>NC_063343.1:59331495-59350131 GCF_021869965.1 Rhincodon typus
CCATCCCCGCCTCTTCGACCTGTTTGTTTCCTCTCCACCTATCCTCTCCTCTATCCCTCTTCTATCCGCCTCCCACTCTCTCCCTATTTATTTCAAAACCCCCTTCCCCTCCCCCTTTTCTGATGAAGGGTCTCGGCCCGAAACATCAGCCTCTATGCTGCTTGGCCTGCTGTGTTCACCCAGCCCTGCACCTTGTTGTCTCTCATCTATGTGCATGTGCCTTTTAAAAAATGTGACCCACAATACACACATGCACAGGATTAACAAAATATAAACTACATAAAATCTGCAGAGTCTTAAATTCAAAGTATTTTTGTGACTGGGGAGGTGATGGCCTGGTGGTATGATCACTGGACTGTTAATCCAGAGATTGAGGTACTGTTCTGGGATCTGGGTTCGAATCTCACCACAGCAGGTGGTGGAATTTGAATTTGATAAAAAATCTGCAATTAACAGTCTAATGATGACCATGAATCCATTGTCAATTGTCAGAAAACCCATCTGGTTCACTAATGTCCTTTAGGGAGGGAAACTGCTATCCTTACTTGGCCTGGTCTATATGTGACTCCAGACCCACAGCAATGGCATCATCGTCAGCAGTTCCCTGTAGATGTGGATGACTCTCAGAGTGAGTCCATAGGTGGCTATACAGACTGACGCAGCTACCACAAGCTTGGTATACTTGGGGCAGGTGGTGGTCATGGGAAGGGGTGGGTGAGCCGTCGGTGTGGCAGCGAGCTCCTTTTGCCCTTTTAGCCTGGCTTCCACATTTTCCTGACGGCAATTGTAAAGGTGCCTGATGCCTCCCTGGATGCTCCTCCTCCACTTTGGACATTACTGGGCCAGTAATTCCCAGATGTCTGTGGGAATGCCACACAATGTAGCTGGCTCTTAACTGCCGTCTGAGCAACTGGGGGTAGGCAATAAATGCTGACATTTATTGTGGTGTCCTTCTGGAACAGTTCTAGTTAGCTGAATGTCCTTTACTTCACATGGTGGAATAGATTCTAAGAAAATCCTTACCAGAAAGTTTCCTCAAGTGATAACGATGACTCTCAGTGGGTTTTAAGGTCACTTTACTGAGAGGAGTTGAAAAGAAAGGGAAAAAAGGAACACTGGGAAGTTGCTTTCCAGTTCGGTCTCAAATTGTCTCTCTGATCGACTTCAGAAATGCCATAGTTTTATCACACTCAAATGAATTTTATCACGCGCAACCTGATGAATACGTGGCTGCAAATATGGTGTCGGGGGAGGGTTTCAGATTCCTGGGGCATTGGGACTGGTTCTGGGGGAGGTGGGACCTGTATCAATTGGTCGGGTTACAGCTGGGCAGGAATGGGACTGATGTTCAACGGGGAGTGTTTGCTGGAGCGGTTAGGGAGGGTTTAAACAAATACGCCAGGGGAATGGGAACCTTTTGTAAGGAGTCAGAGAAGAAGGCAGCAAGGACAAAAACAAAAGCTAGAAAAGGGAATAAGAAAAGTGATAGGCTGAGAAACCAAGGACAAGATTCAAACAGGACTATTGAGAAAAATAAGAGCAAGACAAACACTGTTAAAAAGACAAGCTTAAAGGCTTTGTGCCTTAATGCACAGAGCCTCTGCAATAAAGTAGATGAATTAATCACGCAGATGGATGTAAACGGGTACAATATAATTGGGATTATAGAGACATGGCTGCAGGGTGATTAGGCATGGGAACTGAATGTCCCAGGGTATTCAGTATTTAGGAAGGACAGGCAAAAAGGAATATGTGACGGAGCAGCAGAGGAAATTGACACAATAGTGAGAAAGGATACTGGCTCTGACAACATGGAGTCTGTATGGGTAGAGTTGAGAAATACCAAGGGACACAAAACATTAGTAGGTGTCATACATAGCCCCCCAAACTGCAGTAGTGATGTCAAGGATGGCATTAAACAGGAAATTAGAGATGCATATGATAAGCAAATATCAGTGATAATGGGTGATTTTAATTTGCACATAGATTGGGCAAATCAAATTAGCCAAAATGCCATAGAGGAGGAATTCCTGGAGTGTATACGGGATGGTTTTCTTGACCAATATGTGGATGAACCAACTAGAGAGCAGGCCATCTTAGATTGGGTGCTGTGTAATGAGAAGGCAATTTTTGCAAATCTAGTTGTGCAAGACCCCTTGGGGAAGAGCGACCATAACATGATAGATTTTTTTTATCAAGATGGAGAGTGAGGTTGTTGATTCAGAGACTAGGGTGGTGACCCTTAATAAAGGAAACTATGAGGATATGCTGTGTGAGTTGGCCTTGATGGATTGGGGAGAGTTACTTAAAGGGATGACAGTGGATAGGCAATGGCAAGCATTAGGGAACTGCAACAACTGCTTATTCCTGCCTGTCGCAAAAGCAAAACGGGTAAGAGGGCCAATCCATGGCTTACAAAGGAAATAAGAGATAGTATCAAATCCAAGGAAAAAGCATACAGATTGGCCAAGAAAAATAATAAATCTGAGGATTGGGAACTGTTTAGAATTTGGCAAAGAAAGACCAAGAGATTGATTAAAAGGGAGAAAATAGAGTACAAAAATAAATTTGCAGGGAACATAAAGACTGATGCTAAGAGTTTCTGTAGGTGTGTGAAGAGAAAGAGATTGGCAAAGACAAATGTAAGTCCCTTACAGACAGAAACAGGGGAACGTATAATAGGAGACAAAGACATGACTCAGGAACTGAATACATACTTTCGTTCTGCCTTCACAAAAGAGGACACAAATCAGATGCCAGAATTGTTGGCGGATGCAAGGGTTAGTGAGAGGAAAGAACTTAGGGAGATCAATATTAGTAGAAAAATGGTGCTGGGAAAATTGTTGGGATTGAAGCTCAATAAATCCCCAGGGCCTGATAATGTACATCCCAGAGTACTTAAGGAAGTAGCTCTAGAAATAACGGATGCATTGATGGTCATCTTCCAGGATTCTATAGATTCTGGAACAGTCCCTGCAGATTGGAGTTTGGCGAATGTCACTCCAATATTCAAAAAGGGAGGTAAAGAGAAAACAGGGAAATTCGACTGGTGAGGCTAACATCGGTAGTGGGGAAAATTTTCAAATCCATTGTCAAGGATTTTATAGAGGAGCATTTAGAAAGCAGTGGCAGGATCAGACAGAGTCAGCATTGATTTATGAAGGGGAAATCATGCTTGACGAATCTGTTGGAATTCTATGAAGATGTAACTAGTCAAGTTGCAAGGGGCAACCAGTCAATGTAGTATATTTGGACTTTCAGAAAGCGTTTGATAATGTCCTACATAAGAGATTAATGTGCAAGATTAAAGCGCATGGGATTGAGGGAAGTATATTGAGACGGATAGGAACCTGATTGGCAGAGAGGAAACAAAGAATAGGAATTAATGGGTCCTTTTCAAATTGGCAGGCAGTAACTAGTGGGATGCCACAGGAATCAGTGCTGGGACCCCAGCTATTCACAATATACATAGTGATTTGTATGAGGGAACCAAGTACAAAATCTCCACGTTTGCAGATGGTACCAAGTTGGGTTGAAGGATGAACTGTGGTGAGGATGCGGAGATCCTTCAGCATGGTCTAAACAGGTTGGGAGAGTGGGCAAATCAATGGCAAATGTAGTATAATTTGGATAAATGTGAGGTTAGTCACTTTGGAAGCAAAAACAAGAAGGCAGATTAGTAACTGAATGTCTGTAAATTGGGAGAGGGGAGCATGCAGCGGGACCCGGGTGTCCTTGTGCACCGGTCGCTGAAGGTAAGTATGCAGGTGTAGCAGGCGGTAAAAAAGGCAAATGGTATGTTGGCCTTCATTGTGAGAGGTTTCGAGTACAGGGGCAGGGATGTGTTGTTGCAGTTATACAGGGCCTTGGTGAGACCACACCTGGAATATTGTGTGCAGTTTTGGTGTTGCTTTCTGAGGAAGAATGTTCTTGCTCTCGGGGAGTGCAGCGAAGATTTACCAGGCTGATTCCGGGGAAGGCGGGTCTGACGTATGAGGAGAGATTGACTAGGTTGGGATTGTTTTTGCTAGAGTTCAGATGAATGAGGGGGGTTCTCATGGAGACTTATAAAATTCTAGCAGGACTGGACAGGGTAGATGCAGGGACGATGTTCTGAATGGTGGGTGTGTCCAGAACCAGGGGTCACAGTATGAGGACTTGGGGTAGACGATTTAAGATGGAGATGAGGAGGCATTTCTTCACCCAAAGAGTGGTGAGCCTGTAGAATTCACTACCACAGGAAGTAGTTGATGCCAAAATATTGAATGTATTCAAGAGATGACTACATATAGCACTTGGGGCGAATGGGATCAAAGATTATGGGGAGAAAGCAGGATTAGGCTATTGAGTTGGTCAATCAGCAATGATTGTAAGGAATGACGGAGCAGGCTTGAAGGGCTGAATGGCCTCCTCCTGCTCCTATCTTCTATGTTTCTATGTTTCTAAACGGAATCATGTAACCGCTCTGAAATTTCTTTAGACGGTACATCTCGGTTTGAGATCCCTGCTCCTTTCAGGTGCAGAATTGTTGTCGTTGTGACCAATGCCTTTTGCTTAGCAAAGTGTTTAAAAGTTCATTTTTTGCTTCCTTGGCTCCAGATAGTCTCTTCACTTTAAAAAATATTTAGATCACATCTTTTCAAAATGCGTTACTTGATCAAATTATGCCTTTGATGTCATTGGAGTCACTTCCACCTTACCTCTGGAATTTGTTCTTTTTTCAAATTATTTAGGGACGTGGGCATTACCCACTGAAACAGCATTCATTGCCCATCCTTAGTTGCCCTTGACAAAGTTGTGGCGAACTACTTTCTTGATCTGTTGTATTCAATTTGGTGCAGTTTCATGCATTATGCTATTCAGGAAGATTTTGATCCAGCAACACTAATGAATGATGATATTGCTGTAAGTTAGGAAGGTGAGTGCTTTGGGACATTGCAAGATGTGGCATTCTGACTTATCTGCTGCCTTTGTCCTTCTAGATTCTAGTGGTCATGTGTTTGAACCGTGTTGCCTCAGGTGCTTTGGCAAATGTCTGCAGTGCATCATACCAATGGTACATATAGCTGCTTTTAAGTGTTGGTGGGTGGTGGCGGGAGTGAATGTTTGTGCATTTGGTGCTAATCACACTGGCTGCTTTAATCTGGGTAGCATCAGGATTCTTGAGTGTTACTGATGCTGAGCCCATTCAGGCAAGTGGAAAATATTTCATCATACTCCTAACACGTACCTTGTAGATGGTGGATGGGCTTTATGGATGAGGTGTTAAGTTAATTTTGCAGAATTTCTAGCATCTGATCTGCTTCTGTAACCAAATTCTTTACGTGTGTAGTCCAGTTCAGCTCTGGTCAATTGAAACACCCCATATGGTAATAGCGGTGGAGCAGCAATGGTAGTATCATTGAATATCTAAGGATAGTAGTTAAATTTGTACATGTTACAGATGGTCATTGCCTATAGGTCAGGAAATCAAATATGATCTTGTGGAATTTTGGGTATGATCTTCCCAGTGACTACCAATTAGGAAGGAATTCAGATAACTGTATCCAGTGAAGGGTGGTGAGAAGACTAGAACAGTGGGAGGCCCAATCAGAGGTCTGCAGAGATATCAAGCTGCCAGCAAAACCAGAAACGGCCATTGCTGATGGCAATAGGAGAGAGCAAGATGCCTCAACATAGTGATCCCCTTATTTGCCTGCAGTGAAGACAGCAAATAACAAGACTGAACCAATGTTCCCTCTAATTACTTTTTTTCTTCTGTGTGGATCTCTGATGTCCTTGAAGCAGTGACTCCCAAAACTGGAAGCTGTGCAGATCACAGCTTACAGAGAATGTTGACCTTTAGTTAGGTGTGCCTTTTCACACATGTAATGTCAGACTCTGATCCTCTAGGTTCTATCAATGAAGCATAGAGCATTCAGTTCTGAAGTCCACTGGGTCTACTGCTTGGGACTGTCTCCAATGGCCTGTTGGGCTCTACACTCAGTGGAGGGGCTTCATTTCAATAACAGGAAGCTAGTGACATGATTGCAAAATGGTCCCTGGGTGGGGTCTGATCAGTTACTACCTCCATGGAGTGGTCAGTTGACCCAGATCCTAAACTGCCTCTGGAATAATCCTTTCTCTGCCCTATCTCCAAATCCACCTCCTTGAGGCTGCGAAAGCCCTTTGTGTCTATCTTCACAGTAGAAAAGCTAGTAGTTTGTGAAAGATAGTAGTTATAAATAGCAGTTTGAGGTAAACCAAGAGTCGAATTAGTGTGAGAATTCTTAAAGTAATTATATTGGCAGAGGGAAGTATTTGGGGTACTTAATGACTACATGTGAACAAAGCCCCAGAACCAGATTGCCCATGTATTAAGGTTCTAAAGGAGATAACTGCGGCACTATGGATCCAGAAGTCAGGATATTCCAACATTTTCTCAATTCTAGAATGTTTCCAGGGGAATGGAAGTTAGCAAATTGTAACATCGCTATTCAAGAAAAGAGGGAGAGAGAAAACAGCCAACTATAGACAAATTACCCTGACATCATAGGAAAAATACTGGAATGTATTATCAAGGAAGTATATAAGAATATATTTCTAATGTTTTATCAATGCGCTTATAAAATCATAGTATGATCAGACAACCAGGTTTTATGAAACGGAACTAATATTTAGCAGATTCCTTAGCGTTTTTTGAGAACGTAACTTGTAACATACATGAAGGGGAGCAATGTTGTAGTATGCTGGGATTTCTGAAATACATTTGAAAGGGTCCAAAAAACAGAGTCAATACCCATCGTAAAGGTGGACAGTGTTGTGGGTAATATATTAATATGGATGGAGGATTGGTGAACTGACAGGATGCAATGAGTAAAGATAAATGGTGTGTTTTCAAGTTGACAGACTGTGAGTTGTAGGATACCACAAAGATCAACGGTAGATATTCAACCATATGTAATCTATATTAATGACTTAGATGTAAAGACTGTGTAATGTATCCATGTTTGTTGACAATACAAAGCCAAGTGGAGATGTAAACTGTGAGAAGAATGCAGGAGGCTGTAAAATGATACAGGCAGGTTAAGTGAATGGGTAAGAAGGTGAGAGATGGAGTTTCCACACCTGAAGCTGGATGCTTTATCTTTAATGCCGTATTTAATAACTGCTATCATGAATAATTAATTATTTCATTATGTTGAAAGTTCTTTCAGAGTATTTTGAAAGTAGTTAGTAAAACCTGACATAGTGTTTTCCTAAGAATTTTCAAAGAACATGTGAGTTTATCTACAGGCCTTTGGTCTTGAACTTTTTTGCCTGCTACATAAATGAAGAAACCTGCAGAGAAAAGAAAGTACCTGAGACTGATACCCAATAGAGTGTCAGGGGCTAGGATTGAAGTGGAGTGTCATTCACCAAAATGAGCATCATTACCTCCTGAGTTGGTTAGGCTAATTAAATTTCAGCCACCTCAATTCTCTAAGTAAAGGCATAGCAAAAACTGTTTTGGTTCAGGAGTACAGGGCTTTAGTGGGGCTTTTCAAAGGTGAATGTGATACACCAAACTGACTGCGAAGAGGGTCTACATTGATTAGACCACACAAAATTTAACTACCATGGTTAAAACATATTTTCTTTCCGTCAATTTCTTTGCACTGCAATATCTATTACTGCGCCACACTTAGAACAGTACTGTGTGCAGGAATGGTTTAGAGGAGTAAAACTGGAATAATTTAAAAATTATTGAAGTGCAGAAAGCTGAGAAAGAACTACATCAGTTGCCAATCAATGCCACAACTTTGGCCCAATGGTCCAATGGGCCAACTAGTTGAATGAAATTGTTTTGTTCATATTCATGGTCATGAATGACAATTGACTTGAGTGAACCTTGAGCAAAGGCATTTGTGCAAATCTAATAATAACTATATTTATACAATACTCTTTGACACTGTAAAACATCCTAAAGTGCTTAATGACAGTGTTAGGCCCTTATGTATAATCTTGGCATCTTCAGCTGCTTCCTCAAGATCTTCCCCATCATAAGCTCTGAAATAGAGGTGTTGGATAATGTTTGCACGATGTTCAGCATGATTCACAACTCAAATCCTGAACAGTTCATGTTCACATACAGCAAGACTTGGACAACATTCAGGTTAGGGTTGATAAGTGGCGAGTAACATTCATGCCACAGAGGTGCCAGCCAATGATCATCTCCAACATGATAGAATTTACTAATCTCCCTTGTCTCAAAAGCATATATCACTGCTGAATGCCCCCATCTCAACATCATGGGTCTTACCATTGACCAGTAACTGAAGTGGACCAGACGTATAAATATTATGGCAATGAGAGCAAGGAGAGGCAAGAAATTCTGTGGCAAGTAACTTGTCTCCTATCTTTCCAACGCTTGTCTAAATCTATAAGGCATGAGTCAGGAGCGTGATGGAACATTGTCCACTTGTCTGGATAAGTGCAGCTCCAAGAATTCAAGAAGGTTGGCACCATCCTGGTCAAAACAGCCTGTTTGATTGGCACCCCATCCACAACTGTTAACATTCACTCCCTTCACTGCTGATTCACAGTAGCAGCAGTATGTGTACCATCTACAAGGTGGACAGCAGCAGTCTCAGCAAGGCTCCTTCAATAGTACCCTCCATACCTGCAACATCTACAACCGAGAAGGGCAAGGGCAGGAGTTAAATGGGAGCACCACCACCTGATTGGTGATAGATTGGGTAAAGAAAGGTGCAACAAAACCAGTTGCTGAAGGTGAGCATGCAGGTGCAGCAGGCAGTAAAGAAGGAAACTGTATGTTGGCCTTCATTGCAAGAAGATTCGGGTACAGGAACAAGGATGTTTCACTGCAATTGTACAAAACATTGGTATGGCTGCACTTGGAATATTGAATGTGGTTTTAGTCTCATTACCTGAGGAAGGATACTCTTACTACAGAGGAAGTGCAGTGAAGGTTTACCAGATTGATTCCTAGGATGGCAGGACTTATGTATGAGGAGAGATTCAGTTGGTTAGGATTGTATTGATCAATGTTTAGAAGAATGAGGGGGGATCTCATAGAAACCTACAAAATTCTATTCGGACCAGACAGGTTAGATGCAAGAAGAATGTTCCTGATGACAGGGGAGTCTAGAACAAAGGGTTACAGCTTAAGGGTATGGGGTTGACCATTTAGGACTGAGATGAGGAGAAATTTCTTCACCCAGAGAATAGTGAGCCTGTGGAATTCTTTGCATAGAAAGCATTGAATGTTTTTAAGGAGTTAGATAGAGCTGTTAGGACTAAAGCGATCAAAGTGTACGGGGAGGAAGCAGGAGGAGAGTACTGATTTGAATGATCATTGATGATCATATTGAATAGTAGAACAGGCTCCAAGGGCTAAATGGCCTACTCCTGATTCTATTTTCTATATTTCTATGTTCCCCTATAAGTCACCCATTTTATTGACTTGGAACTATGTCCCCATTCCTTCTCTGTTGTTTGGTCTTTTGAAAGATGTGAACATCCTTTCCAATAGCATTGTGGGTGTCCCTATACCCCAAGGGTTAGAATAACTTTCTCCAGGGCAATTAGCTAGGCCATTTATTATCAATGCTGGACTCCCAGTGATGCCCATATCTTTTGAACAAATAAAAAAAAAAGCATGCATATCAGTCGTAAAGTGATTAAAATCAGAGATACACGACAAGCTAGAACCAAAGGAATGCTGGGATCATGGAGTCTTGTAGAGTGTCGATGTAAAACTGCTTTTGACTAGCAGGCTGTGTGTGCATGGTAGACATCTTAGCTGAAGTCTCCTATATCCTTTTATAGATTGCTACAGGCCTTTAAATCCTGCAAAAAACACTCCTTCCCACCCCCAGGTGGGAAGGCTCATTATCAGGACTTTTACAGTGCTTGGAATATGTTGAAGATATTTTAATTCGGCTGACCCTAGTGAATGTAGGTGGCTCAATGCTCATTGTGATTATTTGGGACCATGGAATTTTTGATATGTCTTTAGATGAAGCTCCTAGCCTGCTACACCACATATACAAAAATCTCTATGGTCCCAAATTTACATTTCACAAACATACAGATGCCTACTCACTCAAAAATGCAATGCCTCACTTCCAATTCTATCAGATAGCAAATCTGCATTGAAACAAAAAAACAGCCAGTGAAGGAAACAGGCTTAATGACACATTATGAAGTGATACAGTTATATGATTGGTTTTGTTGGATTTATGTCTTTGAATTCTAAAATGAAGATGGGAAATATTTCAGCCAATGGCAAAGTTTGCCTGAGCAGGAATGTAGTAATATATCTTTCAGCTTAAAAAAGTTGGACATCTGCTAAAGTGAAATGTGAAACTTTGTAAGAAAATCAAACCATTGTCTGACTTCATTTCAGTTGCTGTTTCTGGCTGATGGTCTCCTGGTGCCATTCTATGTTTTATGAAATGTTAACAGCAATCAATGATATATTTTTCTCTCCTCAATCCTTAATATCTCCTCTTAGTCCCCAGGGTGTTTAGTGCAAAGATGAAGGCAGTGAAACAAAACAAAGAGACCTGTGACATTTGTTCAATTGATTATTTTTCACACAAAATTTCCCTTTGCAGATGATGATGATGGAAAAATGATCCCATCAATTATTCAGAATGAAAACAATAGCAGGGTGAAAATCGATATGGACTTTCTTGGTATCAGAAGTGAATTAAAAAGGGCAGCGCTACAGAATGGTTGCACAATAGCTATGTGATACCGGGATCATGCTTTCAACATCTGAAAGGCCTCAGCCTTATGTCACACTTGTTAGTCAATTGCCAGTGTAGTCTGAACACAATTGTCCTCCAGAGTCCCAACATCAAATATGATGTGCATGGCATGCTTGCTAATTTGACTTATTTTACGTTGTCTACACAAGGGAAAGTACAGGCATAATATATAACGCATTCACATTTTCATACAAATAATAATGTAGATGGATATTTACCACCTAAAAGGTATTTCCAAGTGGTGGAAATAGGTCCCCTGCGCTACTATTTAATTTGGTGATGTTGTGAGGACATTAATCATGAAATTGTGAAGCTCTCCTGTCTAATGTGCTCCAACTATCATGGTGAATAAGCTGTCTCTGTCCCGAATGCTTTGCATTTTAACATCAGGTTATCAAAGTGATTTAGTAAATTAGGCAGGAAACCACTAAAACTTCACCCTTGCTTTCCAATAACACACATCAATGTTGCGATGTTCTTGAATTGAATGAAGTGTCTGGTCCAGTCATTAAAAGATGAATATCTATAACTGTTTTCATTAAAGGCATGGAAGTAACAGACAGAGATGCAATGACAATGAAATGTAAAGGAATGTTGAATAGGAGCCAGTATGAAGTAAAATGTCACTATTGTAACAATTTTACTTTTTAATTTAATTTTTCTTAACTTATAATTAAAATAAATAGATATTATATTTTCTGAGCAATGGAGGCTTTTCTAATTCTGCAGCACTGTAATCTGAGTTATAAATTTGCAGATCAGACCCTTCCATCTTAGGAATGATATATTAGCCTCAGAAATTGTAGACCTACCAGAATTATAGCAGAACTCTGAGAGGGAGAAGAGATTACTCTTGTACTGTATGCCCTGAAAGTTAGAAAGTTAAAAGGTGATTTAATCAAAATGTTCAATGTAGTAAAGGGAACAGATAGAGAAGAGGGTGTTTCCATTGGCTAGGGTCAACGAGGTTAAAAAATAGAGCCAGGCCTATGAGAAGTGAAATCTAGAAGCACTTTTACGAAGGGTGTAGATGATTAAAATTAACTTCTGCAAACATAAACTGATGCTAGGTGAATTGTTAATTTTAAATTCAAAATTAATAAACTTCTAAAAACTAGATACTTAGAGGGCTACAGAGATAGGGCTGGAGGGTGGTCTAGCTGGGTAGCTCTTTCAGGAACTGGTGCAGTTATGATGGGTGAAATGGCCTCCTCCTGTACTGTAAAAGTCTATGATTCTATGTATTAAAGGACAGAGGATAAAGACGGTATATGGAAATAGGCGCTGATCAGCCATTATGAATGTTAGAACAAGCACAAACGGCTAAAAGACTTTATCCTATACGACCATAAGAAACAGGAACAGGAGCCCGCTCCGGACTATTCAATAGAATCACGGCTGATCTAATATTCCTCACATCAACTTTCCTGCCCTTTCCATAACCCTTGGTTCCTCTACAGATCAAGTTTCTATCTATTTCAGCCCTAAACATACACAAGAACTCAGCGCCCACAGATCTCTGTGGCCTATGTTTGTAAAAATGTGCAATCATATATTGCCTTTCATACCTTCAGAACATCATAAGACGTTTTATTTATTGTAGTTGAGGATGCTTTGAAGGCAAATCTGATAACAAATTGTCTATAGGAGATTCCACAACAGAGACGAGTGGGACAATTAGTTTTGGTGGTGTTGGTTATGGGATGCCAGGAGAATGTTAACCTTCTTTGAGAAAGTATTGAGGCATGTTTCACAAAATCACAATCTGATTACAACACAGAGGGAGGCCATTTGGCCCATTGTGTCTGTGCTGACTTTCCAAAGGAGCTTCTTCACATAGCCCCATACATTTTTATTTTTTAATTAATGAACCTCTTGAATATCTCAAATGAACCTATCTCCACTACATTCTCAGGCAATACATTCCGTATCCCAAGCACTTGCTGCGTGACAGTTTTTTTTCCATTGTTGCTTTTTTGCCAATTTCCTTAAATCTGTGCCATTTCATTCTCAATCTGTCTATAAATGGGATAAATTTCTCTCTGTCTGCAAAAACCCCTAATTATTTTGATATCTCCATTAAGTCTCCTCTCAGGGCAGGTGCAAAAATATTAGGTACTCTAATCTAACCTTCAAACTTGAGCTCCCTCCCAAAATAAACTTGGAAAATGAATGTTGTGTATTAGTATGAATAAAAATGCCACATTTAACATTACAGTTTTTAAAAAATGTTATAAAAGGTGAATATGATGAAACTAGTTAAACATTCCCATTGTTTTACACACTTCACAGGAAATGTATAAGAAGACTTGTCTATTATAATGTGTAATATGGTCCACAAGATGCAATACTATGTATTTCTGCAACAATTACAAGATTAATCTTTGGGAAGTTTACACAATGAACAATTATTACAATAGAGTGGGCTAGAGATGAAATTACTTTCTTTCATATTATTTTCCAGTTTGCAGTTTTGGAATATTTGTGTGAATCTATAAGTCTATCGCATAAACAGAATGAAATGTCAAATTTTGCAAAAGACTGCAATGACAGCATATAGAAATATAGAGGATAGGAGCAGGAGTGGGCCGTGCGACCCCTCGAGCCTGTTCTGCCATTCAATATGATCATGGCTGGTCACAAGGGCAGTATCCACTTGCTTCTTGAAAGCACATCATGCTTTGGCCTCAACCACTTTCTGTGCTAATGAATTGCACAATCTAACCACTCTCTGGGTGAAGAAACTCCTCCTCCTCTCTGTCCTAAAAGGTTTATCCCTTATCCTTAAAGTACGAAGCCTGGTTCTGGACTCCCCCACTGTTGGGAACATCCTTCCTACTACTAACCTGTCTAGTCCTGTTAGAATTTTATTGGTTTCTATGGGATTCCCCATTCTTCTAGACTCCAGTGAGTACAATCCAAACTGATTCAATCCCTTCTCAGTCCTGCCATCCCAGAATTCAATTTGGTTATTCTTTGCTGTAGTCCCTCTATATCTAGAACATCCTTCCTCAGATAAGGAGACAAAAACTGCACGGAATATTCTAGATGTGCTCTCACCAATGCCCTATACAATTGCAGCAAGACATCCTTGTTCCTGTACTCAAATCCTCTCGCTATGAAGGCCAACATACAGTTTGCCTTCTTTATTGCCTGGTGCACCCGTTGCTCACTTTCAGCCATAGGCACACAAGGACACCCTTGTATCATTCAACATTCACCTGTCTCGATTTACAGCCATTCAAGTAATAATCCGCCTTCTTATTTTTGCTACCAAAGTGGATAACCTCACTTTATCCACATTATACTGCATGAGTCGTTCATTTACCCATCCACTCGGCCTGTCCAAGTAACACTGCAACTCCCCTGCATCGTCCTCACAGTTCACTTTCCAACCAGCTTTATGTCATCTGTAGGTTTTGAGATGTTACATTTAATTCCCACATCTAAATAATTAACATATATAGTGAATAACTGGGGTCCTAGTACCAATCTGTGCAGTATCCCACTAGTCTGTGCCTGCCTTTCAGAAAAAGACCCATTTATTCCTACTCTGTTTCCTGTCTGCTAATCAATTTTCTACTCATCTCAATACACTACCACCAAGCTCATGTGCTTTAATTTTACACATTAATCACTCATGTGGGACTTTGTTGAAAGCCTTCTGAAAGTCCAAATAAACTGCTGAATCCCTGATCAACTCTATTACTTGCATCCTTGAAGAATTCCAGTAGGTTTCTCAAGCACGATTTACTGTTTGACAATCCATGCTGATGTTGTCTGATCTTACCATTGTTTTCTAAGTGCTCTGCCATAAAATCCTTGATAGTGGACTCTAGCATCTTCACCACTACTAAGGTCAGACACAGTGGTCTAAAATTCTCTGTTTTCTCTCTACTTCCTTGTTTAAATACTGGGTTACATTAGTTGCCCTCCAATTTGTAGGAACTGTATCAAAGTTAAAGCACATTGAAGATGACAACCAATTCTAGGGCACCTTCCCTAAGGACTCTGGGATGTAGATTATCAGGTCCCGGAGATTTATCAGTCTTCAATCCCATCTATTTCCCAAACACCGTTTCTCCACTAATACAGATTGCTTCAGTTCCTCCCTCTCACTAAACCCCATGTTCCTCATCATTTCTGGTACGTTATTTGTGTCCTCTTTTGCGAAGACAGAAGGAAGATACTAATTTAGCTCTTCAACCATTTCTTTGTTGCCCATTATAAATTCACTCACTTTTGACTGTAAGGGACCTGCACTTGTTTTCACATTGAAATCTATATGTGTGTCAGTGTGAGTGGAGATATATCAGTTGATCCACAGCTTTCATTCTCACTGCTGAAGACTATTTGTTTACTTATGTAGTTCAATGAAATGGCAGTCAGTAAACAGTAGATAAATTTCTATACTAACTTCTTATGTTTGTATTTCTAATCAATTTCAATTTAATATATGAAAACTTTTCATTTGCAAGTGAACTTTAAAAAGCAACACTTATTTCAAGTTAACCTCTGAATGTCATTATTTAAACTTATTATGAACCCAGCTGATGGCGCTACTGGTGGTGAGTTGTACAGGGAAGATGACAGCCCAGAGGTATTATAATGGAACTGTCAGAGACCCCGAGTAATATTTTGGCAACCATGGCTGGAATCCCATCACAACATTCAATAAAAATCTGGAATTATAAGTCCAATGATGATCATGAATCCATTGTTGATTGACGGTAAAACCTATTTGGTTCACTAATTCCCTTTAGAGAAGGAAACCGCCATTCTTACCTGGTCTGACCTACATGTGACTCCAGACTCATAATAATGTGGTTGACTCTTAACTGCCCTCTTGGCAATTAGGGAGGGCAACAAATACTGATCTAACCAGTGACACCTCATCCCGTGAACGGATTAAAAAAAGTCCAATTTTTTCAATGCAATCCTCCAATCTTAGAATAGCACATGAGTCAGTTTTGTTGTCACAATGACTTTGTGGCAAGCAATACAAAATCTTTGTGAGCCGACCAGTTTAAGCACCATCGTTATAGGCATGCTCCATCATCTGCTCCTATGATGCCGCTTGACCTGCTGTGTTCATCCAGCCCTGCACCTTGTTGTCTCGGATTCACCAGCATCTGCAGTTCCTACTATCTCCATCATTATAGGCATGTTTAGCTACTTTGGCTTGGTTAAGTAATGTCATTGTCCATCATGAACGTAATCTCTTCCCTCACTTAAGTCAATGTTTCCAGATTAAGTGTGTATGGATTGTTTTTAGGTAAAGCATCTCCTACATTAATATCATAAATGACAAAAGATGATTTTCCCTGGCCTATAGTTGCAACTTGATTTTGGAGGCTATGATGGCCATTGTAAGTCATTTGGAAAGTTCTCTGGAAAATAACATATCATGCCATGCACCCTTTAAACCTGTGCCTACATATGCGCAATCAGATTTTTATAGGATCAAATTTTAAATTTTTAACTCTGATTCATTCTCAATTGTTCTGATATTTTTATTTCACTCGTTATTTCTTTAACTACCATAAATTTACTTTTCTTCTAGCATTTCTCCCTGTCATAATATCTATTTAATATATTAACATGACTTGTTGATTTTTCCTCCTCTTTGAAGTACCAACTACATAATTTACATGGTTGAGTTTCTTTTTGATTTGATATGGAACAGTGACATTTGCTTCCCCAGAGACAGATAACAATACTAGCACCTTGACTCCAAAATCAACATTCAAGTTTTAACCATTTTATCTGCTCTAGTTTCCATTGCTGAGCACTTTTCAATTGCTTTTGGGTAAACTCACATGCTTTGGTTTGTTTCTCTCTGAATAGGCTGCGAATGTATGTTCTGAGCTATAATTTACTGTATGTTTGTCATTAATTAAAGATATCCTTTCTGCTTCATGTCCATAAATCAGTTCAAAAGCATTGAATCCTGTGAAGTTATTGGGACCAATCCTAATAACAAACAGTGACAAGGAAATTATTTTATTCTAATTATTAGGATATTCTTGCCAATAAGTTCCAATTATGGTCTTCAAAAGTTTGATGCTATCTTTCCAAATTGTGGGTGGCAAGCAGAAGATGTAAATTGCTTTAATCCCAAACTAGTAATTGCTTCTTTGAATATTTGTGACAAAGAATCTGAAATTTGATCTGATTGTTTTTCTTTGGGCAATCCATAAGTTGTACTTTTTGCAATAATTATTCCTAAGGCAGTGCTTCAAATAATCTTATTGAAACATCCCTAACTGTTAAGGACATAAGAACATAAGAACCAGGAGCAGCAGTAGGCCATCCGGCCCATCAAGCCCGCTCCGTGATTCAATAAGATTATGGCTGATCTTTTCATGGCCTCAGCTCCACTTACCCACCCTCTCACCATAACTCTTAATTCCTTCACTGTTCACAAAATTGTTTAACTTAGCTTTAAAAATATTCAATGAGGAAGCCTCAACTACTTCACTGGACAGGGAATTCTACAGATTCACAACCTTTGGGTGAAGAAGTTCCTCCTCAATTCAGTCCTAAATTTGTTCCCCTAATTTTGAGGCTATGCCCTTCCATTCTAGTTTCACCTGCCAGTGGAAACAACCGCAGGATGTGCTACACCTGCCCCTACACCTCCCCCCTCACCCCCATCCCAGGCCCTAAGAAGACCTTCCACATCAAACAGCTGTTCACCTGCATATCTGCTAATGTGGTATACTGTATCCGCCATTCCCGTTGTGACCTCCTCTACATCGGGGAAACCAAGCGGGGGCTTGGGGACCGCTTTGCGGAACACCTACGCTCGGTTTGTGACAAACAACTGCACCTCCCAGTCACGAACCATTTCAACTCCCCCTCCCACTCCTTGGACGACATGTCCATCCTGGGCCTCCTGCATTGCCACAATGATGCCACCC
Source organism: Rhincodon typus (assembly GCF_021869965.1). Classification (NCBI taxonomy): domain Eukaryota; kingdom Metazoa; phylum Chordata; class Chondrichthyes; order Orectolobiformes; family Rhincodontidae; genus Rhincodon; species Rhincodon typus. The sequence goes on from NC_063343.1 coordinate 59,349,176, forward strand.
GAAGGCTGCAGGAAGAGCATCTCATATTTTGCTTGGGAACCCTGCAGCCCAATGGTATCAATGTGGACTTCACAAGCTTCAAAATCTCCCCTCCCCCGACTGCATCCCAACACTAGCCCAGCTCGTCCCCGCCTCCCTAACCATTCCTCCCATCTCAATCCCCACCCCCATCTCCTACCCACTAGCCTCATCCCACCTCCTTGACCTGTCTGTCCTCCCTGAACCGACCTATCCCCTCCCTAACTCCCCACCTACATTCACCTTTACTGGCTCCAACCCCGCCTCTTTGACCTGTCTGTCTCCTCTCCACCTATCTTCTCCTTTATCCATCTTCTATTCACCTCCCCCTCTCTCCCTATTTATTTCAGAATCCCCTTCCCCTCCCCCATTTCTGAAGAAGGGTCTCAACCTGAAACGTCAGCTTTCCTGCTCCTCTGATGCTGCTTGGCCTGCTGTGTTCATCCAGCTCTACACCTTGTTATCTCAGTGGAAACAACCTCCCTGCTTCTTCTTATCTATTCCCTTCATAATTTTATATGTTTCTGTAAGATCCCCCTTCATTCTTCTAAATTCCAATGAATATAATCCCAGTCTACTCAGCCTCTCCTCACAAGCCTCTCAACACTGGAATCAACCTAGTGAATTTTCTCTGCACCCCTTCCAGTGCCAGTGCAGCTTTTCTCAAGTAAGGAGACCAAAACTGAATGCAGTACTCCAGGTGTGGCCTCACCAGGACCCTATACAGCTGCAACATAACCTTCCTACTTTTAAACTCAATCCCTCTAGCAATGAAGGACAGAATTCCATTTGCCTTCTTAATTACCTGTTGCACCTGCAAACCAATCTTCTGTGATTCATGCACAAGGACACCCAGGTCCCTCTGCATAGCAGTATCCTGCAATTTTTTACCATTCAAATGATAGTCCCTTTTACTGTGACAACAAGGTGCAGGGCTG
>NC_063343.1:59355131-59383599 GCF_021869965.1 Rhincodon typus
CGGCCTCGGCGATGTAGAGGTCAGTGCGCCATACTACAACTGCACCTAAAATGGATGACTTCACATTTATTAACATTGTACTCCATCAGCCAGACCTTTGTCCACTCACTTAAACTATCTATGTCCCTCTGCAAACTTTCAGTGTCCTCTGCACACTTTGCTCTACCACTCTTCTTATGTCATCTGCAAACTTTGACACACTAAACACGGTCCCCAACTCCAAGTCACCTATGTAAATTGTAAACAATTGCGGTCCCTGAGGCGCTGATTGCCACTGATCCCTGAGGCTTACCACTAGTCACTGATCGCCAACCAGAAAAGCACTCATTTATCCATACTGTTTGCTTCCTGTCAGTTAACCAATCCTCTATCCATGCTAATACATTGCCCATAATGCCATGCACCTTTATCTTATGCAGCAGCCTTTTGCGTGGCACCTTGTCAAATGCCTTTTGGAAATCTGGATACACCACATCTACTGGATTATCTCTGGATTACTACCAGTGCCACGTGATAATGAGGTAAGAATTAGGGAGAGAGTGCAGCTAAACACGTGTCTGCAGGGCTGGTGTAGGAGGGAGGGCTTCCATTATGTGGATAATTGGAGCACATTCTGGGGAAGGTGGGACCTGTACAATAAGGATGGGTTGCACCTGAACCGGAAGGGCACAAATATCCTGGGAGGGAGGTTTGCTCGAGCTATATGGGATGGTTTAAACTAGATTGGCAGGGGTGGGGAACCGGATTTGTGATTCAGAGGATGAGGCATTCAGCTTCCAACAGACACAACAGGGAGTGAGGTTGTTAATAAAGAAATGCGATCAATGGAGTGTAATTGTGGACACAGGGATGGTTTGAGGTGTGTATACTTCAATGCTAAAAGTATCAGAAATAAGAAGGATGAACTTAGAGCATGGGTCAGTACTTGGAACTACGATGTTGTGGCCATTACAGAAAATTGGGTAACTCAGGGACAGGAATGGTTGTTGGAAGTTCCGGGATTTAGCTGTTTTAAAAGAAATAGGGAGCGTGGTAAAAGAAGCAGGGGAGTGACATTGCTAGTCAGGGCTGGTGTAGCAGCTACTGAAAGGCAGTTCAAGAATGATATGTCTACAGAGTCAGTTTGGGTTGAGGTCAGGAACAAGAAAGGAGCAGTCACTTTGTTGGGGGTTTTTTACAGACCCCCTAATGGTTGCAGAGAAGTGGAAGAGCGGATTGGGAGGCAGATAATGGAAAGGTGCAGAAGTCACAGGGTTGTAGTCAACTTTCCAAATATTGCTTGGAAACTTTTTAGTTGTAATAGTTTAGATGGAACGGATTTTGTCCAGTGTGTTCAGGAAGGATTCCTGACACAGTATGTAGATAGACCAACACGAGGAGAGGCCACTTTGGATTTGGTGCTTGGCAATGAACCGGGCCAAGCGTTGGACCTGTTGGTAGGAGAACATTTTGGCGATAGCAATCATAACTCTGTTACTTTTACAATAGTCATGGTAAAGGATAGGTACATACAGCAGGGTAAGGTTTATAATTGGGGGAAGGGTAATTACAATTCTGTTAGGCAAGAACTGGGTAACATAAAATGGGAACAGATGCTGTCAGGGAAGAGCACTATTGAAATGTGGAGATTGTTTAAGGAATGCATACTGCGTGTGCTCGATATGTTTGTCCCTAGAGGAAGAAGGATGCTTATATAAGGTTTAGGAAACAAGGAACAGAAAAGGCTCTAGAGGAACACAAGTTATCCAGGAAGGAACTGAAGAAAGAGCTTAGGAGAGCTATAATGGGGCATGAGAAAACCTTGGCAGATAGGATCAAGGAAAACTCCAAGGCTTTTTACACTTACGTGAGGAATAAGAGAATGACCAGAGAAAGGGTAGGGCTGACCAAGGATTGTAAAGGGAATTTGTGCATGGAGCCTAAAGATATAGGAGAGGTCCTTAATGAATACTTTTTTTCGGTATTCACAACAGAGAGGGAACTAGTTGTAGAGGAGGACAGTGTGAAACAGGCTGGTAGGATAGAGGACGTCGATATTAGTAAGGAAGATGTACTAGGAATTTTGAGGAAGTTGAAGATAGATAAGTCCCCCGAGCCTGATGGGATTTGTCCAAGGATTCTATGGGAAGCAAAGGAAGAGATCGCAGGGCCTTTGGCGATGAACTTTTCATCCTCACTGTCCACGCGTATAGTGCTGGAAGATTGGAGAGAGGCAAACATCATTCCCTTGTTCAAAAAAAGGAATAGGGATAACCCCGGAAATTACACGCCAGTTAGTCTTACTTCAGTGGTGGGCAAATCATTGGAAAGGGCTCTGAGAGATAGGATTTATGATCACTTGGAAAGGCACAGTTTGATTTGTGATAGTCAGCATGGATTTGTGAGGGGTAGATCATGCCTCACAAATCTTATTGAATTCTTTGAAGAGGTGACCAAACATGTGGATGAAGGTAGAGCAGTGGATGTGGTATACATGGATTAAAGTAAGGCGTTTGATAAGGTTTCCCATGCTCATGCAGAAAGTAAGGAGGCATGGGATAGGGGGAAATGTGGCAGATTGGATTCAGAATTGGCTGACGCTTAGAAGACAAAGGGTGGTAGTGGATGAAAAATATTCAACATGGTGCTCAGTTACGAATGGTGTACCACATGGTTCCATTCTGGGTCCTCTTCTATTTGTGATTTTTGTAAATGATTTGGATGTAGGAGTGGAAGGGTGGATTAGCAAGTTCGCAGATGATATGAAGGTGGGTCGAGTTGTGGATAGTGTGGAGGGCTGTTCTAGGTTACAAAGGGACGTTGATCGGATGCAGAGCTGGGCTGAGAAGTGACAGATGGGGTTTAACCCTGAAAAGTGTGAGGTGATTCATTTTGGAAGGACAAACTTGAAAGCAGAATACAGGGTTAGTGGAAACATTCTTGGCAGTGTGGAGGAGCAGAGGGATCTTGGGGTTCATGTTCACAGTTCCCTGAAAGCTGCCACCCAGGTGGATAGAGTTGTTAAGAAGGCATACGGTGTGTTAGCTTTTATTAATAGAGGGATTGAGTTCAAGAGCCGTGAAGATATGCTCCAGCTATACAAAAGCCTGGTTCGGTCATATCTGGAGTATTGTGTCCAGTTCTGGTCGCCTCATTACAGGAAAGATGCGGAAGCTTTGGAAAATGTGCAGAGGAGATTTACCAGGATGTTCCCTGGAATGGAGGGAAGGTCTTATGAGGAAAGGTTGAGAGAGCTAGGGCTTTTCTTCTTAGAACGATGAAGGATGAGAGGTGACTTCATAGAGGTGTACAAAATGATCAGAGGTATAGATAGAGTGGACAACCGGAGACTTTTTACTAGGGTGGAGATAGCTATTATGAGGGGGCATAGTTTTAAAGTGAGTAGAGGTAGATATAGGGGAGACGGCAGAGGTAGGTTCTTTACTCAGAGAGTGGTCGGGGCATGGAATGCATTGCCGGAGAGGGTAGTGGAGTTGGCCTCATTAGGGACATTTAAGCGGCTATTAGATAGGCATATGGATGATAGTATAAGGTAGGGGTGGAGGTTAGATAGACCTTAGGATTAGGTAAAAGTTCGGCACAACATTGTGTGCCGAAGGGCCTGTACTGTGCTGTACTGTTCTATGTTCTACTGGGTCGCTGTTGTCCACCACGCTCATATTGTCTTCATAGAAATCCTGTAAATTAGGTAAACATGACCTGCCCTTCATGAACCCATGCTGCGTTTGCCCAGTGCGACAATTTCTATCTGGATGTCTTGCTATTTCTTCCTTGATGATAGATTCAAGCATTTTCCCCACTGCAGAAGTTAAGCTAACTGGCATATAATTCCCCATCTTGACTGACCTGGCTTGATGCAGTTAAACCCCCCTGCACACATGTTAACCTGCTGCTTTCTTTTCTATTTACCATTATACTTGCTCCCGTTTTCCCCTCCCCTTCCCCCCAATTCTCTAGTTTAAAAGAGACTGATTTCCACTCCTGGTTTTAGGTAGGAGTCCGACACAATCTGTTGAGAAATGACAAAGAACTGCGGATGATGGATATCTGAAACAAAAACAGAAAGTGCTGGAGAAAGTCAATAGGTCTGGCAGCATCTGTGGAGTTACCATTTCAACTCAAATGACTGCTTATCAGAATAATCTATCAAGACACTGCCAGATGGTTCTTCAAACTGATATTGAGATTAAAGGTTTTCTGAAGAAGGGTCTAGGCTCGAAACGTCAGCTTTCCTGCTCCTCTGATGCTGCTTGGCCTGCTGTGTTCATCCAGCTGTACACCTTGTTATCTCAGGTTCTCCAGCATCTGTAGTTCCTACTATCTTTGAGATTAAAGGCATTGGTTTAGTTAATCGCTGGGATTTCTCCACTCACTACTATGCATGGCAGGTCTTGCAAGATTTGACCACTTGTATATATAATACCGGGCAATAAAAATGTTTTAGCATTTTAGCATATATTTTCCAAATATCCAATTGACATGGCATTGGAATTTTGTAAGCCACTTGAAAAAATTTATTACACTGCTCTGATGGATCTGGCACCTGATGGACCACTGCCAATTCCTCATTGGCTGATACATGAAGTAGTCCTCCATTTCTTCATTGGAACTTTATCTTTCAAGTAATAACATTCAAGTATTGCTTCTGATTCAATTTTTGAGTAGATTGTCTGTCAGTTCAGGATCATTTTATTGCATTTCCATTAAAGAGGAGGGCTAAATATGTCAGTATTATTCTCTTTACCTTCATTATTTTTAATTATATGTTGTAAATTGTATCTGATAACTAAATTTACAAGTCATTTCCCTATTATATAAACTCGTCCTCTTCCTATTTATTTCTATGTGGCTGAGATCTAGTCAGAATATAGCCCAGAAACAATGTTTCTCCTGATCCATCTCAGTTTCTTTACTTATTATTTTACCACCTTTTGTAGAGCCAATATTTTTGAACCAGCCTTGTCAGTTTCCCAAGATAAAATCTGTTCTTATAGGGATTTGTTTCATTATTCCAAGTATAACTTCTCCATTTACTGACTCCAATTCTATACAATGGAACTGGTCTGCAACCAAAATGTATACTTCCAATTAATATTTTCTTAGAAAACACATTACTTTTATACTACTGTTACACTTTTAATATCTGTTTTCTTTCTTGATGTGCCTTTTCTGAGGATTTCTTAGACATTCCCTCTATAGTAATTGGTTTCGTATTTAAATTCCAGCACTTAATTCCAGTCTTATTAGAATGGAAACACATTATTTTCTTCATAACACTTTTTGATTCTAGCTTTTCTCCTTTATTACTTTGACATTCTTTTGTTTGTTCCCTAAAACTAGCACTTCCATCCTTAGATTTTCTATTTCTCTAATTTTCTTTTGGATTTCCACATAACCATCTCTGTAATTGTCTTTGGGAGGTAGCATAGCTATCTGCCAGAATATGCTTCTCTGAACTTTGAGACTTGACACTCATCTGAATAAGTTTCTAGGTTTACAAGAATGCTATTTCTGAATTCTTTCTTAAACATAATTTCCTTCACATTCTCAAACTTTTTTCTCACTTCAGTGGTTGCAACTACTACTCCCACAACATCTCTTTTTCTCACAAAAATTTCATAAATGTGTGATTAGTTTTATTTCTTGAAATTCTAAATTTTGATCAATAAGCTTCAGAGACGTGTTCATAAGCATCAAATTCTTTTTTAACAGTTTCGTAATCTGCAAATTGTTCTTCTGAGAAATTTGTACACATAGTCACTACTATAACTGTCAAAATATTTGGTAATATTAAAGTCCAAACAACATTTTGACCACGTCATCTGTCCAGCTAGCGTTTCAACTGGGATGAAATATATTTCAACTCCATTCCTAGTATATCTGGGCATTAAGCATAGACTTTAGTTTATAATCATTAGAATCAGAATCATTGTCCGAGCTATTGCCTCTGTTTTCCAGCTATACTTGAAGCTTTTCTCTATCCAAATCATGTTGTCTACTTTCCCTATCTCTTTGGAATTCAATGGTTTAGAATTCCCATTAGTTTTTTTTCTCTTCTTCTCTCTTTCCAGAACTATTTTCTTTTCTTTCTCTTATCTTTCTAGTACCCTTTGCTCACTTTTTCTTCCAATTCAATTCCTTTTAATTTAAAGCAAAGAACTGCAGAAGCTAGAGATTGGAAACAAAATCAGAAATTGCTGAAGGAACTCAGCAGGTCCTTCAATTTATCTTTCTCTCTCTTTTTCCTCCAACTCAAATTGTTTTTTCCTAACTGCATCCTAACTAATTCTAGTCTCAATTTCAGGTTTCCCTTTTTCTAATTCTAAATTTGGAGAATCAATTTTAACACCTCCTAATGAGATGCTTATATATTTACCTTCCAGTTATCTGCTAATTCTTTCAGTTTACCAGTCAAAGATTTCAAGTAATCCATTGCCATGTCTCCTATTCCCAGAAAACTCTGAGCAACATTCAAAGACATTTTTACAATTCAATCCGTGCAACAAACTTCACCACAACACTATTAGATGAACACCTGAAGTGTCATAGCATACAAGGCTACGGGCCAAGTGCCAGAAAGTGGGATTGGAATACATGGATGTTTGATGACCAGCACAGTACACAAAGAACTGAAGAGCCTTTTCCATATGCAAAATCTTTATGACTCCTGTGTTACGGTCAGAACCAACACATATTAATTTATTTTTTAAAAAAAGGTCTTGATCACTTTTAATCATTTGAAATCCTGAAGGAGCCTCCATTTGTTACGATCCAAACTGGCAGTGTTGCTTGACAGGTCATATTCCAGAATAAGTTTGGGCCTTATAGTTCATATACATTTTTTCTAATTTTAATTATGTAATGGTCAGTCACAAAAACATAGTCACACAGAGCTACAGATGTTTCTTTAGCAACAGATGTCCATTATAAAAAAAGACATAAACATCAAGCTATCTCCTTACAGAAGACAGTAGAAAAATCTTACAATGTACAGCAAAACAAAGTTTTCAACCTACTTCCCAACACCATCACTTTACAGAGATTCAAATCTAGAGAAATTACATGTCTATACCAAATTGTTAAATTATACTGCATTGATTCTCCCCAGTTTATTTTATGGAAGCTGTGAAGTCTTACATGAATAACCCAAAAAAGTGCTAAATTTTCTCAATTTTTAATAAGCTGTAGATTTCTAATGAAACACAGAATTTCACTCTTTTTTCACTGGGCGACTGTATTTTGTGTGAATTGCTTTAAAAATAATCCCTATTTTACAAGAGAGAAATGAGTTTCTGACCCCAGTTTGGTTTCCTCCAAACAGTGCTAAAAACCTTAAATCTTTGGATTTTCTAAACTATAATCAATCCTTCATTCTTCTGAAATGGAAGCGAGTTAATGGTAACACTATCTGTTGCAAATTTCACAGTTTAAACATTTCATTCCATTAATACTCTAAGGGTTCACTGCCACGTAGCATGTGCCAAATTAGATCACTGTTCCAGAAGGACTGTTGTACTTCATTTTTTAAAGAAACGGTTCACAAAAGTAGCCAGCACCAAAGTGCCACTATTTTGAAATCCAAACTCTAAAGCTTATATTTAGTTGCACACTTTCACACAGTGTACATCACAGATTTATAAATGAATTATAAATTTGAATTTATTTTACGTGAGTGCATGGGCAGATGGTTTGTTCACACTCAGATCAGGAGAATAAGGTCCAGACAAAATAAAATCCTGCTGCCATTGTTTTTTTGGCTTTAGTAGATTTTTAGGCATGATTCTAATATCATTCAAAAAAAACTGTATTTCCCTAAGAATTCAGTAATCCAGCTGCTGTCTTTATAAAGTCCTTGTTTCATATAGAGAGTTTTTTGTCTTGCCCTTGTGGTGTTGTCTTATATTTTTCTTTCACTTGATCTCTCTTTTACCCTCTTTCTCTGTGTCTTTCCCTCTGCCACTGTTTCTCCTTGAATCTCTCTGTCTGTCTCTCTTTCTCTCCTTGTTTCTGTGTCCGTCTGCTTCTCCCTTTGTGTGTCTCTCCCCTTGACTTTAACTGTCATTCTGTGTTCTCTCTTTATTTTGTGTATATGTGTGTGTGTGTGTGTGTGTGTGTTTGTCTTTTATGCATGTGCATGATCCTGCTTTGCATTTGGTGTTGTCACATTCCAATACTCCCTCTTTTACTTTTTCTAACTGCCTTGGTATGGTATGTAATCTCTTAGTCATTTATTGAACCCAATGTTTCCCATTATGGGCAGCATGGTGGCTCAATGGTTAGCACTGCTACCTCACAGCACCAGGAACCCAGGTTCAATTCCACCATCAGGCAACTGTCTGTGTGGGTTTCCTCTGGGTGCTCCAGTTTCCTCCCACAGTCCAAAGATGTGCAGGCTAGGTAGATTAGTCATGCTAAATCGCTCATAGTGCTGAGGGATGTGTAGATTAAGTTAGTTATGAGGGATGGCTCTGAGGGGCAGTGTGGACTTGTTGGGCTGAACAGCCTGTTTCACACTGGAGGGATTCTATGATTCTTACAAAGTCTTCTTTTTCTTCCTCTGACTCAGTTCCATTCTACTCCAAGCTGCTCACACATAACCACAAATCTGTCACTTTCGTACATTCATTCAACTTTTCCAATATGTTCAAGTAATGTGTGCTCATGCAAAGATACGAAAGAGCAGGCAACTGCTGTAAACGCTGCCACAATAGACTGAACCTAGCCACAAGGGTTTATGGCAAGACTTGATCTCCACACATTTTTTCTTGTGCTATTTTAATCCCTTCTACCAGCATGTGACAATGAGCAGAATTTGATTGCTGGCACAGATGTAAGAATAATTTTCCCTCATAGTTCATTCAGTTTTTTTCCTGTCCCCCAGGTTTTCCCACTTTAGGCAACTGCCAATTTTTTCGAGAGGTTGCATTTGCCCTGCTCTCAACCTTCTCTTCTCTAAGGGGAACAATCCCAACTTTTCCAATCAATTCACATAATTGAATTTCCTCATCCCTCGAACCTATTCTCATGAATCATGTTCTTCCTGGATGTGGCACCTAGAACTAGACACAATACTTTAGTTGAGCTCAGCCTGTGTTTTATACAAGTTTATTTCCTTTCTTTTGTACTCTTTACCCGCATTAATAAGGCTTAGCATGTTTATAGTTTATTAGTAGTACTCTTAACCTGTCTTACTTCCTTCAATGATTTGTGCACATATACAACCAGTCTCTCTGCTCCTGTACCCCCATTAGAAACGTATCCTTTGGTTTTTGTTGTCTTTCTACAAAATCAAATCATGTCACACCTTGCTGCATTAAATTTCATCTGCTGTTTATCTATCAAATCTAACAATCTTTCTGTAGCCCTTTGCTTTCGCACTATCCTTCTCAAAATCAATAGTATTTCCAAGTTTTCTATTGTGAAAATGTTGAAATCATGCCTGTGATCTAAGCTCTAGGTTATTTATATATAACATTTACATCAGGTGGAGCAAGAGTCCTAACACTGGTCCTGGTGAACTTCTCTATAAGCCTTCCTCCAGACTGAAAATCACTCATGAACCATTGCTCTCTGTTTCCTGCCACGCAACCAATTTTTCTTCCACGGACTCTAACTTTGCTCACAATTCTGTTGCATGGTACTTTATCAAGTGCTTTTTGGAAGTGGATGTATGAATGAATACTAAAAAAAGACCCAGTCTAGTGAAATAATTTGCTGCAAAGACAAAATGAGATTCATCATATAATTCTAATTAATATTTGCATTTTTAAAATTTGTTCATGATTGTGTGAGTCAGTAGCTCAGTCAGCATTTATTGCTTGTTCTGAATTGTCCTGGAAAAGATGGTAGTGAGCTGCCTTTGTGAACTGTTGCAGTCCTTGGGGTGTGGGGACACAACAGTGAAATGTAATTCCAAGGCAGGAAGCTGTGTGGGTTAGGGGGAAATTTGCAGATGTTGGTATTCCCATGCATTCTCTGCCATTTGTTCTTTTAGGCTGTAAAAGTTGCAGGTTTAGAAGGTGGTGTTAGAGAAGGTTTGGTGAGTTATTGCATGAATCTTGCAGATGCGGCTCACTGCTGCCACTGTACATCAGTGGTGAAGGGAGTGAATGTTAAGCATGGTAAATTAGGTGCCAATTAAAGTGGGGTAACAAGGTGTAGAGCTGGATGAACACAGCAGGCCAAGCAGCATCATAGGAGCAGGAAGGCTGACGTTTCGGGCCTAGACCCTTCATCAGAAATGGGGGAGGGGAAGAGGGTTCTGAAATAAATAGGGAGACAGCGGGAGGCAGATAGAAGATGGATAGAGGAGAAGATAGGTGGAGAGGAAACAGACAGGTCAAAGAGGCGGGGATGGAGCCAGTAAAGGTGAGTGTAGGTGGGGAGGTAGGGAGGAGATAGGTCAGTCCAGGGAGGACGGACAGGTCAAGGGGGCGGGACGAGGTTAGTAGGTAGAAAATGGGGGTGCGGCTTGAGGTGGGAGGAAGGGATTGGTGGGAGGAAGAACAGGTTAGGGAGGCCGGGACAAGCTGGGATGGTTTTGGGATGCGGTAGGGGGAGGGGCATTCAGACAAATGGAGAGAATTCAATTACAATCCTCCTTGGAGACAGTGGACATACTTTTGGAAGTCAAGTCATGAGTTACTCACCACAAAATGTCTAGACTCTAACCTGTTCTTGTAGCCATGGTATTTCTATGGCCATTCCAGATTAGATTCTGGTCAATGGCAACAGCCAGAATTTTGATAGTTGGGCAAGTCAGCAATGGTAAAGCCATTAAATGCCGGGGTGATGTATTAGATTCTCTCTTGTTTGAGATGATCATTGCCTGGAGGCTATGTGGTACAAATACTTCTTGTCACTTAACAAACCAAACCTGGATGTTGTCTACAAATTGCTGCATTTGGACTTGGACTGCTTCTGTATCTGAGGTGTCATGGATGGTGCTGAAATTTATGCAATCATTAACGAATAGCCCCACTTCTGATTTTGTGACAGAAGGAACATTGTTGATGAAGCAACTGAAGATGGTTTGGCCTAGGACACTACACTGAGGCACTCCTGCAGAGATGTCCAGGGTCTGAGATGATTGACCCCCAAAAACCATAATCTTTGTGGTAAGAATGACTCAGATCTCTCCAGGAGAGTTCTCCCCCATTCACATTCACTTCAGTTTTGCTGAAGTTCTATGATGCCACACTTGATTAAACACCGCTTTGATGTCAAGGACAGTCATAGAGTCATACAGCATAGAAACAGACCCTTGGTCCAACTTGTCTGCGCCAACAAAACATCCACCAGGATTTGACTCATAGCCCTCTAAACTCTTCTTATTCATATAACTATCCACATGCCTCTAAAATGTTGTAATTATACCTGCCTCTACCACTTCCTCTGGCAGCTCGTTCCATACAAGCATCAACCCTTAGATCCTTTTTAAATCTTTCCTCCTTCTCCTTAAACCTAGTTTTGGACTTACCCACCTTAGGGAAAATAGCTTGGCTATTCACCCTGTCTATGACTCTCCTGATTTTATAAACATCTGTAAGGTCACCCCTCAGCCTTCTTCACTCCAAAGGAAAAGGCTCCAGCCTATTTAGCCTCTCCATATAGCTCAAAGCCTCCAGTTCTGGCAAAGTCCTTTTAAATCTTTTCTGCACCCTCTCAAGTTTAACTACATCCTTTCTATAGAAGGGCAACCGGAATTGTATGCAGTATTCTAAAGGTAGCCACATCAATGTCCTGTACAGTGCTACATGACGCCCCAACTCCTACACTCAATGTGTGGAACAAAGAAGGCAAGCATGCCAAATGCCTTCTTCACCACCCTGTTTACTTGAACTCCACTTTCAAGGAACTATGCACTTCAATTTTCAGCTCCTTGTCAATGCTTGAACCGAGGCTGTAATGAGTTCAAGAGCCAAGTGGCTCCGGTGATGTCCAAACTGAGTCTCAGTGAGCAGGTTACTCCTTTGCAAATTCTGATTGATCTTGACGACTTCTTCCATTACTTTGCTGCTGATTGGGAATAGACTGATGGGTGGTAATTGTCAGGTTGGATTTGTCCTGTTTTTCATGGACAAGTCATACCTGGGCAATTCTCCACATTGCTGGGAAGATACCAGAGTTGTGATTTTACTGGAACAGCTTGGATAGAGGTATGGTTATGTCTTGAGCACAAGTCTTCAGTACTATTGCCAGGATGTTATTTGAGCCCATAACCTTTGCATTTAGCATTCAGTCCCTCTCGCCAATTATTGATGCCGCAAGATTGGTATCTGTGATGCTAGGGACCATAGGAGGAGAGTGAGATGGGCTATTGACTCGGTGTTTCTGGTTGAAGGCAGTTGCAGAATCTTCTGCCTCGTCTTTTGTAGTGATAGATGGGACTCCCATCATTGAGGTTGGGGACATTTGTGGAGCCTCTTAATTGTTCACCACCATTCGCAACTGGATGTAGCAGGACTGCAGGACTTAGATCTGATCTGTTGGATGTGGGATGGGACTTCTACTATTTTGCATACAAGTAGTCCTGTCTTGAGGCTTCATCAGGTTGACACCAAATTTTTAGGTGTATCTACTCCTGGCATGCCATGTTGCAAACTTAATTGAAGCAGGGTTGATCCCCTGTCTTGGAGGATATGCCAATTCATGAGATTGTAGATTGCAGTTGTAAGCAATTCTGCTGCAGATCACAGACCACAGCGCCTCCTGGCTAGCCGGTCTGGAGATGCTGGACCTGTTTGAAATCTATCCCATTTAGCCAAGTGGGAGTATCACACAACACAATGGAAAGGTGGATTTGTTCCCTTCAAGGACTATGTGGTTGTCACTCCTAAAAATATTGTCCCAGACATATGCATCTGCAATACATATACGGGTGAGGGGTGATGTCAAGTATGTTTTCCCTCTTGTTGGTTTCCTCACCACTTTCTGCAGATCCAGTCTAGCAGCTATATCTTTTGCATTTTGCTAGCTCAGTTAGTAAAAGTGCTACCAAGATTCTCTAGGTGATGGACTTGGAAGTCCCCCAATTCAAATACATTCTGAGCCCTTGCCTCCCTCAGTGCTTCCTCCAAGTGGTGAACTCGCAGGAATATTGATTCTTACGCTGAAGATGGTGGATAGGCTACTGGGGGAGGGAAGAGGGTGGTGGTAGGTGGTAATCAACAGGAGGCTGCTTTCTTTCTGTTTGGCCTGATGCCAGAAGACTTCATGCAGTCTGGAGTGAATGTTCAGGATTCCAAGGGGGACTCTTTCCTGTCTGTATGCCCCTGGCTGCCACCTCTGCTGGCTCTATCTGGCATTGGAGATGGTTGAGTCTGGGAACCAAGAGGAAGTGACAGAATTCCTGCCCTCTTTCTGCTCATGGCACTGGCTCTAGCCATGGAGCTCCAGACATGAACAGTGGCCTCACCAAACACAATGGGCCCCCTTGAAATCTAGGTCTTAGTTATTGGGCCCTGATGTAACTCCATGTCAAGGGCCCCTTCTGGGACAATTTGTTTGAATGAGTGAGACAAATGTGTTCAGTCTCATTGCTAGATATTAGCCTTAGGTTTCTTATTTAAATATGGGGCTGAGGCAGTGAAGAAAATTGTGGCACATTGAGAGATGCTACAACAGACCTCGGATTGCTTTCAGCAGGTCTCCTGAAATGGGAGGAACATTTTACTGCCCAACTCTACCATCCGTCACATTTGTGAGCACAAACATCAACTGAAGATTTTTCAAAAGAATATCTCAAAATTTCAATTTTAGGAATCATCACATTTAAAAATTAAGCAGAGGTAGCTGGAAAAGTTCAGCAGGTCTGCCAGGATCTGTGAAGAAAAATCAGAGTTAACATTTCGGGTCCGGTGACCCTTTCTCAGAACATTCCTCAGATGTCCCTACTGGACCTGCTGAGCTTTCCCAGCAACCTTGGTTTTTTGTTCCTGATTTACAGCATCCGCAGTTCTTTTCGTTTTTAAAAATTAATCACTTAAGTAGTTAACACTATAGGTCTTTTGGTTCTTCAGCATTTGGCATGTAAAATTATACTGAAGCCCTCCCTGAGACTCCATGGTATTCTGTGTAAAAGTATCTTGTGTGCAAAATGAATCTTCAAAGTCTACAAATCAATTCATAATTGCATGTAAAGTCAGGAGTATGATGGAATATTCCCCAGTTGCATGGATGAGTACAGCTGCAACATTAAAGAAGCTTGACAGCATCTAGGACAAGGCAGCCCACTTGATTCATACCATATCAAAACAAAATTAACTCCCTGCACCATCACTATTGTTCAAGAACAGCAGGGTATACCATCTGCAGAATGCATTACAGAAATTTGCCAAAGATCCTTAGACTGCACTTTCCAAAGCCATGACCACTTCCACTTAGAAGGACAAGGGCAACAGGTGCATGGGAACACCACACCCTCCAAGCCACTCACCATCCTGAGTCACCGTTCCTTCAGTGTCATTGGGTCAAAATCCAGAAATTTCTCCCTAACAGCATTGTGCATCAACCTACAGCACATGGATTGCAACAGTTTGAGAAGGCAGCTCGTCACCACCTTCTCAAGGGTAACTAGGTATGGGAAATAAATGCTAACCAACCATCAACACCCATATCTCACAAATGAATAAAATAAGAATGAGAGGCAGGACCTGGAAGCCTACTGAAAGAAAAGACACAAAGATTTGCTTCTATATGACACTTTTCAATACTACTGTGCACCTTAAAGTATTTTGCAGACATTGAAGTACTTTTGAAGTGTAATCACCAATGTAAGGAGGAAGTGTATGCTATGGTTTGAAAGAATAGTGGTAAATTTTGCTTCATGCATTGTAAGACCTAGAATAAGTGGCACATTCAACCTATTACATCTGTGTCGACTCTTTCAAAGAGAAGCCAAATAAGTCCCATTCCCCACTTCTGTATATCATTGCAATTTTTTTCTCCTTCAAGTATTCATCTAATTCCATTTTGGAAGCTACAATTAAATCTGTTTCCACCACCCTATCAGGCAGAACATTCCAAGTCCTGAATACACATTGTGTTCCAAAAATGTCTTTATTTCTTCATGTTGGAGAATCAGATGAGAATGGAAACCTCCTCATTCCATGGACATCTGAGTTTGCAAAATTTGTTAATTAGTTTTAACCCTAAACTTCATAATCTATAAACTTGACCAGGCAGGGCCTGTGTTTTTGGATGTTAGCCAATTTTATCAGTCTTCAATATTGTGGGCAAGAAGCAAAGATACTTTGTCAAGCGGAAGTACGCCACCAGCCATTCTCAGTAAGAATTCCATGGAAACAATGTTGGAAGTAAAGAATAATTTTGTGGGTTAGGGTCTTTTATATCTTGCAGAACTACAGATGCTTGATACTTGCCTAGTTTTTTAATCACCATGTGTAGATCTCTGATAACAGTTCATGATGTTAACCAATAGGAAGGCCTTCATACTTACAGGATCTGTCACAATCCTGTTCCTTTCAATCTCTCATTAAAAGAAGACAGGCCTCTTTCTGCCTCTTTCATGGACACTGATCTTATCCCTCAACCCTGCTAATGGTCACCCAACTCATTGGTACTGATTCCAAAAGACCCTGAGCTACCTGTTGCCTGCCACTTTAATACATCACCCTGTTCCCCAGCCAATATCTCTGTGTCTCTGGCTTGCTGCAGTGTTCCGGTGAAGCCCAACGCAAGCTGGAGGAACAACACCTCATTTTCCACTTGGGGACCCTGCAGCCCTCCGAACTCAATATCGAGTTCAATAATTTTAGAGCCTAAACTCTCTCATGTCCCAGCCCCCCACAGCACACACCAGGCCTTGTTATCACATAGCCTGCCATTACACACCCCCTGTTATTAGTCACTAACAGTCTCCATTAACAACTATTCACCCTCCCAGCCTGATTGTTATCAACACTTTGTCTATCCAACTGTTCTCTTCTCTCTTTATGTTCTATCCTATCGTTTACTCCCTAACCCACCCACCTCCCTATTTACTGCATATAAACTAACAATTTCCCAGCCACCATCAGTTCTGAAAAAGGGTCACCGGACCCAAAATTTTAACTCTGATTTTTCCTTCACAGATGCCGCCAGACCTGCTGAGCTTTTCCAGCAACTTTGTTTTTGTTCCTGATTTACAGCATCTGCTGTTCTTTTGGTTTTTATTTGATACTGATTCCATGACCTAAAGCCCAATTATTTCATTTTATCCCATACAGCATTTGCCCAATCAGCCAATGACACTCTATGTCCAGAGTGAGGTGTTATCACTCTTCCTAGCTGCCACTGCCTCTCATCCTGGCCAAAAAATCTCTCACTTTTGACTCAATTGCTTAACTATCGGGCCAATTACCTTTACACCAGCTCAGTGCTCGATCTCCTTCACCCCACTCAATAATATCCACTCCCACCCTTCCTCACGTGAGACTATTACCCAATCTTTTCACTTATCTGAGAGCCAGAGGCCTGGTCTTCTTGAGAATTCTCAGCAGCTCACCAGCCTCGTCTGACCAAGGTGACTTGGACTACAGTATTCTGACTCAGAATTCAAATATTCTGCGCTTCTCCCCCAACCTCCTTCCCCACCAGGCCTGAAAATGACTTGACTTTCTGTCCCTCCAGTTTATTTTTAACTTTTTGTACCCCAAAGGGTTAAAGGTTTCCTTTCCTCTTCGTTCACCATCAACTCCAGACTTTCAGGTGTTTTTGAACTTGGATTAAATTGGCTCCATAATTGATGAGGATTTTTCAGTCAGCTATTGAATGTCATAGCAAAACAGCTAGAAGGTAAAGGGAGAGCATCTGCTGAAAGGCTGGAGCATTTGGACAGTGGAAGGTGATAAAATATTAATAATCTATTATTGTTACATTAAAATGTCAAAGAGAGCCCCACTGGATTTTAAACCAATGTAGAATGGTTTAAGTGGCTGAAATGCTAAGTTTATAAAAAAAAAGTACATTAACAAATTGAGCTTGACTTTAAATAGAATAATGTAAGAAGTGTTCACAATTGAAATAATCTGCATTGAAAATATGACTTGCCAGTGGCTTAACTGAAAGCACTAGATACATTACCATTCATTCACTGTTCATGATCTTTTCAGCTTCTTTAACAAGACAGAGGAGGTAGGGTGAATAAAAAAAGGTTCCATAAACACTGAATGGACAACAGGGAAATGTAATAAGAGGGAAGAAGACATGGGAGAGAAGCATGATTTTCAACTAATTTCAAATAAATGTGTGGAGAGTCTGTTGAAGGCAAGCTTTAACACGCCCTGCGTTGTAAACATATGTTAACTTTAGTTACAGTTTCAAATTAGTAGAGAGTGGAAGGCTCTCTTATATGAAGAAAACTATTATGAGAATGGCTTTCCAGCAAACATACATTACAAGTTTAGTTCTGCATTAAGGAAGAAAGATCTAAAGCAATAAATGATTTTTTAAGGTTCTCCTGTGCTGAGTGAAAGGAAATTATCATGAACTACCAGGACTTACTTTAGTCATCCTAATTAAGTTTGTGTCCAAAGTTGCCCTCATCAGTGGTTCATGTGAAATGAACCACTTTATTACATTATCTCACTACAGATCCATGTGGTCTCTTCCTAATATTGGTTCAACTGGCAGGCAGGCTTTCTGTCAAAGCTACTCTTGGGTCAGCAAATGGGGAGCCGTGAGATTATCTTTGCTGTGACTCACACGTATGAACATCTCCTTTTCAAAGTGGTTGAGAGTTTGCTGAAGGCATGGTCAAAGAGAGCAATCTTTTTGATGATCCTGGAATAGAATTAAGGTATAGGTTATTTTAGGGGCCTCAGAATTTTACATTCCAGAAGCATACCTCCAGTGAGTCATGTTGTGAGATCAATGGATTATTTTAAATTAAGATTCATTAAAAATTAAATGAATTTAAGATAATCAGTTGAATTTGTAATGTAGCTCATTAATGCTTGCTAGAAGAGACATACATTTGTATTCATAAGTATATTACCTGCAAAAAAAATGTTCAAACTTTGTGTCCTTTTGAATTACCCAGAAGACTGTGGAACATATTATTTCCCCATTGGTTCCTCTGTGGCAACGCCTCAGTCAATTAATGTCAACTTGCCAACCAATCAATACCTCCTTTCTCTTGTAATATAAATGGATGTGAACGTTTAAAAATTGGCATTCTTGTGTTTGACCTGATGAGTGCCAGCACGTCTTTTTCCTTCAGTAATATTAACATACAAACAAAAACAGAAATTGCTGGAAAAGCTCAACAGGTCTGGCAGCACCTGCGAAGAAAGACCAGAGTTAACGTTTTGGGTCCAATGACTTTTCTTCAGAATGGTTTTCAGTTCTGAAGAAGGGTCATTGGACCCGAAACATTAACTCTGATTTCTCTCCGCAGTCGCTGCCAATATGCTGAGATTTTCCAGCAATTTCTGTTTTTGTTTCAGATTTCCAGCTTCGGCAGTTCTTTCGTTTTTTAGTTCCAGAGCAAATAGGACCAATGTTCAGAGATTGGTTTCTGCACTGGGAGTGAAATATAGTTTTAATTTTCAGTGACTTTGGATGCCTCTGGCACAGGAATGACTTCAAATGGAATTTGATGTCACACCACATAAGGAGTAATCAAAGAGCTGACTAAAGCCTCGTCATAAGGAGAGATTTTAAGGAGCATCTTAGAGGAGAAGAAATTCCAAGACTTTGGACATAGGCAGCTGAAGCATTTCAATGGAGTAGAGAAATTTAGGGATGCACAGAAGGCCAGAATAGGAAGAGCACATGAAAGGTTATGGAGGTTACAGAAATAGCTGGAGACTGGGGGGCTGCAGGGGGAATAAGGAGGGAACATTGAGGAATTTGAGATTTTTTATAATCAAGGCAATGTAGGTCAGCAAGCACAGGAGTGCATGCTCAGATATGGGTATAGCAATATAGTAAATGCACGACAACTAATATTCATTTGAAAATGTGGAATTGTCGTACGCTATAGATATGTAATTTGACCATTAAGATTCATAGATTAGAATGTGGCAATAGCACCAGAATATCCTCTAAATATTGTTCATGCAAAAGAAAATGACCACAAGAGCTAATTAAAAACAAACCATATAATTATTTTTTTTTTAAACAGGATTTTCCATTTTTGCATTCTATCATATTTTTCACCTTACATAATATCAGGCTAATCACTCAATGATCCATGAGAGTGTTTATGCTCTGTTCAGATCCCTTGCAATTCTTCCACATCTACTTTTATCAGCATAACACTTTATTCCATTCTCCCTTCGTATGCCTATTTAGCCTTCACTTAAATGCTGTATTACATTCACTCCAACCACTCCATCGGATAGCAAGTTCCACATTGCAACCAGCATATTAGTGAAGAAGTAAGCCCCATATTCCCTTTTGGACTCCTTATGTAACTCTTACATCGATGACCTTTAGCTTTGTTCTGCCCCACAATCACTGGAAATATTCTCTAGCTGTGCATTTGCACTATCAAAATGTTTCATAATATTAAAGAGCTTAATCAGATTGGGCTCTTGTGGTGCAGTGGTCTGGTCCCTACCTCTGGACCAGGAGACCAGGCTAAGTCCCATCTGCTCTCAAGGTGTGTAATAACATCTTTGAGAAGGTTAATAAGAATCCCTTCAACTATTTTTATTTCAGCTCAAAGAACCATTCTTCTTTTCCTGATAATTGTAACATTGCTGTTCTCATATCACCCATGTGGATTGTTTATGCACTCTATTCAGTATCTCTATGTTCTTTTTATAACAATGTGACCAAACCATAGAGGATACTTTGAATATCGTTTAATTGAGGAAATTGTGCAAGCTGGTGATTTCAGGCTCTTAATCCTGATGAAAATTGGTTTGCAGTACATTAGCCAACATAAGTTGTCCTCCTCCCTCTGAAAAGATCTCAGTGGGTCTCTCACCCACTGCAAATCCCTGGTGATCTCCTCTACCCTGAAGCCCTTTGACCACATCCTGAAACAAACCTGTTACTACAACTACATCTCCTTTCTCAGTACTTGCCTACACAGCCGGCTCATCTCCCACAGACTCCGCACAATGTTCAGACCATCCCAATTTGGACCAAACTGCAACAAACAAATAAAAAAATGTCCTGATGAAGGATCCCAACCCGAAAGGCAACTTTCTTGTTCCTCTAATGCTGCCTGACCTGCTGTATTCCTCCAGCTCCACACTGTATCGATTTTTTTTACAATAGTGTTTGGGTTCAATTTGGCCTGGAATTATGACATTAATATATTTTCTCTTTAATAGCTTGAATTTGGCCAGTTTCCTAATATCTTGAGTTCACAGCATTAAGCTATTGACTATTCAATGCAAATTGGCATTAAATTAGAAAGTTACTGAGAGGAGCCATGTGGCCATCTAACTTAGTCCATGGAAAGATTGATACTGACAGAGTAGGGGCTGTTTGGATTGAAGGTATGTGCTTAAAGTGTAGCAGACTTATCAGTCGTCTCCTTCCACCTTGTTTCATAGAACCCCTAAAGTGTGGAAGGAGGCCATTCAGCCAATCAAATCCACACCAACCATCCAAAGTCCACCCAGACTCCTACTGTATTCCCGGGACCCCACATTTACCTTGGCTAATCCACCTAGCCTACACATCCCTGGAGCAATTTAGGGGCAATTTCAAATGGCCAATCCACTTAACCTGCATATCTTTGGACTGTGGGAGGAAACCTACACAGACATTGGGAGAATGTGTAAGCTCCACACAGGCAGTCACCCAAGGCTGAAACTGACCCCTGATCTCTGGTGCTGTGAGGTTCAGTGTTAGCAACATGCCACTCCTATGCTGAACTAAGAGTCTTGAAGCAGTCATCATTGTTTTCTTTTATGTTTTCATGAGATATGTGTATCTCCGGCTAGGCTAGGATTTATTTCTCATTCCAAATTGTCCTTGAGAAGGTGATGGTGAGTCACATTCCTAAACCATTGCAGTCTATATGGTGTAGGAATATCCACAGTTCTGTTGGAATGGGAGTTTTAGATCCAGAGATTGTGAAGGAATGGCAATGTAATTCCAGGTCAGGCTTGAAAACGGGAATTTTCAGGTGGCAGTCTTCCCATATGTCTACTGCCTTCATCCGTCAAGATGGTAGAGAACACAGGGGCTGTAGATCATTTTGTATATAGCACACGTTGTTGCCACTCTATCTTAGTGGTGGAGGGAATGAAAGTTTTAGATTGCGGATGGGGTGCTAATCAAGCAGGATGGTTCCTTCCTGGATGCTTTAGAGCTGCTTGAGCTGCACTAATCTCGGCCAGTGGAGAGTATTCATCACACTCCTGATTTCCATCATGTCCATGTAGATGGTGAATAGGGTCTGAGAAGACAGGAGGTGAGTATGTGCTACAAAATTCCCAACCGCTGACCTCCTTTTTATATCCACCATATTATATGATTAATCCAATTTAGGTTCTGATCATTGAACCCACAGAGTGTTGATAGTTGGGAATTTAGGAGGGGAGTTACTCACTTCAGATTACCCAAGCTCTGACTTGCTCTTACAGATGCAGTTTTTAAATGGCTGGTCCAGTTTGGTTTCTGGCCAATGACAACCCTTAGGATATTGATAGTTGGGAATTCTACAGTAATAATGTCATTCTATGTCAAGGGTAGATGGTTAGATTCTCTCTTGTTGATGATGGACGTTGCTGGGTACTTGTGTGATGTGAATGTTACTTACCAGTTGTCAGCCCAGGCCTGAACATTGTCCAGGTTTTGCTGTATATTAGCTCTAACTTCTGTATCTGAGGAGTTGTGAATGGTGCTGAACACTGTGGGATCACATAAGCAACTCCACTTCAGATCTAAAGATGGGAGGAATATCATTGATGTAGTGGCTATGGATGGTTGGGCCTAGGACACTGCTCTAAGAAACTTCTGCAGCCATGTCCCAGGACTAAGATGACTGACCTTTAGCAACCACAGCTATCTTCCTTTGTGAGGCACAATTCCAACTAGTGGAAAGATTTTTCTCTGAATCTGATTGTCTGGAATTTCATAGAGCTCCTTGAGGCCACATTCCACCAAATGCTCCCTTGATGTCAAAGGCAGTAACTTACACTTCATCTCTGGAATTCAAGTCTTTTGTCCATGTTTGAACTAAAGCTGTAGTGAGGCCAGGAGCTGAGTGATACTGGTGGAAGCCAAACTGAGAATGAGTGAGCAGGTTATTGCTATCGAAGTGTCGCTTATAAAGTCATAGAGTCATAAAGCATGGAAACAGGCCCTTCAGCCCAACTCGTCCATACTGACCAGGTTTCCCAAACTAAGCTAGTCCCATTTGCCTGCATTTGGCCCATATCCCTCTAATACTTTTCTATTCATTTACCTGCCTAAATGTCTTTTAAATGTTATAACTTACCTGCATTTCCCACTTCCTCTGGCAGTTCATTGCATAGACGAACCACCCTTGTGTGAAAAATTTGCCGCCAGGTCGCTTTCAAATCTTTCTCCTTTCACATTAAAATTATGCCCTCTAGTTTTGAACTCCCCAATCCTGGGGAAAATACCTTTGCTATTCACCTTAGCTATGCCCCTCGTGATTTTATATAGCTGTATAAAATCACCCCTCAACATCCTGCTTGAAAGTACTGAGAATGATGCCTTCCATCCCCTTTTTTTGCTGATGACCCAGAGTAGACTAACGGGAAGGTAATCAGCCATATTAGTGTTGTCCTGCCTTTTGTGGATAGTACATACTTGGGAAATTTTTCACATTTTCAGGAAACTTCTGGTATAGTATCTGTTCTGAATCAACATACCTAGGATTGCAGCTAGTTTTGGAGCACATGCCTTACTATTGTTGGAATGTTGTCACGGCCCATAACATCTGCAGTATCCTGTGCCTCCAGCCACTTCTTGATATGAAGTGAATCAAGTTGACTTCAGTTTGGCATCTGTGATGCTGGGAATCTCAGAAGTAAGCCAAGATGTATCATCACTTGGCACTTCTGGCTGAAGATTGTTCAAGTGCTTCAGTCTTGTCTTGTACCTGCTTCTTCTTTAAAAAGAGACCTGCACAATCTCCATCCACCACCACCTTTCCTTGCCTGACTAAGCAGGTTCTCTATTTGAACAACTTCTCTTTCAACTCATCTCACTTTCTCCTTGTGGCTATGTGCACCCACATGGGTCCCAGGTATGTCTGTCTCTGTGAATTATGTGGAACAGTTCTTACTTTTCCTACTTGGAACCCCACTCACAACTCTTTCTCCAATGCATTGATGATATATTTGGTCCTGCTTCCAGCCTGCATCCAGAATCAGAAAAATTAATCAGTTTTGTTTTTAATTTCTATCCTTCCTTCAACTTCACCTGGTCTATCTCTCACTCTTCTGTCTTTGACTTCACTGTTCCCATTTCTGGAGATAGGATGTCCACTAATATTCATTAGAAGCCCACACTTACATGGAAAACACTTCCTCTCACCCTGTTTCCTTACAAGATTCCATTCCATTCTCCCAACCTCTCCATCCTCATTGCATCTGTTAGGATGATGCTACCTTACACCGAGGTGCCTCTGACATTACCTCCTTTTTCCTCAACCAAGGAATCCCCTCCACTTTAGTTAATGGGGCTCTCAGCCAAATCATCCTCTGCTATTATCACCACCTTCAGCAGGATGCCAAAGCACAAACTTATATTTCCCTCTCCTCCACTGTCAGCATTTAACATGGACCATTCTCTCCGTGGCATCCTTCTCTATTCCTCCGTCACTCTTAACACTTCCGCATTCTCCATGTCGCCATCACATGTAGTCGCAAAAAGTGTAGCTTTCCCATTCAGCTCCTCCTTCCTCAGTATCCAAGGTCCCAAAAAAATGAAGCACTCGTATGTCTTTCAATTGATTCACTGCTTACAATGCAATCTCTTTTTACATTGGAAAGACCAAACGCAGACTGTGTGCCCGCCTTGTGGAACACCTCCACTCTGTCTGTAGGAATGACCCTGACCTTCCAGTTGCTTGCCATTCCAATAAAACACTTTGTTCTCATGCAAACATTGCTGTCCTAGGCCTCCTTCAGTGTTCCAACAAAACACAACGCAACCTCAAGGAGCAGCACCTTATTTTCTGTTTAGGCATTTTAAAGCATCTAGGACTCAATATTCTATTCCACGACTTCAGAGCATAACTTTATGACATCAGTCCTCTATTTTTTTACATTCTCTCCCTATGGTTGGCGACTTGTTTATGTCTTGGATGCTGTGCTCTCAGCAGAGTCATAAAGCATGGGCCCATTTTCTCTCTTTCATACCTTAATTTACACCCATTTTTAAGACCATAAGACCATAAGACATAGAAGCAGAAATTAGGCCATTCAGCCCATCGAGTCTGCTCTGCCATTCAATCATGGCTGATAAGTTCTGCCATCCCATTCTCCTGCTTTCTCCCCGTAACCCTTGATCCCCTTGATAATCAAGAACCTATCTATCTGAGTCTTAAATGTGCTCAATGACCTGGCCTCCACAGCCTTCTGTGGCAGTGAATTCCATAGATTCACCACGTTCTGGCTGAAAACGTTTCTCCTTATCTCCATTCTAAAAGATCTTCCCTTTACTCTAAGGCTGTGCCCTCAGGCCCTAGTCTCTCCTACCAATGGAAGCATCTTCCCAACATCCACTCCGTCCAGGCCATTCAGTATTCTGTAAGTTTCAATTAGATCCCCACTCAGCCTTCTAAACTCCAATGAGTATAGTCCCGGAGTCCTCAAACGTTCCTCATATGTTAAGCTGTCCATTCCTGGGACCATTCTCGTGAACCTCCTCTGAACCTGCTCCAGGGCCAATACATCCTT
This sequence comes from Rhincodon typus, assembly GCF_021869965.1. Taxonomy (NCBI): domain Eukaryota; kingdom Metazoa; phylum Chordata; class Chondrichthyes; order Orectolobiformes; family Rhincodontidae; genus Rhincodon; species Rhincodon typus. Next base: position 59,379,977 of record NC_063343.1, read on the forward strand.
CCTGAGATATGGGGCTCAAAACTGCACACAATACTCCAAATGTGGCCTGACCAGACTTCCAGCACTATTAGCAACCTTTTTATCTTTTGCACTGGGCCTCCACATAATCTGTTATGTTAGATCCTCCTCCCCTTCTACCAAAAGTTTAAAAACACATCACTTTTCAACACCTTCAGCTCTGAAGAAGTCATTTTGGACTTGCAACATTAACTCTATTTTTGTCTCTCCACACATGATGCCAGCCCCTCTGAGTTTCTCCAGCATTTTAAGTGTTTGGCTTGTGCACTGAGATACTGGGCTACCCCATTACTGAGGACAATGTTTTTAGTGGACTGTCCTCCTCCAGTGAGTTGTTTAATTGTTCAACATCATTCAAAAGTTGGACTTAATCCGTTGGTTTGTAAGATTGCTTAACTGTTTATCACATGATGTTTCATTATTTGCCATGCAGGTGTTTTAGTTTCATTGGACTGACACCTTATTTTTAAGAATTGTTGGTGCTGTTCCTGACAGGCCCTTCTGCATTCATCTTTTGGCGATTCCTCAAAGAAATAATTTGTTTTGTGAGAAATGTTGAGTAGCTTTGTCCTAAATGCATTGAAGTTTAGAAGAATGCGTGGTGACCTTATTGAAATATATCAGATTCTGAAATAACCTGACAGGGCGATGGATGCTGGGGAGTTGTTTCCCCTTTGGGGCAGTGTAGAGCTAAAATCATCGAGTAATGGAGCTTTTACAACACAGAAAGAGGCACTTTGGCCCATCATGTTCATGCTGGTCATTATGCATCTATCTATTTGAATCCCATTTTCCACCACTTGACCTCTAGCTTATGGCCTTACAAGTGTTCATCTATATAGTCTGAAAAGTCTTGATGGGCACAGTTTAAGAATAATTGATCTCTCATTTACAATCGGGATGAGGAAGGATTTAATTTCTCAGAAGATGTGATGACCAGATCCCAGTGATCTCTCCAATTTGTTACAGTCCCATATGGGATACCCCAAACAATTAAGCTTCTGAGTGAACAGGGATGAATTGATCTCCTTTTTATACACCCAACCATCAGTTGCATGCAACAAGGTCAATATTTAAAAGCAAAAACAGAAATTGCTGGAAAAGTTCAGCAGGTCTGGCAGCATCTATGAAGAGAAATCAGAGTTAACATTTCGGGTCTGGTGACCCTTTCTCACTTCTTTCAGTTTTTAATGTCTAAAAGGATCTTTTCCTTTGTGGATGCCTTTGACCAGACGACATGTACAGATGCTTTAAAATGAGACAATTTAACCAGGCTTTCTTGAAATAACAAAAGGAGTGAATTTATTAATGACTATACATGAGAGGATATACTAATGCAACACACATACATACAGATTAGAAAAAAGAGGTGAGTCCAAAAATGTACAAAATGTTAAAAGAAAGTTATACAGATCTGTCTACGAATAGTTAGCGAAGAGTGGATAGTTCAATGTTGTGGTCATTTCAGTGAAAGTGTCACGACTTACTGAGGTAGTGCACTGGAAATCAAGCCCCAACATTCCCAGACTTGTTACAAATGTGAAACAACTTAATTAATGTATCCAAATGTCCCCAATTTATTTGACTGTCAAACCCAGATTAAAAAAAAGATTTCTGTACTTTGCAAAGAAACAACTATTTTGGTTTGGAGATAGTGAAGGAACGTTTATAGATCTCCCAGTCAGCATGTAACTTGAAGGGGAATTCACAGATGCTAGTGTTCCTATGCGTCTGCTGTCCTTGTCCCTTTAAGTGATAGAGTTTGCTGCTTTTGGAATGTGTAATTGAAGAGAGCTTATTATCTCGCCTTTCTAGTGACTTTATTTCAATAGAAATCATAGTCAAAAACTAAAAATAATATATTTCCATTAATTTCACTTAACCCAAAACCAAAATTTGGGCTTTAAATGTGGAAAAAGATTTAAAATAATTGATAAAAAGGTTAAAGTAGAAGTGAAGAGAATTTTTTAATGATCGGGAATGTTTGAAACAATGGTAGAAGCAATTTGAACTGCAATATTTAAAAGGGGACCAGACAACCGTGGAATCTTTTTCAGGTCTTGCAAAACTAACTTGATAGATCTTTTGAACTGCTGGCTCAGGGGTAGTTGACAAATTGGCCAGCTGCTTTTGTTGCACAATTCTCTGATTTTATAAAAGTGTATGCCTATGAACAAATTTGTGAGAGGAGCCCAAGGTATTCCATAATGAGAAAACACTCAAGTATTGAGAGTACTTTTAACTTTATCACCAGGCAACAATTAAAGGTGATACTGTAAAAATGGGATGCTCTATGCAAGGTCCAATTTTCTTTTGCGCTTCTCATGGGTGCTCAAAATACTGTGCCATATACTATCTGGTGGCCACAATCTGTTATTGAGACGCTAGATATTAAAAACTGCATGGGAAACATTTTTTTTTATTCATTCAGGGATGAGGGCATCACTGGCTAGGCCAGCATCTATTGCTCAATCCCAATTTCCCAGAGGGCAGTTATGAGTCAACCACATTGCTGTGGGTCTGGAGTCACATGTAGGCCAGACCAGGTAAGGGTAGGAGTTTCTTTCCTTTTAGTGAACCAGATGGGTTTTTCCCCAACAATTGGCAATGGATTCATAGTCATCATTTGACTCTTAATTCCAGATATTTATTGAATTCAAATTCCACCATCGGCCGTAGCAGGATTCAAACTCAGGTCCCCAGATCACTACCTGGGTCTCCGGATTAACAGTCCAGCGATAACACCACTAGGCCATTGCCTCCCCTGGGCAAAATTGCAATATTGGGCAAAGCTGAATGGGAAATTTTCGGCATAGCAAGTTACAAGTGGAGAAATTGATCAGAAGTCAGAACTAATCAGGAATCATAAAATTTGTAGGCAGAAAATGAGTGAGCCATGTACTTTTCTTGTTGGGTTGTGTCTGTATTTGCACTCAATTATTGGACAGCAGCAAAGGGCCAGGCATGTTGTATGGTGGCAGTGAGACAGCATCACATTGTAAAATAAGTCTTGGCTCTTTTATGCTATGATCTATTTATTGAATTGTGTAGATTCACTACGAATAGGAATATATTCGTTTTACAATGAAGTCACAGCTCCTGCTCGTGGTGAATAAACAAATCCATCTGAGCTGGAACTGTAATAAAGCAATCCGGCATTACAGAAAAATTGAGTATGTGGAGTGTGTTAGCAACACGAAGTGACATTTGATGGCTACATCAGCTACTCCAGCCACCATCATCTCTTACCCAGCTCTGAACAAACCACATCTGAGAGCCTGACAGAATTGAGTCTGACATTCTCCTCTCATTTTTATTCAAGTCAGAGGGTTGAAAGCCTTCTTGCCACTGTGTGCTGGTGGTAGAGGGAGTAAATGTTTAAGCTGTTGGATGGTTTGCTAATCAAATGGTCTGCTATGTCCTGCACATGAGTGCGAGTTGTGCTGTGAAGTCTTACTGGTTTTATCTTTTACTTAAAATCTATAGCCCTAATATTAACAATGGATGCCTCAAGTCTGCACTCCATGCCTATTAGGAACAAGCAGAAAGGTTAATTGCCTTGCAGCAAACTATTCAGAGATAACAAGGTGTAGAGCGGGATGAAC
>NC_063343.1:59398599-59442360 GCF_021869965.1 Rhincodon typus
AGACCCTTCTTCAGAAAATGAAGAAGGGTCTAGGCCCGAAACGTCAGCCTTCCTGTTCCTCTGATGCTGCTTGCCTGCTGTGTTCATCCAGCTCTACACCTTGTTATCTCAGATTCTCCAGCATCTGCAGTTCCTACTATCTCTGAAACAATTTTAACCTGCCATCCTTACCTGGTCTGGCCTACATATGAGTCCAGATTCACAGCAATATGGTTGACTTTTAACTGCCCTCTGAAATGGTCCAGCAAGCTACTCAGTACAAGGTCAATACATACTTACCTTGGCAGCAATGCCCACATCAAATGAAATAATAAAATTCTTCAGATGAGGAAGAAGATGCAGAAGTTAATGATCAGCCATAGCATTCTGTTAGACTTATGGGCCACTTGGAGGATACAATAATACAGGATCCATGATGGTTCAGCAGATGTTTTTACTCATGCATTTCACCTGACACGTACCAATCCAGCCATTCATCCAATTAAATATTCAAACTACAAGCACACAGAAGGTACTCACCCATGCTGAAATCTCCAACCTCTCAACCATTATTATCTGGTGCTTCTGCAAGTGGAGAGTACACATAGCCTGTTTAATCTAGTCAATCCCTGGGTTAGCCAATCTCATTTTTGCAGAGTTAGATGACCATTAGAACTGCATGGAGATGTTCATAAATCAAATTAAACACTTGTTATATGAATGGTAGCTTGTAAGAGGAAATTTATCACTGTTTTGAGCCCCTGTGAGGCCTCAATGCAGCTTTCAGGTTTCCTTAAAAGTCTTATATGTACTGCTACCCGGTACTACCCATTCTAGCAACTGCTTTGGAGGAAGGATGTTGGCCAAATTGCCCTCTGGCCTGGGATGAACATGGCAGCAATCCTCTCAGTGACTGAAGACTTGAGGGTGCCAGCACGCTGAGGGGTTCCTGCAGGGATACAGGAGCCTTCTCTGTTGGCACGCCAATCTGAGCTACTACAGTCATGGGCTGATAGGCCAATGAACTTTGGCTTGCACTTGGAGTGCCCTCAGAAGTGTCCTCAGATACAGAGATGTCCCTCACACAACATGTTTATACCTCTCAGCTGATCTGCAGGAACGTCCATGCACCATGTACAATCTCTCCTTGCCACCTTCCCATAAACTCAGTGACAAGGTGATAGAATGCAAGTATGGGCACATCTCTGGCATCCACTCACGGGTATGGTGGCCAATCTCTTGATGGAGGAGGCTACATTCATAGACCAGATAGAGACTAATATCTAAAAGGACTTGTGGGCTGTCTGAGCTGGGGTACACATCTCTTGCAGAAGCTCCATCAGACTTTCACACATCTGACAGTGACTCCAGAAATGCTTCGTCAACATAGAGCTGTCCTCCTATAGTCCTCTGAGTGTGAGAGAGCGTGGTTGTCCCTAGCTCTCTTTTTAGGCTGTGAATCTGAATCTCCTCTTGAGTGCAAACCCATTGAGGTAACTGTAGTCGTGAAGTACGGCAAAGTGATTCTGCACCGTCGGAGGTGACAGCCCTGCTACCATGGTTCAGATAGTAAGAACTGTCGATACTGGAGACAGAGATAACACAGTGTGGAGCTGGAGGAACACAGCAGGTCAGGCAGCATCAGAGAAGCAGGAAAGCTGATGTTTCAGATTGTGACCCTTTCTGAATATAATAAATAAATCTGGAATGTTAATCTACTCTCAGTAATGGTACTGAGTATTCTCTTTCTGAAGAAAGGTCCCAACCCGAAACATCAGCTTTCCTGTTCTCTGATGCTGCCTGACCTGCTGTGTTCCTCCAGCTCCACACTGTGTTATATCTGCTACCATGGCTGACCTGTTTTAGAAAAGAAAATGATCAGGCTCACTGACTCCTTTATACAGAAGCCCACAGAATCAGCTGAAATGGATGCCTGTAAATTGCAGAACATGAAAGCCATCGCCTCTGGCTCACCTGATGTTTCCCTAGAGGGCAGATTTGAGGTGACTGACCCCATTCTGATTGAACTCCAACCCTAAAAGCTATGTTTTTGATACGGTCGGTGCATAAGTTGATAAGATCCCCCAGCCTTACCCCAGTTTTCAGCTATAACACTCTATATTTGCATTAATTGTAAGCCTCAATTTTTCACATCACAAATGCATGATTTGCTTACTGGTATCTTTGGTACAATGGATCAAGTAGATACTATAGGTTGTGTTGCAAAGATGTGTGACAGTTTATAAGACAAACATTCTTTGCATTACATTCAAATGCCATTTCAAACTGGCAAACACTCAAACCTGTGCCAGGAGTTCACTTTAATATTCAGCGTAATGGTCAATCCCAGAGGGATTTTGAGGCTTCAGAGGTCAATTTATATGTTGAGCCTAAAGGTAAGCTACCAGCATGGGTGTGGGTGTGGGTCACTGTTTGAAATTGCATCAACATGTGGTGCTAAATTGACGCCAAAGGAATTTTTTGAGGCTTCAAAGGTTGACTTAAATTGGAAAGGACAATGTAAACTTGGTGAGTTGCTGTAATGTGTGAATAGTTTGGTGGTGATAGAGTTACTGATTACACAGCACAGTATGGTCCAGTAGCATAGTGGCAATGTAATAAAAGGCTGAACTAAAGGTCTGGAATCATGCATTTACTGCCGCCAAGGCAGCTGAAAACTGGAATTCAATTAGCTAAAACTAAATAATTGAAATCCCAGAGGTGCAATGTAACAGCCCCTGAAATACTCCAGCTAACTATGTAACTGTATTCAAGAAGACAACTACCACTAACCCCTCAAGGACAATGAAAAGGTGAACCTCTTTGTACTGAATAGAATCTAGCTTTTTAAATATTTTTCAGAATCTGTATGGGTGAATAGTGAATGGTAAACATTCCATTGCACTTCTAACAAGCAATATAGATGGTGAATAAATTGTGAGAATTTGAGAGATGAACCACATTTTGCAAAGTGCTCAACCTCTGCTCTGTTCCTGTGGCCATATTGATGACATGACTGGTCTGGTCAGGCTTTTGATTACTAGTGACCTCAAGGATGCTTTGGTTTTGATAAAAACAAAATACTGTGGATGCTGTAAATCTGAAATAAAAAGAGAAAATACTTGAGAAACTCAACAAGTCTAGCAGTATCTGTGGAAAGAAAAAAACAGATTTAATGTTTCATGCCCAAAGACATTTCTTTGGAATTCCTAAGTTCTGAAAAACAGTCTTTGGATTTGAATTGTGAATATGTTATTTTTGTGATTAATATGTTATTGGGGTATGTTAACTCTTGAATAAAGCATTACATGGGTGACAATAATATGTCTGACTTCTTCTGGAAGATTTTTAAACTCCATCTTTAATCTTTCTCAAAGTTCATGAAACTTTAAAAAAAAATTGACACCCAGCCAATAGTCAAGCTGTATGTTAACACATTATGCATTTTTTAAAGGGTGGATTTTCAAAAATTAATAAAGTTTGTCATTTTGATAGATGCACAATATTAAAATGACTTGTTAGTTTATTTGCCTGTTGTGTTTTCAATAGACTAGAATACAACTTGACTATTGGCTGGGTGACAATTTTTTTTTAAAGTTTTATGAACTTTGAGAAAGATTAAAGATGGAGTTTAAAAATCTTCCAGAAGAAGAAGTCAGACATATTATTGTCATCCATGTAATGCTTTATTTGCCTGGGCTAAAACTATTTTTCATATCATAAAATAGATCAAAATTCAAATAGATTTGAAGATATTGACGATTTCAGTTTAAATTCATTCTAGTCCATTGACACTACAGTATACACAATACAGACTTATAACATATACAGAACACATCTGCTCACAGTTTAATATTTCTGTTTGTACCAACTGATCAAGTACAATCACATGTTACCTCCTTTGAAAGAGTAGAGGATTACAGTAATCCTTACTATGTAAAGTGCAGATTTTGTCATGTCTTCAATAATGCTTGTTTTAAAATAGTAAATAACTTGCATGGTGTTTTAAATATCCCCAGGATAGGATGTTAATTTTAACTGAATGACCACAAATGAGAAGTGGGTGCAAACTGCTTGGATACACAGATAATTGGTTTGTTAATGATAAAATGACTTTAATGGAGTACAAAAATTGAATGGGTGTAAAACAAACAGTCGACCTAGAACTGCCCAGTAGATTAGGTTAAAATTGCACATTGAGATTCAGAGAAAGGGGAATATTAATTCCTTTTCTTTGGATTTCTTTTCACACTCAAAATTGATACCTGAAGAGCCAGATTAAGATGTAAAAGCATTGACTTACTGACTGTGTGGTAAAGGTGTCTTAATTATTTACATTGCTCAAGTGATATCAAAAGGATGCCCAATCAAAGTAACACAATGTGATTGATGAAGCTGAGCTTTTGTTCGGTAAACTTGGTCCCTGGCCACATCCTGTTGCAATTTGTAGGCAGGATGTGATGCAGGAACTAAGAGCTACACTAAAGAGAAAACAGTTGCAGAAGAGACACCAAAGCATTAATGATTTATCAAGTGCCAGCAGCAACAAAAAATAAATACTGAACAAAATGTCACATAGGCTTTCAATGGCCTTATTCCATTACTATCAAATGTGCAATTGTTTCAGAATGGATTTCAGAGAAATCTTTCAAAAGGTGTCTTAGACCTGTCTGTCTTTACTTTCTTAAACAAAACATGTTTGAACTAGAATCATGCTGCTTTCTGATAGAACAAGGACTTAAGTTGTCAAAAGCTTATAAACCATTATAGCGCAAATATATTTTATTAAAGCAACTATGTACAAGCTGTTTTCTTTTTCCAGTTCTCCTGTAATTGGCAGAGTTCCCTGACAGAGGACAAGCTTCTGCTAAAACTTCTCCAGGATTAGTTAATATGAAATTGAAAAGCATGAAAGATGGCTTATCTTTCAATCCTCAACTTAGATAAAAAAAATTACCTTCAATTAACATTTTTCTAGAGAACCCCAGCTGGAATCGGAAACTTGCTGCAAGAGATTCAGGACCAAAGTATTAAGATTTTAAAGTAAGTACATCCATACAATGTAGAAGCTTATGCCAATAATTAAAGCTGTCATATTTTACCAGGTTTCCATGAATATATTATTTAGAGTTATTTATTAGGTAGGGATGTGCTTTACATGAAAGGCTCAACGTCATTGCACAAATGAATTCAGAATATACCAGCATATTAGAACATAACCAAGATGGAGGGAATAAGGGTCATTCACCTTATCAACACATTGATATAGACTTTACAACATTCCGGGCAGTTCTGTTGATATACACGCCATCATAGATGTTATTGCATTACGGTCAAAATGGTGAGTTCACACCGATGCTGAGAGGGTCTAAATGTAATGTTTCTAAGTTTGTGGATGGCACAAAACCAGGTTAGAATGTGAAGATGGTGCAAAGATGCTTTAAAGGGCTTTAGAAAGGCTAAATGAGTGAGCAGGAACATGGCAGGCAGAAAATACTGCATGTAAGTGTGAGGTTATCCATTTTTGTAGGTGGGCTGGAAATGTAGAACATGGTGAGAGATTGTTAGGTGCTGATATCTGATCAAAGTGTCCTTGATCATAAGTTGCTGAGAGCTAACATGCAAGTAGCAAGCAATCAGGAAGACAAAAGCTGTATTAAAAGGGTTTGAGGTACAGGAATTGAGAATTCTTACTGCAGTTGTACACAGCCTCAGTAAGATTGAACCTGGGGTATTGTGCGAAGTTTTGGCTCTGTTTCCTAAGGATAAGTAAACTTGCCAGAGAGTGCAGCAAAGTTTCACTGCACTAATTTCTGGTATGGCAGGACTATCCAATGAGGAAAGATTGATGAGACTGGCCCTGGAATCTCTGGAGTTCAGAAGAACAAGAGGTGATTTCATTGGAAACTAACAAATCGTTACAGGGTTAAATTGGAATAATACAGAAAGGATGTTTCCACTGGCAGGCAGGACCTAGAACCGGAGGCTCAGAATAAGGACCAAGCCACTTAGGGTGAAATATGGAGGGTTTTCTTCACTCAAAGTGTAGTGCACTGATGAAATTCACTACTCCTAACATTGTGGAAGCTCAGATATTGAGTATGTTCAGGACTGAGACTAGTAGATTTTCATATATTGGGGACATCAGAAAATATAGAGATGGTGCAAATGGTTGACATTGGGATAGATGATCAGCCATGATCTGGAATGCAGGATCAGGTTATGGGACTGAATGGCCTACCCCTGTTTAGAGCACAAATTGTTTCGAGGGCTAGTCTTCAGATTTTCTCAAGAGTTACTTTTTCATTTTCAGGCTTTTTTTTCATTCTCACTAACTGATTTAATAGGGTGTTACAGTCATGTCTTAACAATACCTTCTGTATTTGTATTGGCATATGGCATATAATCACAACTTCATAGATGCTACATTTTAAATTGGCACAAGACAAGAAGCACATGAACATTCTTTTTCTAATATAAATGGCACATTTATACACACAAAATCCTATCACCCTAAACACAACTTCCACTGATTGGTGATTTCACAGTGAATCTGTTTCTATCAAATATATACAAAACTGAAAGATATTAACCAGGCAGTTTTTTATTGCATCTTAGATCATAACCTCAAATTTAAATTTAACAATTGAATCAGTGCTCATTACAGTAACATTCACACATTTTCTCCCATTACAGTAGTGCCTGAACTTATACTGCTTTAAACAAAATATTCCACATTCCTTTGAAAGGAATTAATTACTTTAGTGATATCAAATTTTCCTTGTTTCTAGAAGGTTGAATAACCCTTTATTAACAAGGCTAAATGGGCTTTCTTTGTAGCCTTCTCTGATAGAAATAGGAATGGTTCATTCAGCCCATGTAGCGATAGAATGTAATCTGCATTCAATTAAGTGGAGAAAAAAACTCCATAAAGCTGCAACACAAAGGCACTTGGGGTACTTGTGCATAAAACACAGAAAGCCAACACACAGGGGCAGTATGTAATCAGGAAGGCTAATGGAAAGTTGAATAATATTTCAATGGGGTTGAAGTATTAAAGCAGGGAAATGTTACTACAACTCTACAAAGTGCTTGTGAGACCACATCTGGAATACAGTGAGCAGTTTTCATCCCCTTATTTAATGAAAATTATCCTTTCATTGGAAGCAGTTCAAAATGGTTCACTAAGATGATCTCTGGTATGAAAGGATTGTCTTATCAGCAAACGTTAAGCAGGTTGGAATTCGACTCACTGGAAATTAGGAGAATGAGAGGTGATCTCATTGAAACATATAGAATTCTTAATGGCCTTTGGAAAGTAAATGCTGAGAGGATATTTCCCCTCATGGGCGAGCCTTTGAAACTCCTTGCCACAGAAAGCTGTGGGGACAGAGTCCTTGTGTACATTTAAGGTGGAGATGGATAGGTCCTTGATCTGTGGAATCAAGGGTTACAGCCAAAATGCAGGAAAGTGGACATAAGGAATGTCGGATCAGCCATGATCCTATTGGATAGCAGAGCAGGCTCAAAGGATCAAATAACCTAATCCTGTTCCTAGTTTTTAATTGTCTTATGGTCTTATAGATCATGACTGATCATCTGTTTTCTCACACTGTCTCCATGTCCTTTGATTTTATTGGCCCCAGAAACCTAGAACATTCTCTTCCTCCACCCTTGCTTGCAGTCTTTCTCCATGTCCTCACCTCTTACAGCCTCTGTTCTCCCACCCCTCTTGCAGGCTCCTCTTTCTCCTTCCAGCCTCCCTGCCCTCCCTTGAAATATATATATCCATAGTCTCTTATTCCCCATACATCATCATTTGTCTCCTTTTTTCTGCCCAACCCTCTTGTAGCCACCACATTGCTCCTGTTCCTGCCCTCCCAGACCCAGCAAAGAATTAGACAAAGAGTATGCAGGTATAGCATGTAGTCAAGGCAGCTTATGGATTGCTCTCCTTTATTATAAGAGGAATTGTACAAAAATTAAGGATGTTATTGCTCTAGTTAGACAGGGACTTGGTGAGATCACACCTTGAGTAATGTGCAAGATTTTGTTCCCTGAAAGCCTTAGTGCATTGGAGGTAGATCAGAGTAGATTTAACGGTTTGACACATGGAATGAGCAAGTTGTCTTAGAAGGATAGGTTAGACTTACTGGGATCATTTCTACTGAGGTTTAGATGAATGAGGGGGGAGTTGATTGAAGTGTATAATATCCTGAATGGTTTTGACAAGGTGAATGGGGAAAGAATGTTTCCTTTTGTGTGTCAGTCCAGAACTATGGGACACTGATTTAAAAGTAAGGGCTGCCCTTTAGAGACGACGAGTTGTTCTTGTTTTGGAACTCTCTGCCTCTGAAAGTGCTGATGCAGGTTCATTGAATATTTTATGAGAATCAAAGGTTACTGGAAGTAGATGGGAATGTGGAACTTGAAACAGAACAGCCCTGATTTTACTGAATGGCAGAACAGGTTCAAGGGCTGGAATGGTTTACTTCTGCTCCTATTTCATATGTTCTCATGTTTGTAAGTCTGTTCAATTGGCTCTATTGTGGACTTTAAGTACTGAATTAACATTCTGACAGAAACATCTGTATCAATATTACATAATCCACAAAAGTAATTAATAAAGACTTCAGAATATTCATCCGTGCTGCCATTCCCTTTTATCCTTCCTGACCTATTGCTTTGGACAGCCAATTTCTGCCTGGTTTCCTCCCCTACTGTACAAAGTAGCGTGGTGGCTTAGTGACTAGCACTGCTGCCTCACAGTGCCAGGGACCTGGGTTCACTTCCACCTTTAGGTGACTGTGTGGAGTTTGTATGTTCATCCTGGTTTCTCCCCACAGTCCAAGGAGTCCTGAAGAAGGTCAAAAATGTTGACTCCCTCTTTGCAACAGATGCTGCCTGGCTTGCTGTGTTCTTCCAGCCTCCTTTTTGTCCTTCTCTTGGGTTGTACTGCAGCCATGTGGAGCATTTAATTATCTCAGTCCCAGTTTAATTCCCAGTAGCTGTCAACTTCAATATTTGTGCGATATATTCAGTGCACAAACTCTTTATTCATTTCCAACATTAGACAATGGGCCACTTCTCATTTACTTGTCATTACGGGTAATCATGTTCTTTACTTGTTTGAAAAACCTAAGTTTATGCCAATTGCCCTTTGAAGGGACACAAACTACACTCTGCCCTGACCAAATCTATGTCTCCCCATATTTTAAAATGAACAAAGGCTGCAATGAAAGGAATCTGCCACAGGTTTTGTATCGTTATGTTGTATCAATGTTATGTCTGTGACCATGAGGTTTTATATCAGCTTGTAACATCTTTTAGCATTATTTATAGGCAACCCTGATGGGATGTTGGAGCTTATCTTTGATATCTCGTGTTACATCTCTGTTCTTTTAGTAGTTTACTAGGTGCCAAAGAAGGGCCTAGATGTAACTAGACTTTCAGGATTTCTCTATGCTTGTCTAGTTGGCTACAGATTTAAGTTTTTATGTTCGATATTTTTCTTGAGTTCATCATCAGTGAGCACTCCTGTGAGTTAACCATATCTCCTTGACAAATCGAATGTATAAGCAAGTCTCAATTATTAAATTCATTGTTAGAATATATTATGTGATTTCCTCAATTTTGAAAACTAGGAGATGAACAACTTTATCAAAATCTGGCCTAAGCTAACACACATATTTGCCTAATGTAAATTGTATATAGTAATTTAGTGGTATAGAAATTGAGTGTTACCATAAAAAAGACTTTTTTTTTGAAGATTTTCATCTTGTCCTTATCAGGACAATTCACAAGAAATTACAAAGTAAAGGGAAAACAACATTTATACTGCACGAGAAGATTAGTTGGCAAGTGGATTTTGATTGGTTGAGGCATTGCCATGGAGAATGCATCAGATAGATGATAACTGACAGTTAGCTGCCAAGTTTTGCACATATTTTAGCCCAGGTAGCTTAATTTTGATTGGCCGAGATAGTGTCCTGAGAAATAAGCCAGAGCATGTTTGCTCCCCATTTTGCTGAGTCTGGACAGAAAGAACACATGCATACATTACGCCTGCTTTAACTCAAACCATCTGCAGGGGTGAAGAAAATCCTGAGGTGGCAACACAAAACATTGTCTTTCTGAACAGCAGAAACACCTGTTTGCTTTTATAGACCAAAACAAAATTAATTTCAGACCATACTCTTTCAAGTCTCTTCTAGCGTACCACTAACATTTTTTGGAGAAGCATGTGTTTTCATAGTTCATGAGAAACAGGACCAGGAATTGTTCATTTAGCCTTTTGAGCCTGCTCTACCACTCAAACAATCATAGCTGATCCAATTATGATATTAACTTCACTCTCCTATTTGCCCCTTTGTTGATCAAAATCCATCTAACTGAGCTTTGAATATATTCAATGATCCAGCCTCCACTTCTCCCTGTGGAAGGAAATTGGAAACAGGAATGATTGTCAAACAGAAAAAAAAAAATCCTCCTCAGCATTAATTGGCCCCTTATTTTAAAACTGTATCTTTTATTTCTAAATTTCCTCAGGATTGCAAATATGCTCTCAACATCCACCTTGTCAGACCCTCTCAGAATCTTATATTCTTCAATAAGATCACCTTCCATTCTTCTTCATTCTTCAAAACTCCAGGGACAATGGGCTCAAACTGCTCAACCTGTCCTCATAAGAGAGCACCTTTGTTCCAAAAATCAGTGTAGTGAACCTTCTCTGTACTGCTTCCAATGCAAGTATATCCGTCACTAAGTTGACCAAAATTGCAATACTCCAGGGGTGGTCTCATTAATGCCCTGTACAGTCTTAGTAAGATTTACTTCTGTTTCTACTCTATCTTATTTATAATTAGGCAAACGCTCCATTTGCTTTCTAATTACTTACTGTATCTGCACACCAACACTTGGTGATTCATTCACAAGAACACCTAAATTCTTCTGTTCCATAGGGTAGGAGCATTTTTTCTGTCCAAGGACAAAGCCTGAGGAGGCTGACAGCATTCAGGCAAGTGGAAGATGTTTATTCAAGTAAAAACCAATTTATGCAGGGAGAGGGCCAAAGGATCTTCCCCAGATCTGGCTTTGGAAGATAGATCAATGATGCACCCTATGTTTTTACTAAGAAATATAGCATTTTTATACATTTTGTGTTACAGTAATCAATTGCAATGCATTCACTGTCCTTCCCCTTAATCCAAACACCCAATCCCATGTGACACCTAATCAATGTTGGGCACTTCTACAGACAGCCCTGGGTTCCCATGATCTATTGGTATTAGCTATGCATTGTAATCTCTAGGCCTTGGGATCTTTCTATGCATCTATTCATTCATATTCTGAAAGTTTAATGGCTATTCTCCTTTGGGTCTTTCTCGGGCTTGCTTACCTGTAAGGACAGCTCAAATTCTATTACCCATTTTATTTTGGTGTTGCCTTTTGTCACATTCAGTTACTCCTTTTATTTTCCCACTGTCCCAACTACGTAATGTAAAAATAAAATGTCAGTTAGTTTTAACTAATTGCTATAAGATTAACTTCTGTTATAAAGTTAATTATAAGTGTGATGTTATACAACTACTTCTGCTGTCAGCATTTTTTAATTTATGGGTTTTGAGCAATCTATCTTGTTCAGGGTATAAGAGAAGGCGTCTCCTAAGGCTAGTTAACCTTCACATCTAAGCTTAAATGTTTTTTAGGGTTGTATTATATTCTGGTTATGTATTGAAACCAACTTCTATGATTAGAGCATTTTTAGCTAGAAACTATTTAGTACTGCTGGTAGCTTCAAAGAGGCAACTATTTAGTACATAATAAATTTAGCTGTTATCCTTGCAGCTGCTTAAGGACCTAATCTAGCACCTGATGTTACTCATTTACTGGGACAATCATCCTTTCATTAATAAAGATGGAATCGGTCATTTGTCTGTCCTAAGGCATCCGTTTATCAGAACTGTCTGGAATGTGAATGTACAGCATTCTTTTACTGACCTTCTCGCAGTTCTGTTCATGATATTTGACTGTGTGAGCAAGCTGCTTATAGTTTTGCCTAGCTTCTGTCTGCCATCTTGTAAGCAGGCATGGGCCACTCATTGTGATCAGGTACAAGTCACCTTATATAGCCAAAGCACTCTGCGGTATCAATCAAATAATATTCTGCTTTTCTATTCTTCCTGACAAGCAACCTGTACAACTTTATGCCTTCTCGCATAATGTTGTAAATGCAACATTTTGCCCACTCAGTTAACACATCCCTTTCCAAATGCTTTGTATTGTCCTCAAAATTTGCTTTCCGACTGATCTATGTATTTCAGAAAATTTGGTGACAAAACAATGAATCTCTTAATCAAAGTCATTAATATAGATGGTAAATGGTTGAGGCTCTATCACTGATGACTACAATACCTCAGTAGTTTCACTGACAATGACCCATCAATAATGAGCTCCTGATTCCTGTTAATTAGCAAATTCTCTACCCTGGCTGACATATCACCCCAAACACCATGATCTCTTACCTACCTTATGTAAAATTTCCCTTTATCTATAATGTTTGTCTCAGCTTCAAAGAACCCTATTAATTTTGTTGAACACAGTTTTCTTTTCACATTTTGACTGGCTATATTGTGATTTTCTAAGTGTCCTTCTACTACTTCCTTAATAATGGATTCTGGCATTTTTCTAATCATAGGTATTCTGTGCATTGATACTGAAAATAACACTTTGGTTAGCATTGATCTTACGTAAGTCATTAAGGTTCCCCTTACATTCTGATCTTAGGCACTGAATAAATAGGGGTAGAGCTGAATTGGGGAATTAACCATGCCAGAGATAGTAGGAACTGCAGATACTGGAGAATCGGAGATAACAAGGTGTAGAGCTGGATGAACACAGCAGGCCAGGCTTCGCAGTGGGGTTAAAATTGTATCAGAGATAGTAGGAACTGCAGATGCTGGAGAATCTGAGATAACAAGGTGTAGAGCTGGATGAACACAGCAGGCCATGTAGAGCTGTATGAACATGAAGGGTCTAGGCCCAAAACGTCAACCTTCCTGTTCCTATGATGCTGCTTGGCCTGCTGTGTTCATCCAGCTCTACACCTTGTTATCTCAATTAACCATGCCACTCCTGTTTGTATTCTGCAACCATTTATTTTTTTCCCAGGCAGAGGGAATTAAAATCTAGTCCATTAGTTGTTCAATTTGTTTACAAAATGGTGTAAAGATTATTCAGATGATAATGTAGATTTAATGTAACTTTTTTAAACACTTAGCAGTTTTTGAACATTTTCTTGTATTAATTCATCTTATTTGTTTAAACATCAGAGTACCCACTTTTGCAGTTACAGCAAAGATGGATCAGGTCTTTGATGAAGACAGTGAAAATCCATTGTGAATACTCAGGTCTTTAATGAAGCATCATGTCACATAATTTTGTCTGTGTACTCAGGTGCATCACACTTTGTATTTCCAGTATGACTACAATATATTGTAGTCCAAATACACTTTCTAAACTAATTCATTTTGAGCTCCACATTTCAAATGCACAATCATTAAGTTGTAGTTATTGAAAGTAAATAAAAATGACATCAGAAAAACAACATACAGTCTGCATAATGTACTTAGCAGCTTCAAAAACCTCAGAACTTCTTTTTACAGTGGTTATATTGTTTTTCAGTACCAGGTATATATGGACTTCACAAACTCTTCCCATCATTTTATTACCATAAAGACAAGTAATCTTATTAAAATCCTCCAAACATGGATGTGTGAACATCACATATTCCATCAGCTACTTACCTGAGTAGACATCCTTTCCATCAGCCTCATCATGAGCTACTCCCACAGGTGGCTGAGGACATTTAATTATGACCGTGATGTCAATTCTCTTTCCACAGCATACCATAACATGATTTATGCCGAAAACAGCAAACACTGTCCAATAAATAATCTGGCAGACAGAAATCAAGTATTTTTCTCTGTGTTAGATTATTAATTAAATCATAAAAATGAATACCACACATGGAGTTCATTGTACTGGTGCCAGCTCTTTAGAAGCAATATCCAAGTAAATTATTAAATTCTCTGTTGATGGATTTTTAATTCTGTATTGGATAGCTCTGTAAGTTAAAAGTGCCTTCAGAGCTTTACACTCATTTATGAAAACTAAGAATATAAATTATATATTTTTTCATTGTGACTGAGCATTTGGTGATTTTATAGAAGTGGCTTCTCTTTCTTTGCAAACGTAGAAATAAAATTGGGATAACTCAGTGTGGAGCTGGAGGAACACAGCAGGCCAGGCAGCATCAGAGGAGCAGGAAAGTTGACGTTTTGGGTCGGGACCCTTCTTCAGCATCAGCTTTCCTGCTCCTCTGATGCTGCCTGACCTGCTGTGTTCCTCCAGCTCCACACTGTGTTATCGCAGACTCTAGCATAGGCAGTTCTTACTATCTTATAGAAATAAAATTGTTGGGACATATTTTCAGGTTTAAGATCAATTTGGCTCATTGAGCAGAGATATGCTCACATTTTTATGCCTTTATACCTGTTTCAGGTATACATCATTATGAAACTGAAAGTATAACTGACAAACAAAGTTGCCAATCTGAAACTGAGCACATTAAAATAAGAGATGAAGAATGAGCACATACTAGCTAGATTTCTCATTAAGTGCATATGTGATGATCTTAGCTGATTTTATTAATGGACAAATTGGCTCTCATAATGAAATCTGGCTTGATAGATTATGTTATTTATTTTTTAAATGTGGCACTCTTTCACTGAGACATAAGACATCAGGATGCAGACTTAGTTTTAAAAATAAAACAGAATAGAAAGAAAAATATAGTAAGCTGAGTTATCTAAATATAACAATCTGAAAGGTTTCAAAACACATGCCAAAACCAAACATCACCTAATGCTTAACATCATCACTTCACAACTATTTGAAATCCAGAGAAATTTTCCTCCTCTCTCAAATCTATAGATTTGACTTAACTACTTCTTCTCATGTCCAGTCCATAAGAGGTGGAGCCTTTTCTCTTGACCACCCACACAGCTGAGAGTTTAGATTTACTCAGCTTTCTAACAATCTGCAGTGATCCAACAAAACACTCCCACTCTGGAAGTTTCACAAACCATGCCCTTTAACTGAGCTGAGATAGTAGGAACTGCAGATGCTGGAGAATCCGAGACAACAAGGTGCAGAGCTGGATGAACACAGCAGGCCAAGCTGCATCATAGGTCTAGGCCCGAAACGTCAGCCTTTTTGCTCCTATGATGCTGCTTGGCCTGCTGTGTTCATCCAGCTCTGCACCTTGTTGTCCCTTTAACTGAGCTGATCCCTTAACTGCTCTAAACAATTTCCCTTTCAGGAGAGGCTATACTTGTCTTTGATTTCAGTCAGGTATCCTTTGAACTGCTGACTGAATTTGAATTAAATTTAAAAAGAACATACTCATCCTAACTTCTGCTAATTTAATGCTTTAATGTTTTCTGTCTCCAGTGGTAAATCCTTACAGCATATAGAAACTTCCATTAACGCTCTGGGTGGCACATATTGTCTTAAAAGCATGGCTCTGGAAAGATTGACCTTGTTAATTTTTAAATCCCTTCGCAATAATAAACGCCAACAACTATTTGCCATTATTTTGAAAACCAAACTCTAAACATATTACATGTATATAAAAATCACACACCTTCCATCACCGAGGTCATTGTTTAATAATAAGAAAGTGGACCTTCCTGGCCACAATCTCATATTATCAAAAGTAGGTTTATTGCAGTATGCAACTCTGCAATTGTCCAAGGTTGTCTGTAATGAGCATAATTCACAGTTGGCAATAGATCTGTGCATTGAGTATTGTATTCTATAAATATCAGACTCAGAGCAGTGTCTGTGAAACAATATTACTCTTAAGTTAATGTAACTTAATGCAGTCATTAGTGTAGGAATTAAATATGTTTGTATGATAATTCGTGCCATTGTTTATTCCTATCAAGGTTGGAGAGTGCAGTGTTAGTACAGTCCTACTTCTCTATGGTATAAAATAGAAAATTAAAGATACTTTTTCTAGTTACTAAGCTGACAAATTAAATACCTGATCTATTATCAGGTTTTCAACAAAAATACTATCAATCTTGCTTCTCTATAAGTACAATTAGGAGCTTATCAAATCAAAATTATTCAATAAAGATGCAGTAATTGATTAACATGTAGAATCAATAATAAGTATAAATGGTTATCCCTTAAATATTGTCAAAAAACACATTTTTTACATTGTCTTCTGTGAAAGAAAATATTTATCTGCAGAGACTGGTTTTCTGGAATAGGAAGACTTTGGCCAATGGGTTAAACATGCGTGGTAAATTCTCTAATCATGCCTAGCTGTTTTTGTAATCTTGCAGCCAAAGTTTATACCAAAAATACAATATTGAGATGATTTTTCAATCACTCTTTCAAAAGAACAAATAGGTCACCTTGAACTGAGATAGAGTGTTTTCTTTTGAGAAATGGTGGGAGAGATTTGCTAGATAGCTAGTTCTCCGCAAGTATCCCTCCAACTCAGATAGTTCTTAGTAGGCTTCTATTCGACTGAACCAGATAGAACAGAAACATCTCCAACCAGTAACTGTTCAAAGCAGCCCCAGCAGGGTATGCACAAAGCAAGCAGTTATCGCTGGTTATAATGATTTTCAGGAAACCCTGTTAGAATAAACTCTAATGTGCGTGCAGACTTTCAATGACCTCTTTGAAAGAAACCACACCAGGTATGTCCAAAAATTTTGAAATGCAATCCTTTTTTCATAAACCTTCAGATCTAAAGTCCTCCAAGCAATATTAAATATTGTGTTTTTTGTAAAATATTTAAATGAAAGGTGTCTGCAATTACAAAAGTAAATTGATTAAATTGTCATACAAACAGAATAAGCAGTAACATTGGTTGTTACTTTTACAAATACTTTTATAAACTTGTGTCCAATTGGAAACATTCAAAATTGATGAAATCTGGAGCATTTTTGCTGTTCTCAGCATCGCAAAACTTACGAATATACACGTTGTTATTTCCAAATGAAGTGAAAGATTCTATGATGAGTATGCATCAGCAAAGCAAAAAGTCTAATTGGTATTGACCAGCCTTTCTGCTTCATGATTCATATTTGAACAGATGTGTTCAGTTTCTTTGGAGTCATTGGAGAATAACAGTCAGAGCCGACATCTACTTAAAAGAGAGGAGGAATGCATAAAATGCATGAAAGATAAAGCAATTAGACACACACTGTCATGGAGATGTACATAATGTTAGTTTCAGTTCTTTGGAGTATAGAATGAAGTCCTTAATAGAATGCCTTCTGGACCTCAGTGGTTATAGATTTTTCAGAACTATATAGCCTTCATTGTTCTTCATTTAAAATCTCTTCAATGGTGAATCCCAAATGTGTGCTCCCCACCAACCCATTCCAATCCCATATCTACTAATCTATCATTTAAAACTTCTCAGAACGCATGCAATGGTAAACTACATTAGAGCATTCATGAAATGTTGAATCTTTTGTCCCTGTGCATTTTAGAATTTGTTTCCTTATAAGCATCCGAGATAGTGAGTAACTTTGCCTGTGGTTTTGGAGCAGGTAGGGAGGGGAGCATGTTTGCAGAGACAGGGGTAAGAATTGCAACCCCGGAGATAGCAAGAATCTAATGCAAAGCTTTACTAAGAATATTTTACCGATTTTAGGCTGACCCCCAGGTGAAATGTCAGTGGCAGATAGACCCAGCCACTCAGGATAGTTCCTGCAGAAAAGAAGCAAGTTGCTGGAGAGAATGGGCGAAGTAGACCAAAAATTGTGGAGGAAGAGGGAAAATCAATAGACATGTCTTGCTAAAATACACAAGATATCTGGCACAGGATATCTGAATTAGTGAAAGCTCTTATGTGGCAGTGGTAGTGTCCCTACCTTTGAACCAGATTTCCCAGGTACAGAGAGTTGTGAATGCAGCCCAGTCTATCACGCAAACCAGCCTTCCATCTTTGACTCCATCTATACCTCCCACTATCTCAGGCAAACAGCCAACATTATCAAAGATCCCTCCCACGTTCGCGATACTTTCTTCCACCCTCTTCTGTCGGACAGGAGACACAAAAGTTTGAAAATACATACCAATAGATTGAAGAACAGCTTCTTTCCTGCTGTTATCAGACTTCTGAATGGACTTCACATATATTAAAGTTGATCTTTCTCTGCGCCTACTCTGTAGCTGTGATACTATATTCTGCATTCTGTTCTATTACCGTGATGTACTTATGTATGGTATGATTTGCCTGGATAGCACACAAAAAATACATCTCACTGTATCTAGGTACATGTGACAATAATAAAATAAAACAAAATCAAAGTCCCACCTGTTCCCCTAATGTGTAACGTTATTTCTGAACAGGCTCATTAGGAAATATCTATCTGGCACAGGAATGGAGGATCAGATGATATGGAATAAGATTTGCTTGAATGGCTAGGAATAAGCACACTTGCTCTCTTGTTCCTAAGTAAGTCTTTTAGATGAATTTACTTGCTGAATCTGCCTACCATTTCTCCCTTCAGCTCTGGAAATCCTGGTTGAGCAGTGCTAAGTTCAAACTTTATGAATCCTCATGAATATATTTTACTCCTGGACCTGCCTTGCAAGATGAATTAATTGGACAACCCCGAAACTGCTAGGGTTGAAATTTAAGTTGGCTCGCTTGAAGCGAGTTGGGATATTTGTGAATTTTCCCTACCCTTCTTACCCAGATCCTTTCTTTCCATCGGGGGGCATTAAAATTGTCCATTTAATGTTGTAATACCAGCTCATTGCCATTCACACTAAGTCTAAAAGGCTTTGGTATGACACCAGGAATAACAACAAATCACAAGAGTGGTGTCACATGTGGTTTTAAAAAAGATAGTGTGCGATTTATTTAATCTTGCTCTAATTTAACAATGTGAATATAGGCATCTGACCACTACAACATATTCTTTGATCCATGGTTTTAAACTTTGTGAAGTCGCTGTAACAAAACAGGTTATTTGACATTGAGGGAAAGGGGGTCAGTTGACTGTCGCTGCCCTTTCAGCCCAAGTCCAAGTAAGGGTCCGACATGCATTACAGATAGTTACGACCGGCAAGGCTTCATAGTGTTTGATTGGCAAAGGACGTTCCCAGCTTAAAATAACGTTGATATTGGAATGATATTGTCAGACGCCTATTTTTGTATTTCACAGAGTCATAAAGTCAGAGAGATTTAACACGGAAAAAGGTGCTTTGGCCCATCGTGTTTGTTACTGTTAAATTCAAATTCAAATGGAGGAGGCAATCAATTACATGCATTGGCCCTGCTTAATACCTGGATAATAAAATGTCTAACATTTTCAAAGAAATTTAGAGAAGGAGAGAAAGAGACAGAGGTCACAAATCTCCTCCAATATATTCCTTTAGATGAAGCTCTGTATCATGAGTATTCATTTGTAAAATTTCCTTTAGGATGTAAATGACAGTCATTTAGGGATTTGTGGTTAACCGCTGTCAAAGTGAGTCACCCTTTATAATTATGAACTTATGGGGAATATGATAATCATAATAGTTGGGAAGGCAAGTGGTGAGGTTGACACAAGGAGTTACAAAGGGATATATACAGGTTAAGTGCATCTGTTTTAGTTAAGGACAAATAACATAGGGAAAGATCCCAGTCCACTGGCTTCCCACCTGTCCCCAAGTTCAACCCCGTAGCATAGATGGTTCGTGGAAAGCAGGTATAATTAAATAACTGAGAGACAATTAAACTGGTTAAAAGCTCACTTGTGCCCAGTATTACTTTGCCCATGCCACAACATGGCTGATGTGGTCATACAGACCAGAACAGGCATTCTTCTTTTCTCAGTATGTTTAAAAAGGGCAGGCAGGAAGAGTGGATGGTGTTATTGGACAAGCCCTTATCCACCCTCGATATCCCTCATCAAAGGTAACATTCCCTCTGTCTGTCTTTCCTCCCCAGTCAGGTATCAAAATTCTCCTCATTCCAAAGCCCCAGAATTTATCTGCCTCATTGGTGCCTGCACTCCTGGCATGGCCCATTAGTGAGCCCTGGCACCACTGGTACAAATCTGATTTGCCAGCAGCTTTCAAGAGTGGATTCTCTTAGTGAGTGACACAAGTTCCACTGAGAGATTGTTTAGCCCACCCCTCAACATAGCAGGACTATGCCAATGGCTTCTAACTGGCCACTCAGATGGTCAGCGGCTTGCCTTCCAGCGATGGGAGTGGGAGAGCCAGCTGTTCCCCACAATTTCCACCCCACATTGTTTGCAAATAATTCATGAGAGTTGACATGTTGGAGTTACAAGCACAGAAACAGGTCACTTGGCCTAAACTGTCTATGCTAGCATTTATATTTCAAACTTTTGTAGAAAGTAACATGGAACTCAAAACATTAACTCTGTTTGTGTCTCCACAGATGCTGCTAGAACCACTGGGTTTCTCCAGCATTTTCTGTTTTTATTTCATGTTTTCAGGCATCTGCAGTATTTTATTTTTAATAGGGCCTCCTCGCATCCTTTTCCATACAGTTCTTACTGGTCAGTTCTCTCTAAAATACTTAATAAACTCCCCTTAAATGCATCCCTGCTGTTTACTTCAAATACACCTTACGTTGTAATTATTATTTGATGGAGCAGTTTTTCCTGAGCCCTCTTTTGTCTTTATCATTCATTATTTTATATTGAGTTTTGATCTCCTTCAGCAATGCAAACAATGGACTTGTTTTGATGGAATCCACCAGAATGGGAATTCTAGCAGATGGGGCCAGGAGCATTGGGCAGGAGTTCCTGTATCAGATTCCGGATGTTGGGAAAACTGTCCCCAATTAGGGTGAGGACTCACATCTGCCAATGGTGGGAAAGCAATTAACCTCATTTATGAGCCATTTAAAGTTGATTATCCCTGACCAACTGAAATTTAGAGATGGCTGGGGAGTTTAATGAGGGTAGCAGGGGTGCTGTATTGTTGCAATGGTAGCGTCCCTATTCCTGGACATGGAGACCACAGTTTCAGTACCATTTGCTTCAGAAGTGTGTAATAATATCTCTGAACAGGTTGATTGGAAAGATAGGTTAAATTTTTAAAAAATGAGTAACACAGCATTGCTGTGCTTCCTGAAGGCTACACTGTACCTAAGAAGGGAGGGGCCCCTCATTGATAAGTACAATGTGCCCAATTGAGGGATCTGGCAGCAGGAGAGGGCAGAGTCAGTGTAAGTCATGCCTCTTCCCTTACCACTCCCTCTCTGGCAACCCCAACCCTGTGACCTCCATCCTGCCCTGAATCAATTGTCTGCTGGGATCCAGTGTTGATTGTGGTGACAGCCACAGTACATTATCATTTCTGACAATGGAGAGCTGCCAGTCACCAAAGAACTGCCAGCACTCGAGGCTGGGATTTCCACTTCATTGCAGCTTGATCATACAGGAGGCTGTCCAGCAAAGTACCTGACTGACACTTAATTGCATTGGGCCTCCTTCAGGATGTAACATGGCTTCTTATCCAGGTGATGGGTCTACATCGCTGGAACAAGTTCCAACCCAATTCCAAGGTCTAACCTATAAAGGTCTTTCGCCTTGTTGAAGACCTCTATCAGCATTCTTTAGCATTCTCTTTTCTGGACAAAGCGTCCAAATATACTGAATCTTAGCTGATATTGAAAACTCTCAATCCAAAAACATGTTTGTGAATCTCCATTTCAACTTTGCCAATGCCTCTATGTTCTTTTTATAGTTTGAAAACCAGAGCTGCTCACAACATTCCTTGTAGTCTAAACAAAATTTGAAACCTGTTGAACATGACTGTTTTTTGCTGTTCTACCCCACTAGAAATTAATTCCAATGTTTGGTTTGCTTTTGCCTGGTCTTAATCAAACTGACATGATTCTTTTTAATGACTTGTGTATCAGTTCCTTATATCCCTTTCTACTTCTACTTCATTTTGACTTATTATACAAGCAATATTCCTTTCCTGTACTTCTTACCAAAATGCCCCACTGCATTTGGGATGAATTGTTGAAACAGTTTGTTCAGGTTCTGCTCTCCAGGAGGGGACAACTGGGAGGGAGGATGGAAACTGACATGATAATGCTACCCCAGGAAGGTGCATTTGCTTGCAGCAAGGATTGTCATACAAAAGGCCAAGCCATTTATCTCCTAATTAGCTTTGATGCAACTATTATGAAGTGCCAAAAGCCATTCCATTGACACAGTGGTGATCACCTTAGAGGGGAGCAATTTGGTTTCATTTACAGTTGTGCCATTTGGAAAAAAAAACTGCTCAAGAAAGTCTCACAGATATTTTACATGGATGTAACAAATGAATGTAATCTTGAAAAACTTGTGTTGTAAACTGTATATTCATCATTATAATTTTGTTTGCTTCTTCCTCTGCATATCTCTTTTGTCAACTGATTTCAGAATGTCTAGCATCCTCAACTATCTTGCCCTGCAACATAGAAATACAGGGCAGAAAACTAAAGGGGTCCAGGTGACATGGGTTACGGCCAGGTTACTGGCAGATTTGGATGAGAAGTCCAGTGAGGCCAATCTCGCAGTCAGGCGCATCGTGCTGCATCCTTTCTGCTTTTGCTGAGTGGCAAGGTGAGTTTCTTACAAGGCAGCGGCAGGTTGCCAATTGATGGCAATTATAGCAAGTTAAATGTCTTATTAATACTGCAACCTGCATTATTAATATTTAGCTTCCTATCTTACCAAATGCATTGAACAAGCCATACATCAAAAAATCTCAGTATGAAAATTAAAGTGGGTATTAGTCGATTTCAACTTGTCACTAACTTCTACCAGCCTCCATGGTGCTCTGCACCAAACAGCAACTCATGGTTTGATCATACGGGCATCAGCTTCACACAAGCCTCATTGATAGAAGTGGCATCTGACATTTGCAAACCCCTCATTGCCATCATGGCACCTCCCTGATTGACTTGTGGTGCTAGCAGTCTGGGTATTTCTTCCTTGGCCAGCTGTGGAGCCTTTTTAATGAGGCACTCGCCAGACTATGTTTCCAAACTTAGTAAGGCTGATGTTCCCACCGAGATGTCAGCATTTAAGCTTTGATGATGTTTCCCCTGAAACCTTTGTACTCAAGTCCTCAGAGGTCAAGGAGGTCTCTTCTGGGAGAGCCAGCCATTTCACCATGGTGGTAGTAATGATGCTGGCAATACCTGTGAGACAAAAAAAAGGGAAGCCATTCTGGTTAATGGTTAGAAGTCCTGTGAAATGAATGATACTGAAATGATGTGAGGATTGCAATGGAGTGAAGAGTGGTACTTACTTGGTCCATCACAGCATTTCCACGGAAGTGTCCCGGTCCTCACCTGTGAGGGCCAGGATTCTCTTCTCACAGGGGCTGAGGAGTTGAATATTGCCACCGCTTTGTTCATCTGGACCCTTTCTGCCCTATTGTGAGCTTTCTTCTCTGGCATGAGAGAAAAGAAGGGATTCAGCATTGCAGAACTGTGTGTTAGTGCTGGTGTCAGTGCTCAAGAGGTATCTCAGGTAAGTGAGTGAGTAGCTAGCACAGAGGCCACTCACTCTCATCCAGACCAATTGGACAATTGCAAAGAACGAGTCTTCTGCACTCCTGCCATCTGTGGTACCATTGTTTTTACTAGCTGAGTGTTTCACAAAGTTTTCATGTGGAGAAATATATTGATACACAAAGTGAATTTTTTGAGGTGACAGGTGACATAGCCAATATTTTTAATTGCTTATGTTGCTTTAATTTCAAAGTAGAATGCATTTAATACTCCACCATTATTATTCCCATGTTTCTATGTAAAGTGCAAAAAAATCAATTTCAGCAATACTTTTATCTTTCTTTCAATGGGAGTAATATAAATAGATTATGCCTTATTGCTGTCATGACATTATCTCAGCTGATGTCCTTTG
The DNA here is from genome assembly GCF_021869965.1 of Rhincodon typus. Lineage (NCBI taxonomy): Eukaryota > Metazoa > Chordata > Chondrichthyes > Orectolobiformes > Rhincodontidae > Rhincodon > Rhincodon typus. The sequence goes on from NC_063343.1 coordinate 59,422,566, forward strand.
CAGATATGGCCAGCATATGACATGTGGAAAATATCCAAAATAAGAATTGCATTTTTGAATCTAAAGGAACTAATTCATTTTATTAACCAAGCTCAATATTCACCTTGATAGGTCATCAGCCAGCTACATCAGTTTCTCTCTCCACGGATGCTGACTGGTTTGCTTCCAGCATTTTCCCAGATGTTCATTTTGCTTTTGTTTCAGTATTTACATCTGACTTCATACATATGGAAAACCTGTTACTTTTAATTTACAGAAGAAAAATCAATTTTGTTACTTCATGTGGTCAGAAATTTAGTATTGTTAATGAAAAATATTGAGTGAATGGTTAGCCATCGGCACTGGATTTGATTCATTTTCTGGCTGCGGTTGACACAGAACTTGCCTCCACCAAAAGTTTTGAAAATTCACAGTGCTTTACCATTAATTTTGCTACAACAGGATACATTGATCCTAAAGGTACATGAACCTATGAGGGTCTATCTACAGAACATTTTTCAGTCAATACAGCAGCAATTAATTACTAAGAGGCTGTCTTCAGCCATAGAACTGAAGGAGAAAAAGACAAGACATTCAAATATGGAACATATGGAACAATAATATGGAAATGGAAAAGTCATTTTGGAAACTAGAAATGTTGCTGAAATAACTCCCAAGTTTGACCTGAAACAGAGTGCTCACTGTTGCTGAGTTAGGGAGTTGGCTGAGGAAGGACAATAAATATTCCTGAACAGGATGGAATGACATCACCGGCAGGGGTACTGCACAAACACGTTTTGTACATGTGCACTGAGGCCTTTTTGCGCTTGTCAAGAGACAATCTGAAAAGGATTGCTGAGCTATTTAAAAGACTGACTTGCATTTAAATGGTTTTCTATGACAAAGGACTCAAACCATTTAACATTAGTAATTTTTGAAATGCAATTTTTTGTATGGAGCTAGATCCCATAAACAGCAACAAGGTGAGTGGTCTGTTCTGTTTTCTAGTAGCGATGATTAAGGGCTAGATGTTAGTTGCACTTCAAAATATGCCATTAGATCTTTAACATTTAGCTGAACGGCAAGAGCCTTGGTGTCACATCCCGAAAGAACAGCACATCTTAATGCAGCACTCTCTCAGAATTGTACTGCCATTGTCTTACAATGGGGTTACATACTTACAAATTCACATTAGCTCACAACTAAGATACAATGATGTTATTGACTGAACCAAGTTGATGTTTTCTCCTCATGGAAGAAATTGTTCACTGGATTGTACTTCAGTGAGACTGACTAGTTCATTTACATTACATGACTTGTGCACAACTTTGAACAGATCAATCCAAACAGTCATGTAATCAATAATCTATGATCTAGACAAGCTGTATTGACTGAATAATTTTCTGTGGATAGACCCTAATAGGTTCATGTTCTTATTAGGATAAATGTATCCTGCTTATAGCAAAATTAATTGTTTTGTTCAGGATTGGCCATTTGAACAAATTATCCACTGGTCTTCCTTGTGGAGCAACAGAGTGACGACTAGTGGCCACATCATTTTATGCTAGATTGTTGCTTGATTGGAAAAACAAAACTTATTTAAAACAAATGTATGAGCAACTATTAACCAGCCCTAACATGTAGATTAAAACAAAACTAATTCAATATCAAGGTAGTTTTTCTTGTTTTTTAATTTAAATTTTTTTTCACCAGTAATGGTTGCAAATTCCCCTGTTGCTGAGGCAGTACTCTAATTGAATAGAGTGAAGGGAAAATCCAACCATGTGTCATTGATTTCTTGTTAATACGTAATTGGCTTGGCTTACTACTGCAATGGTGCTGATGTTTGAAAGCAAAAATGATTGTAGCTACTTGCTCAAGATTAACATAATTGGATTACATAGGATTGAATTTACCAGTTCAACAAGTCAGCCTCTTCAACCAATATACTATTAGATTTAAGGTTATGTGTAGTAATGTTGATATTTTATCATCTATTTTATGAACTAAGTTCTAATCCTAATTGATTGTATTTCTGGGAAAAAGATGTGCAAATGCCAGTTCTTAGTCCAAACAAGTATGGTGTCTGAAAGAAAAGGAGCATTAATGCCTATAATTGGCAAGATAATCATTTGCATTGAGATGATGGCACATAAACATTATTAATAGGAATGTTAAGTGATTTTTAAAAATTATAACTAATCAACAAATAAAAAATGTTAATCTTACTTAAAATGACATATCTAATTGGTATGATCCACCTCTTTCGAGTTTGTTTCATACATACTTTGCAGCGGAACGCTCCAAGTAGATAGACCTTTCCATATCACTTGTCCTTCATGGAGAAATTTGCAAAGAAAAACACTTTTGACCACAAGTCCATCAGGAAGTGGTCAGCATATAGCATCCTCAAGACCCTGTGGGAAGAGGGTGGATCCTGTTGGATTGTTCCATGAGCAGACTGTCAAACTCATTTGGCAGAATTTCTCAGCACCAGAATTTTCCAACAAGCACCAAGATATCACTTTGCTAGTGGGCAGAAGGTCACCACCTGTGAGATCCTTCTTGTACGCCCGGACTCTCTGCGCCACCGCATGCTCTCCTTGAAGTGGCTGCAGGCAGGGGATAGAGACTGTTATACCTCTCTTGCTGGAATGTGCCCTTACAAAGGAAGCCTGGAAAGGGATGCCATGGTTTTTGTTGAAGTTCATCCCAAGCAGGTCTGTGATGCAGGACTTTGTTCTCCATGGGCTGTCCCCCAGGACACATACTGATATTAACATTGACTGCACCTGGAGGACCATCAACTTGGTGAAAGATGCTCTTTGGTCTTTCAGAGCAAGAAGTTTGCCTCGATTGAGTGTTGCAGACTGGGACATTCCAAGATCCAGGACTATGTGCTGAGGGGCGTACTAAAATTTGAGGCAGCTGCTGCCAAGGCGCAATGTGGAAAGACCTCACGCTAAGGTCTTTCTGCCAAAGTTAAAAGAAGGTTTGGTCAGTTATTGGACCCTTCCAGTGCCTCAAATATATGTCAATGTATTCTTGTACAAGTAAGAAATGCCTTTGGTTTGTTTGTTGGATAGAGTCAAACTTCAATTTTTTTTGTTTCTTCATATGCTACTGTAGAGAACTGAACTGCTTTAGTTGCTATGTATGTATATAAAAGATATTTTATTAATAATGTATATTTTTTAAATAAAAAATACACTAACTTCAATCCATGTCAAATTCAAATATTTGTTTTTCTTGGTATGCGAAGAGTACACAGAACTGCTTTAGTACCTGTGAATGTAGATAAAAATATTTAATGAATAAAATATATTTTTGCAATGAAAAAAGTTAACTTTGATCGTTTATGCTTTATCTTTGACAGTGACATCAATTCTATGTATTATTGCACAATTTAGCCTCACTGTCAGAAGCCCTCAGGTACCTCATTCAAGGAGAATGGTTAAGACAATGTGCAGTTTAGATATATATATGTGTGTGTGTGAACATATGAATTAGGGGCAGGAACAGTCCCTTAAACCTGCTCTGACATTCAATAAGATCATGGTTGATATGATTCTAACCCCAAGTCTACATTCCAACCTACCCCGATACCCTTTCACCTCTTTGAATCATAGAATCCCTGCAGCGTGGAAGCAGAGCATTGAACCCACACCAACCCTCTGAAGCGCAGCCCACGCAGCACCCCGCCATGCCCCCTAACGCTGCATTTCCCATGGCTTATCCACCTAGCCTACACATCCCTGGACATGATGGGCAATTAATCATAGCCAATCCTCCCAAGCTGCACGTCGTTCGAATGTGGGAGGAAACCGGAGTACTCAAAGGAAACACATGTAGACATGGGAACAACGTGCAAATGCCACACAAACTCCAAGGGTGGAACCAAACCCGGGACACTGGCATTGCGAGGTAGCAGTGATAACCACTGAGCCGCTGTGATACCTTTTACTTAACAAGAACCCATCTACCACTACATCTCAGAAGGGCTCAATCTCTTGCTAGTTAAGTAATGTGCTTTTTATTTTTCTTGCAAAAGTATACAATTTTACATTTTGTCACATTATTCACCATTTCCACCTCCTTGTGCACTAGTTTAATTAATCTATTTATTTTCATAGCTTCCTTATGTCCTCTTCAGAACTTACTTTCCTACCTATCCATAGCTGCAAATACAGGTAAAGAGTTGCAAAGGCTATCCATCCTTTGCATCACTACTTTTTCCCTAATGCCCATAGTGTCATAATATCTTGTCATTGTTGAATTTTGAAGCATTATATGTTGTGAAACTTTCAAACAGTTATTTATGTTAATGCTATTTAACAATAGGAAAAGCAAAGAGAAAAAATACAATGAAAAAGCTGCATTGTTTCTGGGATGACACAAGTTGCTTGCATTTTGAGCAACAACAAATTTACAGTCAATGACTGATGACTTCATCCACCTCAAATCAATTGGAAACAGTTGTCAATTAAAGTTCTTCAGGCTTGTGTCTGATACTGCACCGCTTACCATGCAGAAGGTGATGCTCCTTTTGCTCACTGTCTTCAACTTCCTCCCCCTGCATTGTAACTATGCTCAGTCTCATTCAGGATTGCATAATTGAACCACAATCTGTCCAAAGAAATGCAGGTTAGGTGGACTGGCCTTGCTAAATTTCCTAAAGTGTCCAGTGATATGTAGCTTAGCTGGATTAGTCATGGGAAATCCAGGGTTACAGGGATAGAGTAGGGTCTGGGTGTGATGCTTTTCGGAGGGTCAGTACGGACTTGATGGGTTGAAGAGCCTGCTTCCACACTGTAGGGATTCTATGAGTCTATGATCTGTAGTTACACAGTGTAGCCCTTGTCCCCCAGCAGCTATCCTTGTAAGGCATCCAGCTCTTGAATCAAGAAACTGAGCGTTATCTAGGCCATGTTCATGGCAGCTTCCAGGATATCTGGTGTCATAGATGTGATCACAGATGAATTGAACATTGATTGAATGGAATCCTCTTCTACTGATGAAGACAGCTTTACTGCAAAATGACGTTTACAGTGTAACGTGTGCATAGTCTGTGGTGCCCTGTGCTTGTGTGAAGCCAGCTATGTTGGCAAAGCCTACTGCCCAGGCTGCAGAACTAACCGTGTCATGGAGAAACAAGGTGAAGTTTTGTGAACTGGCACAAATTGCATCAGAAACAGATGCATTTTTAATCCATTTTTGGACTGAGCTTTGAAAGATTCTACAAAGGTCCCGAGTGGATCCCTAAATGTTGCATGAAAAGCTAGAATATCTGTTATGTTGATGGCCATCAAGATAGGATGTTCATTTGCTTCTTCAGATTAAAAGTCCTGCTTCAGGAGATAACACAGCTCTGTTATGGTGTCCCATGACATTCTCATTCATTAAGGGCACTGTGCCTTTCTCACCTGAAGGAAATGGCATCGAGGACTATTGACTGTGGGTCTTGTGTACCTCTTCTGCAGCCTGTAGGGACCTTCTGCTTCAAATTCTTCACTTGGAATATAAACCAAAAGAACTGCAAATGTTGGAAATCAGAAACAAAAACAGAAATTGCTGGAAAAGCCCAGCAGGACTGGCAGCGTCTGTGGAGTTAATGTTTCAGGTCCAGTGACCCTTCCACAGCTGCTGGCAGTTGCTACTGGTCCTGGGCTTTCTGACACATTTTTTTCTCCTCAATTTCTCTGTGCCTTCATTGAGCAGTGACCACAACAATAACACCTACCCTGGCTAGAACAATTGGTGACAGTTCCAAAGGACTGATGTGGAGAATGTCAGAAACAAATCAGCTCTTTAGTCATATGAGGAGTTAGCAGTTGCAGCAAATGCAAATGACAGTTAACATAGTCCTGGAGACAGTAGGACTTGGAGGCCTTTGATAAGGAGAGCCATGGGATGCCTGTACATGGTCAGAATAGATACTATTCCGTTATATGCAACACATCACTCAGAAAACCACATTGCCTTTCCTGCACCTACTTCTGCAGGTATTGGTGACATCCACACAGCCTCTATCTAAAAATGTTCAGCCTGTTAGGCCACCAGCTCCTACTTCAGCTCAGAGGAAAAAAGCACAGGTTATTTAGAAGATGCACCAGCAAGTCAGCACCCTCCACCAGCTCAAATATTTCAACCTGGATGGGTACTTCAAGTTGGAAGCACTTTCTGGTGAACACATCACTGCAGCTTGCAGAGGAAGAAATGCCTCGTGTCGCTGGCACTCAGAGGACTGCCAGAGCCCAGGCACCTGTTCAGCCTCAGGCTGAAGAGGATACCATAGTGTCAGCAATGAATAACTTTGTTAAAATGCACAGGGACAGAACCAGCAGTCAGGCTTGTCACAGACATAGTGAAGTGAATCTAAGGTTGGAGGAGTTCACCAATGCTATCAGAACTGTGTTGACTCTGGCATGCATGTGTTTGTTTGTTTCCATGCACAGGAGACCCATGTCCAGCAGAATACAATACAACATGGGAGACCCGCAGTCCATCACTTTAGCCACTGGTGCTTAGAATCCTTGTAAGGCAACAGGGAGACAAGTAACCTCAATCTCACTCCAGGTGCCACTTCCTCTACGTGAGACAAGGTGGTGCCAGCAGACACCCACACAGAGGTATAACCACATACAAGACCCCCCCACATTCTCATTGCAGGACATTCCAGAGATGTTGAGGTTGGTTGGCTCTCTGAGCTGGTTTCTTGTTTTGCAGACGTTTCGTTACCATGCTGGGTAACATCCTCAGTGCAGCCTCTGATGAAGCGTCGGTGTGTTCTTCCGCTTGGTTTTTAAACTCTGGGGTCCGATGAGATGGATTGCCTCACTTCCGGTTTTATTTCATAGTGGAATGTATATGGGGTCGAGTTCAACATGTTTATTAATAGCATGCTTCATGGAGTGCCAGGCTTCTAGGAATTCTCGTGCCTGTCTCTGCCTAGCTTGTCCCAGGATTTTGGTGTTGTCACATTCCAGAGATGTATAAATCTTTCACCTCCACCCTGCTTGTGATCCCAGACCTTTGGAGGTTGCAGCCAAAGAGGAGGTGTGTGCATCTGAGCTGGACTCTTTGAGCATGCCAAGGCCTGCTAGCCACAAATGCTGGCGGGTTTGTCCGTCCAAGCCTCCAAGCCAACAGTCTCCACCATAGAGCGGGATCCCTCAACCCAGCTGCAGATCAGGACTGCGTCTAGACCTAGTTGGAGGGCTATGAAAAAGAAAACATTCTGAAGGCATATGGGTGGCATGGGTGACACTTCACTGCACGTAGAAGGTCACATTGTAGATATCTTGGCATTTAATAACATCTATCTGATCAACTGTCCTTATAACTGCCGCTACACGAATAAAGGTACCGATGTTACCCTTTCTTCATGCCATATGAGATTACAGCCGTGTCTGAAGAGATGCTACTCTTTTCCTGATGCCCATCTTCACACAGTACGTTGTCATTGTTGAATGTTGAAACATCATGTGTTGTAAAGATTTCAAACAATTATTAACTTTAACTTCTATTAAACAACAGCAATATGAAGAAGGAACCAACAAAATCCATGCATTTTCTTTTAGCATTGAACAGGGACAGTTTGTATTTGGAGCAACAAAAAATTATCTTGTTGAATTTTGTCTTCATCCAACTCCCATCTATTCAATGAATAGAAAACTTTGCAGACACTAAAAATCTGATATAAAAACGGTTTCTCCAGAGTTTTCTCTTTTTACTTCAGAACTGCTGGAAGTGATGGTATAATTAGGTCCTCTCTAACTCACTGCCTTATCATGGCAAAGGTGATGTTCCTTCTGCTCAATGTCCTCATCCAGCTCAGAAGACTGCCACTGATTTCCCAGCTCTTCAGCATCCATTACATTCTCTCATTGACTCCTTCAGATCTACATAGCACAACTTGTCCAGACTGTACTTCAAGCACCCTATACCAATAGTGATCCAAGCACTGGAACCTCATCTTCAGCAGATCTATTGTCTGCTCCAGAATGGCTCTGGTGGAATAATGGGCCTCATTGTATGTCTGCATCCTCAGAACCGTTCTGAGGAAGGGTCACTGGACCCGAAACTTTAACTCTGTTTTTTCCTTTACAGATGCTGACAGACCTGCTGAGTTTTTCCAGCAACTTTGTTTTTGTTCCTGATTTACAGCATCCACAGTTCTTTCAGTTTTTACTCATTGTATGTCTGGTTGGCATTAGTCAGGAGGTGTTTAGGGCAGTCATCAGCCATAGTTGGAGAGGGTAAACTTTCTGTCCTAGCATGCATCTTTGTAAGACATCAGGCACTTGAAATGAAGCAGGGACATGAGAGTTCTCCAGGATGCAAGCATGAAGGCAGCTTCCAGGGTACCTGGCTCAGGCATCTAGAATGTGGTAATGATGACCACAGATGAGTTTCACATTGACCAAATAGAACCCTTTCCTTTCAAAGAAATCTGTCATAAACCCTACAGTGTGGAAAGAGGCCATTCAGCCCATCAGGTCTACACTGCCCCCCTGAAAAGCACCCCACCCAGACCCACACTCCACCCTAACCCCGTAGCCCTCCATTTCTCAAGGCTAACCCACCTAGCCTGCACACCCATGGAAACTATGGGCAACCTAGAATGGCCAATCCGCCTAACCTGTACATCTTTGGACTGTGGGAGGAAACCCATGTAGAATCAGGGACAATGTGCAAACTCCACACAGACAGTCGCCTGTGGATGGGATCGAACACAGGTTCCTGGCGCTGAGCCACCATGCTGCTCATATGATATTTAATGAGGGAATGACCTCAACCAGGTGATTGGAGTTTCAGTCAGGAAGCATTTCGGGAATAGTGACCATAATTCCATATGTTTTAAATTACTTATAGAGTCATACAGCATGGAAATAGACCCTTCAGTCCAACCAGTCCATGCTGATCATAATGCAAAATTAAACTCAACAAATAGGATTAAGGAAAATTCCAAAGCTTTTTAGATGTATTTCAGGGGCAAAAGGGTATCGAGGGAAAGGATAGGTGCACTCAAGGACAAAGGAAGAAATTTATGCATGGAACCAGAGGACAAGGTGAGGTCCTGAATCAATACTTTGCATCGGTATTCACAAAGGAGAAGGACATGAAAGATGGTGAGTCTAGAGATGGGTACGATGATACTCTAGGACATATCAATATAAAAAAGGAGAAGGTTTTGGGTGTTTTGCAAAGCATAAAGGTAGACAAATCCCCAGGATCTGATGGGATCTATTCCAGAATACTGAGGGAAATGAGGGAGGAAATTGTTTGGTCCTTGTATGAAATCTTTGTATCCTCTTTAGTCACAGGCAAGGTCCCAGAGGACTGGAGAATAATCAGTGTTGTTCCTTTGTTTAAGAAGGGCAACATCGATAATCCAGGAAATTACAGGCCAGGGAGCCTTACGTCAGTCATTGGGAAATTATTGGACAAGCTTCTTAGGGGCAAGATTTATTCATACTTGAAAAAATATTGACTTATTAGCAACAGGCAGTATGGTTGCGGGGGAGGTTGTGTCTCAAAAACTTGATTGAGTTTTTTGAGTGAGTAACAAAGACAATTGATGAGGGCAGAGCAGTGGATGTTGTCAATATGGACATTAGCAAGATCTTTGACAAGATCCCTCATGGCAGGTTGATACAGAAGGTGAAGTCACACCGAAACCAGGGTGACCTGATAAGATGAGATAACAAGGTCACCCAAAGACCTTCAAATCCTTCAGGCCGAGGAGCAGGAAAGCTGACGTTTCGGGCCTAGACCCTTCTTCAGAAAATTTTCTGAAACAGGCCCAAAACGTCAGCTTTCCTGCTCCTCTGATTCTGCTTGGCCTGCTGTGTTCATTCAGCTCTACACCTTGTTATCTCAGATTCTCCAGCATCTGCAGTTCCTACTATCTCTGACCTGATAGGATGGATATAGGACTGGCTTGGTCATTGAAGACAGAGAGTAGCAGTGGAAGGGTGCTTTTTTTGACTGTTTTTCTAACTGCAGACATGGGACCAGTGGTGCTCCTCAAGGATCACTGGTCAGACCCATGTTGTTTGTAATATTTATAAATGATTTGAAAGAGAATGTAGGTAGCCTGATTAGTAAGTTTGTGGATGACCCAAAGATTGGGGAGCTACAGCTGGTGAGAAGGATTGCCAGAAGATACAGCAGGATATAAATAGGCTGGAGACTTGGACAGAGAAATGGCAGATGGAATTTAATCTGAACAAATGCAAGGTGATGCATTTTGGAAGATCTAATGCAGGAGGGAAGTATATAGTAAATGGCAGAACCCTTAGAAGCAATAACTAACAGTGGGATTTAAGTATAGAAGTCCATAGTTCTCTGAAAGTGGCAACACAAGTAGATAAAGTGGTCAAGATGGCATAGGGCATTGTTTGCCTTCATCAGTCCAGGTATTGAAAATAAAAATTGGAAAGTCATGTTGCAGCTGAATGGAACTTTAGTCAGGCCACATTTGGAATATTGTGTGCAGTTCTAGTCACCATACTGCCACAAGGATTTGAAGGTCTTTGGAGGGGTTACAGAAAAGGTTTACCACGCTGCCTCTATACTTAAATCCCACTGTTAGTTATTGCTTCTAAGGGTTCTGCCATTTACTATATACTTCCCTCCTGCATTACATCTTCCAAAATGCATCACCTTGTATTTGTTCAGATTAAATTCCATCTGCCATTTCTCTGTCCAAGTCTCCAGCCTATTTATATCCTGCTGTATCTTCTGGCAATCCTTCTCACCAGCGGTAGCTCCCCAATCTTTGGGTCATCCACAAACTTACTAATCAGGCTACCTACATTTGGAGAGTATTAGCTATGGGGAGAGATTGGAAAAACTCGAGATGGTTTTCACTTGAAATTCAAAGGCTGAGGGATGACGTGATAGAAGTTTACAAAATTGTGACAGGCATGGATAGAATTGATAGTTTAAATCTTTTATCAGCGTAGAAATGTCAATTACTAGGGACGTAGATCTAAGATAAAAGGAGGAGGTTTAAATAAAAATGAGAGGCAAGTTTTTTACACAGAGGATAGTAAGTGCCTGGAATGCGCTGCCAGCAGAGGTGGTAGAAGCGGACACAATAACAATGTTTAAAAGGAGACTTGACAGATAGACAAATGGTCAGGGAATAGAGGGATACGGACCGCATAGAGACAAAAGGTTTTTAGTTTAGGAAGACATCATGTGTTGGCGCAGACTTGGTCAGACAAAGGGCCTGTTCCTGCTGTATTGTACTGTTTTTTGTTCTTTGTTTTTTATTCTTTCTATAGCACTGTCAGTGCCATGTGTATAGAATCCAAAGTGTCAAGCACCTGGGAGAAGCTAGCTATTTGGCTGTAGCACTGACCTTATTATGACAGAGTCTGGGGTGTGGGTGCTGGGTAAAGGCATGGAAGAAAGTACTCAGGCTCTAACATTGTCAAACTTGATGTTGAGTCCTGAAGGCTGCAGCGTCCCCCAGTGGAAAATGAGGTGCCGGTCTTCCAGCTTGTGTTGAGCTTTGCTGGAGCATTGCAGCAAGCCCTAGACAGGAATGCTGGTCACGGAATATTATGGCGTGTTCAAATGACAGCCAACTGGAAGCTAAGGGTCATTTTTACAGACAGAAACTAAGTGTTCCGCAAAGTGGTCACCCAGTCTGTGTTTCATCTCCCCAATATTTTTTATTCATCCACACACTCAAGGCCCTGTTATGGGCTGCTTTCAGCACAGCCAACCCATTTTCACCTAATCATGGCCCCCATTCTCAGCTTATCTCTCTCCCATGCATACTATCCATTCCTTTATTCTCCTAACTTTCTGTCTCCCACTGGTCTCCATCTCCACCTATCCTCTCATTCCTTTTCCTCAATTCCCTGTCATCACAAATAAGCCACCTTTTCTTAGCAACTATCAGTTCTGAAGAAGGGTCACTGGACTCGAAACTTAACTCTTTCTATCCAAATATGCTACCAGACTTGCTGAGTTCCCCAGCAAATTCTGATCTTGTTTCAGATCTTCACAGTTCTTTATTTTATTTCCTTGGTAATGTGACTTGTCAGCAGTTGTAACAGATACAAATTAGATGTTACCAGAGGCCTCCATACAGTAGGACATGGACACCTCCAACAATGAGGACCATGAGATAGCTTTACATGGATTAATATCATATTAGACTAGATTCAGATGTAGGAACACAAGCCATATCATGCACGTTCTGTAGTAGGTTGGAAATGCAGTAGATTATGGAAACCTTGTGTCCCTACTCCTACACACCACATCACCATCAATACAAGAAATCTTGTATTGCATGGAAGAGCATGTTGGCAAATACAAATAATTCAATGTGAGAGCAAAGAAGCTCCATGCTTTGTACATCTTCTGAGACCTTGCAATGCTTTTAGGAATTATTGACTGAGGGTGACCATTTAAAGGTCACGTTTGATCTGATTCACCTTGTCCACAAGTGGAGCCTGTTCCTGCAGACAAAACAAAACTTACTTTGCCCAATTTGATTTGATGGCAGCCATTTTCATGTTTATTAGCAGTTGAGAATCAGATGAAGATGCAATCCTCAACAGACCGCACTTGGACAGATTGACTTGCAGGCTCCAACGTCAACATAGCTATTATAGAGACATAGGAAATAGGAGCAGGAATAGGACATTGGGTCCATCACGCCTGCTTTACCATTCAACATAATCATTGTTGATCCTCTACCTTATATTCCTGTCCTTTGCCCTCTTGACATCTTTAACTTCTAGAAATATATTTTGTTCTTAAATATATTCAGTGATTTCACCATTTCACAGTCTTCAGTTGTGGAGAATTCCACAGGTTCACCACCCACTGAATGAAAAAATGTCTTCTCATCTCAGTCCAAAATGCCTTTAACTGTTTAACCTTAGTCTCCTCAGTCCCAAAACTAGACTGACCACCACAGACATACATGATCTATGGTAAACATATGAGTACAGTGTCGTTACTCACTCAGCACCAGATTTGCAAGCAACTTTCCATCTCTTCAATTCTATACACAAAGGATGCAGTCTATGCTTGAATGTTGCCAGTATAAAATTCCTATCAACCCAGATCTGCCTTAGTCAAATATTCCACCTCCTGTACATATATCTGGAATATATTGAGCACTTCCCATGTCTCAGCTGGGGCCCAAGCATTGATATCTGTGGTACTCCACCAGTCACCACTTTCCATTCTGAGAAAGCGCTACTTATTCCTTCTCTGTTTTCTGGCTGGTTACTGACTCTCAATCCATGTCAGTACATCATCTCCGATCTCATGTGCGTTGATTTTTCACAAGAACCTTCTATGTGAGGCTTGATCAAAAGTTTTTCCAAATTCTAAATATAAAACATACACCAAGTCACCTGACTGCACAGGATCATTCTTGACCTGCAGAACTTTGGGAATGAGGGAAGATGTCCCACAAAGTAATGGGGGCCCAAGTGCAGGATTTGCTTCCTTTTCTTTCATTCCTTAATGTTGTTCCACTTCAAGGTAATATGCAACTTGATCGACACGTTGTTGCTATATTGAATGACTGGTAGCACAGTCTACTCGGGTCAATGCTGCCATGCTTCGATGAGAGCTTCATAGTATTTTTGTAGCTTTTGCATTGTTGTCCCCTAGACTTGATGTGGAGGTGCCGGTGTTGGACTGGGGTGGACAAGGTCAGAAATCACACGACACCAGGTTACAATCCAACAGGTTTATTTGAAAGCACAAGCTTTTTAAGCCTTGCTCCTTCTTCAGGTGTTGGTGAGGTGGTATCAGACACACAATTTATAAGTAAAAGATCAAAGGGTCACACCACTGATGAGGATATATTAAACAACCCTAAAGTGCTGTTAAATCTTTAATCAGTTAGAAGATTTTACTCGATTAATATGTATATGTAAATCTCAAATTTCTTTCAAGTCACTGCTCTGACAGAACTAAAGGTTTTATCAGTGTAAAGAAGAGATGACATTTGAGGTCAGACAATACGTATTGGGTATGAGGCCTTGTTTAGAATCTGTTTGTGCTTTGGTTTGGAGTCAGACTGGTTTTATTTCTAAAGTACTAGATTGTCTGCCATTTGAGAAAATAGGATCTGGCGGAGAACTACACTTTTCAGCCATTTGGAAACAGTATCCAACCCACTGTAGTTGATTTTGCAGGAGTTATGAATACTTGCAGAGTTGACTTCAAGAAAGACACTACCATTTGTTCAATGTTCCTCATGTTGAACCATTATGTCTGCTTCACCATTCAACAAAATCATTGTTCATCCTGGAGCTGGGGCTTCTTTGATGTGTGTCATTGACACACAGTCCAGATCTCACTGCAGCCAAGCAGTGTGATGTTGAAAATTGCTGTGTACTCTAGGATATTTGTTGACTTGTGAAAGTATTTGTTGTTACACACTTGCTGTGTAGTTTATTGAAAACTAAGAAAATAAAATTGATGCAATGTTGGATCTCCTCATCAATGGTGGCCTTTTGAGAAAACTGTTCACTGACGTATGGGAAGTGCTCCGTATTTTCCAGAGTGTCTCCTTATGTACAGGAGGTGGAACATTTGAATTACCAGTTCTGAGTTGATATAATTTTTGCTTTGGCAACAGGCTACATCCTTTGTGTATAGAATTGAAGAGATGGAAAGTTGTTTGCAAATCTGGTTTTGAGTCAGCAATGACACTGTACTCATATGTATATCATAGGTCATGTATGTCTGTGGTGGTCAGTTTAGTTTTGGTATTTTCATCTAGCCAATGTTTAATATTTGCACAAGAGGCCAGTTGATCTTTGATTAAGTAATCACTAGCAGATAGATTGAAGTAATATTTGGGATGAGGAGGAAATGACGATCACACAACCTTGCTATGAGCTACCAGGAACACATCCTACTCTTATCCAGGGAGCAGAAGGTCATGGATACCCATCAAGACGAATTCTACGCAAAGTGTTTATTCCCAGTGTACCTCTAACCAGTTACAAAGTTGAAATCTGCTACTTAATTTACAAACCAATTTTAAACTAAAAAAAGTCACAGAAAGAATTCAGATACTCTGAACTTAACCACTTTACTTGTTACCCTTTTCCAGCTGCATGTTCCTATCCATGTGTTTAATTCTTCCATCCCAGTCTGTTCCACAGTTCTATGTCCATCTATCAGCTCCACCACGTTGGCAGAGTCTTCAGTGGTCTCATGCTGTAATCTGGAATTCTCTTCCAAATCCTTTTAATTTTTTCATTATCTTTAAAAGCTTCTTTAAAATCCTTTTTGTCAATCAATTTTGGTCAAAAGCCATTATTCTCCGAGCACTCATCTGTTACTCAGTGAAGCTCTCTGACTTGTTTAAAACATTTAAAGGGTACCTTAATGTAGTGAAGCTCAGAACCATATCTCTATTTTTCACACAATACACATCCTCAAGAGACTGTAATGCATGGGCAGCGATTTTAAACTGTTATTTTGTACCTGCTGAAAACTCATTGGGAAATCAGCAGATTCAATTCATTTCGAGCTTATCAAAAGCAATCACACCCATTTGGTTTAAATTTGAACCCCAGTTTCTCAGACAAAAGAGCATTTAAACATCATGCTCCATTAAGTTTGCTTTGCAATACTCGTTATACGTATTTTCAAAGGGCTGTCAGGAAGAAAAAATAAAATTGGATTCATGATGTAAAAAAAGAACATTTTGAATTGCTAATTGCCCTTCGAACCTTCATGTTATTTTCTGTACAGCAGTCCTTGTCAGCCCCATCAAGTTGGTGCCTCCCAGCATTCCCACCCATCCCTTTCATTTATTCACTTCGCCATTTAGACCCTGAGCCCCAGGCCTACCACAATGCAATGCCCAACATTGTGGTGCACTGTCCCTCCATGGAAACCAAGGAGGTAGTGACCACTGATGACCTCTCCCAAAGTACCCTATGCCTTACAATGTTATATCACCTCTCACCCTTAAATGTATAGTTACTTGCTTTACAGTGATTGTTCCCACTCCATCCCAACATGTTGGCTCTAATCCTCACAACTGACTTGCCCAATTTCCCAATGTCAAAAATTGTATTCTCGTGACATTGTCCAAAATTTTCCACAATTGCCTACATCTTTAGACGGCATTTGAAATATTGTGATCAGTTTTGGGTCACATATCTAAGGAAGGATGTTCTGGTGTTGGAAGGGATCCATAGGAGGTTCACAAGAATGATCCTGGGGATGAAGAGTTTGTCAAATGGGGAGTGGTTGAGGACTCTCGGCCTGTAATCATTGGAGTTTGGAAGAATGAGAGGGGACTTGATTGAAACTTACAGCAAACTGAGAGGCCTGGATTGAATGGACGTGGAGAAGGTGTTTTCATTAGTAAGAGAGAATAGAACCGAAGGGCATAGCCTCAGAGAGAAAGGACGACCTTTTAGATCGGAGATGAAGAGGAATTTCTTCAGCCAGAGGACGGTGAATCTGTGGAACTCATTACCACAGAAGGCTGTGGAGGCCAAGTCATTGAGTGTACTTAAGACAAAGATAGATAGTTCTTGATTAGTAAGGGGACCAAGGGTTACGGAGATAAGGCAGGAGAATGGGGTTGAGAAACTTATCAGCCACAATCGAATGATGGAGCAGATACAATGGACCGAATGGCCTAATTCTGCTCCTAAATCTTATGGTGTTATTGTCTAACAGAACATTTAGATTGTCAATCATAGGCAGCCTTCCTACCCTGAAGTCAGATACTTGAATGGCAACAGCAATAAAATCATGCCTTACATCTCAAAGTTCATTGTATAAGTAAGCACAGCACTCCCCCAGGAACACTGATAGATCACTGCTGAATTTTCTCTTTTTATTTTAGATTTTTAGCAGTTTCATCAAGATGAAACATTAACAGAAGGAAACTTTTAATATATGTTGAGTGTAACTGGAACCTAAATGGTATATTTCTAGTTGAGAAAGTGGCTGACAAATGACATTGATATTCATTACAATCTGTGAGATACTAGGAATTCTAGCAAAGAAGCAGGCTATAAAGTTAAAACAGTGTTCAAATAAGTCCCAGCATAAAGAAAAGCTTTTTGAAGTTTTCTACCAGAATCATACACATGCAAAGCTTTTAGGTGGCTGCCTACTACTGCCTTGATTTGATTGAAGTAGCTGAATGTGTTCTGTCATCTTTGTAACACTACTTTGATGCACGTCTGGGACTTCATGAATATTAAATGAAACAGCTCAAATGAAGCCATCTTTACATTTCTATATTGCTGATGCATTTGCTCATAAGCAGAAGACAGTGAAACAAAAATGAATATATGAAAATTGACCCATTCATTAGCAATATTTTGAGGGTGGCACAAGATCTAGCTTTTGCATTCTAATGGTTCTGTGGTGTAAAAATCAAATCCAATGTTAAGTGCAACAGTGTAGTACTTTAAAGAGTTTTAAACTTTGTTTTTAATTTTTTGTTTTAATTTCCCTCTTTTTCCTTTCGCTTCTCTAATTTTATATTTTTCACTCAAATTCTTTTCTTCCTGAAGCTGTGATTCTTGTGCTATTTTCAGGCTATAATTATTCTCTGATATCCTACTGACAGTACCATTGTTTAGGCATGAAACATGACATTTCTCACTAGCTATGTTAAATCACTTCAAAGCCATACAGTGAAGTTAGAAGTTATTTCTTAAATTTATTTACAGAATGCAACATTGTGTATGTTTGCCTCTTTGCTAACCAACATCCAGTGTACCAGAAATCTTTCTTTATACTGTTTTAGTCAAGGTACTTACTAATCAATATCCTTCACCTTTTTATCCTTGTAATACAATTAACATACCATTAAGAGGCAAACATTTAACCACATGTATCATCATCATAGATGAGCCTGACCAGGTCTTCATCTGACACTTGTACTTTCAAGTTAGCTTGTTGAATAGGGATCAGGCATTGGAAATATGGCAAAATATCTTTGCAGTTCATAAGCTGCAAGCAAACAACATTCAAATAATGAGAAGGGAGAAGATATTCTCATTTTGGACAGTGAATAAAGGCCTGAATGTAATTGTTATATTTGCATTTCTAAGTTCTGCTTGCAGAGCGGAAGCACCTGTGTGTTTTAGATATCGACTCATGACTTAAATATGAACATACAGGTGGGTTTAGCTCAGTCTGATTCATGATCAGGAAATTATTTTTTATACTTTGTCTATCTTTTTCCATTAAAATAGCTGTGTCTTTATTTATAATTGAGACTGCCAAAATGAGCTTGCTATTTGATAGGTATACTCCTCCCCCTTGCCATGGCATATATAGTTCTTAAAAAATACATACTACCTACAGAATGTTTTTTCACTTTTTCCATAAAAATATTCTGACCTGAGTACACTTTAGCTTCATGTCTTTCACATCTAGATATTAAAGACTACCTATCCAGGAAATCTTTCAGTGGGATTCAGTTAGGAATAATTAACTATCGTATAACTGTAAAAGAGGCAACACTTGGCAAGTCAAAATAAGTTTACTACAGGCGTAAAAGACAAGGAATATATCAGTATGAAAAGAATATTAATTTGCTGAGATATTGGAAACGTTCTTCAAAGTTTAGATTTCTAACATGGTAACAGACTTATTGATGCAGCTTTCAATAAGTGCTCTGTTAACAGGATATATTCCTAGTATCAGACTAAATAAAACCAGAAATGACAGACAGCAGAGACAGGTTAAGAAATGGAAATTTCTTTTACTTTAATTAGCATAAGACAAAGGAGGCAAGTTGGGTCATCAATAACTTAATGACGTGGAGTCGAGGGAGGAGGACGTGGGTCTCAAAAACGAGATGGGCTTGCTGAGTGTGTGGAGGAGATGGAAGAGGAAATACGGTCGGTTCTGCTAAAATGCGTGTTCCGGCAACATGAATTCGCTATAACACGACTGATGACTAGGGGAATGTTATTTCTAAAATGCAAACTTGTATTGGCTACAATGCAATTCCATTGGTGTGTGGAGGAGTACACATTGAAATGACATGATCATTTTGCAGACTTTGTCCTGAATATGCGCAATCTTAGTGCCAAAAGGGTTTCTGTGCCGGCATCATGTGATCATTTTGCAGACTTTGTCATGAAGCGCTTTCTTTGAGAGGTACATTACTCCATGATTTTCTTTCTTTTGCACATTCTGCCATGTTACCCACAAAAATGCAAGGTCAAAGTGACAAGAATGTTAGCGAGAAGTGTCCTGGTGATAAAATTGCGGGTGGTGAACATAAAAGAAAGGCTATAACACTGGAAGAGAAGCTAGATGTTATAAAGCATTTTGAGAGTAATGACAGAACATGTGATATAGTTCATGTAACAGGAATAAACCAGTCTACCTTACGCACCATTAGAGAGAATGCAGAAAAGATTAAAGCAAGCTGTATTGCTGGCACAAGTCTAAGTGCTAGTAAATCTGTGAGGTTACGGAGAAAAGATCTTGAGGAGATGGAGCGGCTTCTAAGTGTGTGGATAGAAGATCAAACAAAAAAGTGATCTGGGACCACCTTTCTCACCATAAAAGAGAAAGCCTTATGAATTTATGAAGCGCTAACAAAAAAAGCTGAAAATCCTACAGATGTGCCTGCCTTTAGTGCTAGCAGAGGTTGGTTTGCTGGTCTTAAGAACCACTATGCTTTTCATAACATAAAAGAGCTCCCAAAAATCAAA
This sequence comes from Rhincodon typus, assembly GCF_021869965.1. Lineage (NCBI taxonomy): Eukaryota > Metazoa > Chordata > Chondrichthyes > Orectolobiformes > Rhincodontidae > Rhincodon > Rhincodon typus. The sequence continues at coordinate 59,442,254 of NC_063343.1, forward strand.
GAACATTGTGTTGATCTTGCAAAGCAAGTTGGATTTGAAGAAGTGGAGAGTGACGATGTTGAAGAGCTGCTTGAGTCCCACTGTGAAGACCTGTCTACAGCTGATCT
>NC_063343.1:59447360-59484280 GCF_021869965.1 Rhincodon typus
AGAATTTCTGAAGAAGGGTCTAGGCCCGAAACGTCAGCCTTCCTGCTCCTCTGATGCTGCTTGGCCTGCTGTGTACATCCAGCTCTACATCATGTTATCTCAGATTCTCCAGCATCTGCAGTTCCTACTATCTCTACACTCTTATCAACACATGGTTTTCCTACTGCATCACGAACAGTGAAAACCGTACAATAAAATGAAAAGAACACAGGCAAATTTTTATTTCTCCACAAAGCAGTATTTTGTGGCACTGGACAGTGAAAGGAATGAGGTAAAACCACAGGTGTTGCATTGTCTAAGCCTGCTGTGAGGACAGGAAGGCGTGTTAGAGCTCAGAGATGAAGGGGTTCAGGGAATGAAGGAAGAGGAAATATATACCAATGAATGAATGGGGAAATATGTAGTCATGGAAAGAGCCCATCAAGGTTGTATTTGACTGCGTGTGACATCAAGGAGTCCTAGCAAAACTGGAATCAATGGGAATCAGAGGGCAAACTCTCTGCTGGTGGAGTCAAACCTCGCACATATGAAGACGGTTGATGTTGTTGGAGGTCAGAGAGCTCAGCCCCAGGATATGTCTGCAGCTGTTCCTTGGGGTAACGTCTTAGGTCCAACCATCTCTAGCTTCTTCATCAATAACCTTCCCGCCATCGTAAGGTCAGCATTGGGGATATTTGCCGATGATTGCACAAAATTCAGTGTCATTCATGACTCATCAGCTACTGAAGCTGTCCATCTTCAAATGAAACAAGACCTGGATAAATCCAGGCTTGGGCTAACAACTAGCAGTAGCATTCACATCACAAAAATGTCAGATTATGACCACCTCCAATAAGAGACAATCTAACCACCGCCCCTTGACATTCAGTGGTATTACCATCCCAGAATTTCCCCACTATCAACAACCTGGGGGTTACCATTGACCAGAAACTCAACTGGACATGCAGTAAATGTAAATACAGTAGCTACAAGAGCAGGTTTAAAGCTATGAATACTGAAGCAAGTAACTCACCTGCCGACTCCCCAAAGCCTGTTCACCATCTACAAGTCACAAGTTGGGAATACTTGCCACTTGCCTGGATGGATGCAGCTCCAACAATACCCAAGAAACTTGACACCATCCAGGACAAAACAGGCCACTTAATTGGCACCACATCCACAAACATCCATCTAGCACTGTTGCTCAGTAGCAGCACTGTGTACTATCTGCAAGATGCATTAAAGAAATTCACCGAAGATCCATCGACAGCAATTTCCTACTCCTTGACCACTTCCATCTAGAAAGACAAGGACAGCAGATACATGGATACAACATCACCTGCAGGCTCCCCTCCAAGCTGCTCACCACACTGCTTTGGAAGTATCTCACCATTCCTTCACTGTCACTGGGTCAAAATCCTGGAATTCTCTCACCAGTGGATTACTAATGGAACATGGACTACAGCCATTCTAGAAGACAGCTCACTACCACATTCTCAAGGCCAGCTAGGGATGGGCAATAAATGCTGACCAAACAGTGACATCTACATCCCACAGCTGAATAAGAAAAGAGCTTGTTGGTAGAAAAATCTCTCTCTCTATCCAGGGGTACCTGACTGTGGATCTAGTGGTGGAACAGAGAGAGGCAGTGAGGCCAAATGACACTCTTGTTGATTGGTTGCTAGCTGAACCTGTTGATGGTCATCTTGGCTAGGCCACAGAACAGTCTCACAAGGAGGTCTCCTAGTCTTTCTGCTCCATTTACCATAGTTGATCAAAGATCAGGAGCATAGATACTGAGGTGCAATCACCTCAGAAATTAAGGGCAGCTCCACCAGATATTAATAGATGGACTGTAAACTCACACATTCTACATAAATGTAAAGTATGGTTTTCAGCTAAAGCTGCTGGGCAACCTACTTAGTGCAGGCCTCCACCAGCCAGGGGCAACATAGCAGCAGGGAGGGTTGAGGTACGTAAGTGGCCAATAATGGACAAGCAGACCATCCAACACCTCCACAATACCATTTAAAATGGGAGACATAATGGGGAAAGGTGATAGGAGGCAGGCTGGCCATGTGTTGTATTTTATGAGCTCCTCCTGCCTTCAACTGAGCTGGCTGGTGACCGTAAAATTCTGCCCTTAGTGATAAGGGTTACAGTGGTGACTTTTGGGGTGCAGTTGGTATAATGTATTGCAAATAAGTTTTGAGAACCACCAGCCGAAGTATCAACATCTCTTAGTAGGAGATGAGAAGTTTGACAAGACAGAAGAAAATTCAAATTAAAATTATAAATAAGTTGGAAAATGAAGCCAGAAAGAGAATTTGGTAAGCAGAAAATATATTGATCAGAAGTAAAATATTGTAATTTTTTGTTTTCATTTAGAATAATTTGAAATGTATGTTGTAATAAAATAATAACATCATTGCAATTATCAATTTCTGGAATGGCAATAACCTTACAAGTGTGAAGTTAGGTTATCTTTGTCACTGTATGCAAATCTTTAAGAGCATTTTGCCAGACCCTCTTGTGGTACAGTGGCAGTGTTCCTAACCTTGGACCAAGAGCCCCAGGTTAAAGTCCCACCTACTCCAGAGATGTGTAATAACATCCCTAAACAGGTGGATTATGGAAAATAGGTTAAACTTTAAAAAAAAACTATATATTTTGTCAAGGGAATCACAGAATTATTTAAAAAAAAGTATTAGACAATGTCAAAAGTAAAATTTGAAACATTGTTTCAGTTAATTATTGTTTATGCTGCTATAGGTTTGCTGTATTCAGGTCTTAATGAATGGTGATAAAAGAAACTGATGAATACTTTGATGTTATAAGTGGAACACTGAAGGATAAATTGTCAACCCGATTGTGACCTGGAAGCTACAATTCACTTGCACTTCCATAAACTATTATTCAGATGGTCAGATCATGTGTAAATATTATACATATTAAATAATTCTCTGCTCCATATTGTCTACTGATAACAATGACAGAATAGAGATCTTTTTTTTCTAGGAGAGTTGAAAATATATCACTCCAGGACCATGCAAACACCCACTATACCAATTACAATAAGCTAACTCCAGAGCTGAGGTGAAAGTCAGTGTCCTTGACATCAAGGCAGCATTTGACCATGTGTGGCATCAAGGATTGATCAAAACTAGTGTTAGTGGGAATTGGTGGAAAACTCTCCGCTTGTTGAAGTCATACCTAATGCAAAAGAGGATGCTGTGGCTGTTGGAGGTCAGTCATCTCACTTTCAGGACATCACTGCAAGTGTGCCTCAGTGTAGTGTCTTCAGCCCAATCATCTTCAGCTGCTTCATAAATGATCCTCCCTCTTTCATAAAGTCAGAAGAGGGGCCTTTGCTAATGATTGCACAACAGTCAGTCGATTCATGATACCTCAGAACACAAAAGGAATCCATCTCCAAATGCAGTAAGACCTAGACAATATCCAGATTTGGGCTTGAAAGTGGCAAGTAACATTCGGAATACATAAGTGCCAGCAATGACCATCTTCAATTAGAACCTTACCATTGCCCCATGACATTCAATAGTATTACCATTACTGAAACCCCCACTATCAATATTTGGTGGTTACCATTGAAGAGAAGCTGAACTGGACTGACTACTTAAATAATTGTATTACGTTAGCAGGTCAGAAATTAGGAATCCTGCAGTGAGTAACTCAACTCCTGTTTCCCAAAGCCAGTCCACAATCTATAAGGTACAAGTCAAGATTGTGATGGAATACTCCACATTTGCTTGGATGGATGCAGCTCTAACAAAACAAAAAATATTTGACACCATCCGGGACAAAGCAGCCTGCATGATTAGCACTACAACCACAAACATTTACTTTCTTCACCATCAACACATTATAACAGCCTTTGTGCCACCTACAAGATACACTGCAGAAATTCACCAAGTCTCCTAAACCAGCATCTTCCAACCCACAACCACTACCGTCTAGACAGATATGGGCAAGAGTTACATAGGAACATCACCAACTATAAGTTCCTCAGCTAGCCACTCACCATTCTGACCTGGTGAGGTCTCCATTCCTTTGTTTCTTCAGTATTTCCATTACTTCATTGTTACTGGGTTGAAATCCTGAAACTACCTTCCAAGAGGATAATGAGTGTACTACACCAAAAGAACTGCAGCAATTCAAGAAAGTAGCACACTACCAGATTCTCCAGGGTAAATAGGAATGGGCAATAAATGCTGGCCCAGCCAACAAAGCCCAGATTTCCTGAACAATTTTTAAAAATTGTACTGTGGTCAAGTGACCACGGGTCCAAAATTGCATTTTTAAACTGACCCATAGCCAGAGAAATCAGGCCTGACAGAAAATTGGCCAAACTAAATTAAACAGTAGGCAGTAGCTATTAATTACAGAGGAGAGTGGAAACCAACATCAAAAAGGTTAGAATAGTTCAAGGGGAACCAGCAACAACCAGTCTGAAGATTGTGTATTGGAAAAGTATCAATCAGCTATTTTGGCATCTTGACTGCCCGAACATATGCACTTTACACCTCCTCGCATTACAACAATGAATGGTGTTGGTGTGACCTCATTGGATGATTGAACCCAGTTCATGACCCCATTGGCCAACAGCCACATAACATTGTGGAAAGTCAGGGACAAGGAAGGGTAAGAACACAGAACTGGATGCCACCCCATCAACGAAGACTCAACCTGGTCCAGCAGTGGAGCTCCAACCAACTGGAGTAAGAGAGAAGACCTGCCCCCAGCTACAATACCCACCTTCATGAAAGGGAACCAGCCCTGCATCAGAGAGGAAGGAGAATCCAGCTCAAATACATGGATCGTTGCGGGTAATATCCTTTCTCAGATGATAGATAAATAGTTAACTGTGGGAGTTTGGGAAATGCTCATGTGGTGTTCTTAATAAGGAATATATTGTTAACAAAATTGAGCTGAACTGCAAACAGAATCTGTGTCCCTTTGTTTGCTTCACTGACAAGAGGTCTTGGGTAAAATGTTTTTAATACATGAACTGGTCAAAGTGTTCAAAGCATGGACAACAGCAATTTTTAGTAAAATGCATACTGTTGTATTTCCATTTCTTTTTACTGAGTGTATTATTATGTGGACTGCATAATATTATAAGACATCTGTGACTCATTTGGCAGTTCCCTACACCTAACTTTTAAAGCCGTTCTGTGTTCTCAGCAGCCATCAGTGTAAAATCTGTGTTCAAAAAATCTATACTGATGTAGATGTGAGAATATTTTCCCTCATGACCTAGATTTGAGTCTACATCAGAGTCCTGGTGCAGATGGGAAGCTAAACCTGTGTGGTTTCCCACTGACATGTAGCCAAATCTCAGCTATTCGATGAACGTTGACTTCATATTGCAAATACAAAACGTCTAAGGTCTCTAAAGCATGAGAAATACTTCCCCATTTATTCATAACTCTAGAAATGTGTGATTTTCAGAGGGATTGGGCTGATTCAGCAAGATGCTTTGAAATAAATAGACAGCAAAAAAACTATCTTGTCAGTGATTACATGACGGTTCAGAACCTGTAAAAGACTCTACAAGATTCCAGAAGTTAGCAAACAGCAGAATCAGATTTACTTTTGAGGTCAATATAATTTCTCCAAATATTGCTAAATGTCAATATTTCAGAATATTTTGCAATGAATTAGAGGGTGAATGTTTTTCATCCAGTAAATTCAATTCTATTGACTGTCAGCATGATTCAGCACAAAATGTCCAAGCTTTTCTGTACATAAATTCAGTATGGTCACTAAAATAAAAACAAAGTACTGCAGATACTGGAAATCATAACGATAAAGTGCTGGAAATACCCAGCAGGTCCCTGGTAATAAAAAAGATTTAATGTTTTGGCTAAAATCATTGTTAATTCAAATTCAAGTTATGACGTGAAGTATGACACTATTCACCACTACTTTTCCTTGACAATATGTTTATTTGAAGAAAGTAGCATCACACCTCTCTGTTTTTTACCTCCTAAACCTCCATGTCTCAGCAGGCTTTATTTCTGTGTGTTGAAGTACTTAATGAAACAGTACTTTTTACCTGTGTATCCTTATTGATATTATTATTGTTGTTACTACTATTAGCAATGATGCTTCTTAACCACTTTGAATAAGTCATATTTGACTTAAAACATTAATTGTTTCTCTTTCCATAAGGGCTGCTAGACTTGCTAGTGTTTCCAGCACTGTCTGTTTTAGTATCTGCTTTGTCATTGTGGTTTACGGTTGTTATATATTTGGATGAGTAATCCAGAGGCATTGATTAATAATGCAAAGAATCCCATTATTTGAATTTAGTACTAAAGTACTGGAAATAAGATTTGGTTTCAAAAAAAGTAATTCTGAAATTCTGCATCTAAATGTACAACTAATTCTAAATCTAGATTTACATCTGCATGAAAATCAAGGCTAATAGGCCATGATATGCTGTCTTTTGGATAAGATGTTTAATTTGCCCTCCATGGTGAATCCACATGATCCCATGACACTATATCAGAAGAGATTTCTCCAGTGTCCTGGTCAATATTTATCCCTAAATCAACATAACAGAAAATGATTTCACCACAGTGTTGTTTGTGTGAGTCTGCTGCAGCAAATTGTAGCCTGGTATCTTCATGTGCAAAAAACAAAATTAAATGATTGTTAATAATTGAACAAAAACCTACTAACTCAATCAGAGCAGTACAGTGGCTCAGTGGCTAGCACTGCTGCCTCACAGCACCACAGACCCAGCTTCAATTATACCCTCGGTGAATGTGTGGAGTTTTCACATTCTGCCCGTATCTGCGTGAGTTTCCTCTGCATTCTCCCGTTTACTCCCACAGTCCAAAAATATGCAAGTTAGGTGGATTGGCCATGGGAAGTGCAGGGTTGAAGGGATTGGGGGGGGATACCCTTCAGAGGGTCGGTGTGGATTTGATGGGCCAATTGGCCTGCTTCTACACTGTTGGGATTCCATGTTTCTCATCATGTAAGCATAACATACGGAGGAACAACTTCTCTGTCTTCTGTTTATTAGAATCATAAAATGATTTTTTGAAAAATGAAATTAATTTATTAATTAACAACAAAATACCACATAAATCGAGAAGATCACAGGCCCCTTTCTTGATCTGTATTAAGGCTGGAAGTTGTTTTCAACCTGGATAGAATTGGGTTGCAATTGGTTTCAGTTTTCCTCAGTATGGAAGGAGAAAATTAATCCATGATTTCTCTTTACTTTCAACAATCCCTGCTGGAAATGCGCTTGCATGTATTGTATAATGACAGGATTGAATTTGCTTAAGGTTATTCCACTGGTCCATAAGCTGACAGATGATCAGACTCAGGAGGTACTGAAGAGCTAGTACTATTATATAGTAAATTTGAATGAACAATTTGATGAAAATTGAAAGTCAAATATGCACGTTTATATGTGTCAATGGATGCATTGACATTTATCCCTTCAGATGCTAAATACCAAATCATTGGAGAGACTGAAAAAATATCTAAGGTCACAAACTGGAGACCTTGGTAGTGTTTAACAATGGAACTGAATGACATATGTGTTTCAGAAGATAATGTAGCAGAAGGAATTAATGCTCACACTCCACCCATATTGAACACCACCCATTCTACTGATGTCACACATAGTCTGTAGGTCGAGACAGTTGCTTGCTAGGCCATTTAAGAGGACAGTTAAGAGTCAACCTTATTGCTGTGGGTCTTGAATGTATCTCAGCCGGATCAGATCAGGTAAGGATGGCAGATTTCCTTCCCTGCAAGACATTAACTTATAAGATTGTGTGCTTTGTTACAGTAACTGGAACACCCACTAACATCAAGAAGAAAAATTCCTTGCAGAATCTAACTTTGCCGTCTTTCTTTAGAAGTGATAAGCCAGGTTCTACAAAGGTGCTTGGCCCTGAGAGAAATCCACATGTGAATGGAGGTAACTCTATATGTGGAAATTAGCTCTGCACAACCACATCTATCAGAATAACTGAACCAATTGAACTGGAAACCCAGTAGAACATCATGATCAACGTTGAAATGATAATTTCTTTGTCTAAGAACAGTAATGTGGCACATTGTTAAATGCCTTTTGGAAATTCAAATACACCACATCCACTGGTTAACCTTTATCTCTGCTTGTTACATCTGCAAAGAAAAACTCTAATAAATTTGTCAAATACAAAATACCCTTAAAAGCCATGATGACTCCATCTCATTGTACTGTGATCTAAATGTGCTTCTAGTACCTGTTTAATACTGGATTCTAGTATTTCTACTGAGGATAGATGTTAAATTAATTTTAGTCTTTATTATCTTGCTTTTTGACTTCTACCTTTCTTGAATAACATTACATTTGTGGTTTTCCAATTTGCTGGGACTTTTGCAGAATCTAGGGCATATTTAAATGTTGCAATCAATGCACTCACAATTTCCTCATCCACTTCCTTTAAAACCCTCAGGTTTTAAAACCCTGATGCAAACCATCAGGTCCAGGGCACTTGTCAGCCTGAGTCCCACTAGCTTTCTAATACCTTTTCTGTAGAGATTGTAATTGGTTTAAATTCCTTCCTTTTACCCTGCCTTTCTACTATTCTTAGGTGCTTTTACTCTCTTCTATTCTGACTGCAGATACAAAAAAATCTTTTCAACGACTGTACCATTCCTATCTTTCACAGTTTTAGTTCTTATGTCTCATCCTTGAAGGGACCAACTGTTTTCCAACTGTATCAGAGATAGTAGGAACTGCAGATGCTGGAGAATCTGAGATAACAAAGTGTAGAGCTGGATGAACACAGCAGGCCAAGCAGCATCATAGGAGCAGGAAGGCTGACGTTTCGGGCCTAGACCCTTCATCAGAAATGGCTTCGCAGTGGGGTTAAAATTGTATCAGAGATAGTAGGAACTGCAGATGCTGGAGAATCTGAGATAACAAGGTGTAGAGCTGGATGAACACAGCAGGCCAAGCAGCATCATAGGAGCAGGAAGGCTGACGTTTCGGGCCTAGACCCTTCAAGGGTTACCTCTGTTTTCCAACTGTTACTGTCTTTCTTTTTCCAGACTTGAACAAGCCAGGTCTTATTAATTTTTGCAAGTTTTCTTTTATACTCTTGTCAATAAATTCACAGTTTTTTTTAACCATGGATGCACTTTTTTGCTACTGGTGAAATCTTTTTCTTAACAATTCTAATTAGCGGTTTCCTTGCTTTCTTTTAGAACTCAATTTAAGATTAATGGATGTGATCTTTTATTGAGTATAGAATTATCATCTTAAGAGATCATACTACGTTTGAAAGCATTTAACATAAAATACTAAATTTCATTTAAAATAATGTAATCAGTAATTAAAATGATTTGACAAATCTGGCACGAAATATACCATTGGTTGAAATGGGCAGGTCGGTTGTCTTGCCTGTTATGTGTGGCCACTAGGATTCAAATCTACCCCAGTGTCAAGGAGAGGAAATCCTATCAGCCTACTGCTTGTGTTTAATTTGAAATGAGTTTCAGCAGTTTCACTCTTGCTGGCATAAAGCCATATTCGCAAATCTTAGTCAGAGAAACCACAGGCACGGACGATTACAATATGTGCAGCTGTAAGCTGGTGGTTGAAATGGAAAGTGTTCCATCCCCCACCGTCCTTCATAAAGTTATACAATTAAAAAATATATGTATGCGGATTCATCGTGTTTTACCCACTCAGTACCCACACAAATCTCCCTCTTCCTCTTCTTTCTTCTTCTGGGCCATTGTTAGTTCTGCGGCTCGTTTCCTGTCTGTCTGTCAGCGGTGTCCATGGAAACCAGACGCGCGCCATCTTCCATTCTGATTGGTGGCGGCGCGGAGAGCCCCGCCCCATTCCCGCCGCAGTCCCAAGCCATTCGACACCGATTGGCCAATGCGGGCCGTCCATCAAGTATGGAGGGCGGACCGTGTGCGTGTCGCTGGACAATGAGCATGCGCAGAGCGGCGTCGAAGGGGAAGCTCGGGGGTGGTTAGGCTCGAGCCCTTTGGGGTGAGCAGGAGGGGGTACTCGTGCAGGGGCGGCGGCGGTGGTGGTGGCGACGGTTGGATTCAAATTTGAATGTGCTCTCGAGGCCCGCGGCGACGATCAAGATGCCGGTGAGTGAAGGGTGTGAGTCTGCAGACAATAACGGCGGGCTTTGGGCGGATGGAGATATTCGGACTGGGGAGTGGGAGAAAGGACCCACGGGCCTCTGTTTAACCGCTGAGATCGAGCCTGGGTTTCAGATCTCCCACTGGGGAGTGACGCCTCAGTCTGAAGCAAATCTGGACAATTAAAAACTCAAACGCCCGGTATGGTACCAGTCGAACTGCGATCGGGGGAGGGGTGCGGGTGGGGGATGCGGCAGAAATTAGGTAGCACCCTTCGCCGTTTATTTTTCCTCAAACCAGTTAAGCCAGATTCTCATTCCCCACCACGTCCGGGGGCGGACTGAAAGAGATCGCTATATCCCTCCACTCTGATCCTTCTCTTCTCCATTTATTTAAGGGAGGGAGGAGGGCGGGCGGGCGATCAGTTGGAAGTGTACGAACCGACACTGCCCACCCCCACCCTACCCCGCCAGGAAGGATCATCATGATGGATTAGGTTCGAGCAGCGGGGATCTGGAGGCAGACCTGAATGTGGTGTATATATCACACCTAGAGACACGAGGAAAAAGCTTGTGAGCCAAGCCCAAGCCGTAAACAGGAATCTGCTGTAAACAATACGTGGGGGATGAGCCTGAGAAGGCTGATGACGCCCGCGCCCATGAGTGTAAAACGGAGAGGGACAGCTAGGATGGAAGATTCAGTTAAACATTTTCTGGAAGATTTGGATCCGTTATGAAGTTGGGTTCATAAATGACAAATTAGTACTTGCAAATGTATATAAAATGGTGTGGGGTAATGGAGTGGAGTTCGTGCAGGGAAATTTACCAAAATCCTAAATGTGACATTAAGCTTACAATGCCAGAATCCATTGACATCAACTGTTTTCCATGCTAAAGAAAACATAAAAACCAAATAGAACTGTGGATGCTGTAAATCAGAAACAAAAACAGAAATTGCTGGAAAAGCTCAGCAGGCCTGGCACCATCTGTGCAGAGAAATCAGAGTTAACAGAATCCCTACAGTGTGGAAACACCCCATTTGGCCCAACAAATTTGCATCGCCCCTCCAAAGAGCACCCCACCCAGATCCATTTCCCTACTCCTGCATTTCTCATATCTAACCTAAACATCCCTGGTCACAATGGGCAATTTAGCTTGGCCAATACACCTAACCTGCACATCTTTGGACTGTGGAGGAAACAGGAGCACCCAGAGGGAACCCATGCAGACATAGGGAGAATGTGCAAACTCCACACAGTCATTCGAGGGTGGAATCAAACCCAGGTCCGGGGTGCTGTGAGGCAGCTGTGCTAACCACTGAGCCACCGTGCCGCCCCAAAGGAAGGTGAGACTCCTTTGAGCTGGAATTGAACCGGTGACCTTTCAGGTCCGGAGACCCTTCCTCAGAAATGAAACATCAACCTGAAATGTTAACTCTGATTTGTCTTCGCAGAGGCTGCCAGACCTGCTAAGCTTTTACAGCAACTTCTTTTTTGAAAAAGAAAATGTAATTAGTTGGATCATCAGAATCATGGAGTAAACAGTACTTTGCTTTTGTATCAGCATTTAGAATCTCAATGCAGCCCTCACCTGAACTGGAAGTGATTGAAAGTCAAGTCCCTGTCACCATCATTTCCAGTCAAATGATGCCTTAATTTAAAAAAAAACTTGTTTGATTTCAAATTTCTCCACCATTGGTGGCTGCACCTTCAGTGTACAATGTTGGCTCATACGTTGAAAATGGTGCAAAAGACCAATAAAGGTGATTTGGAGCCATGGGAGCCTGTTATCTTATTTTCACGTTCTGTATTTATATACAGTAATTTTACTTGGTGTGCTTGGATAGTGGCTTTTTAATTTGCAGGTTAAAGGAGGGATCAAAATTACTCTAATGGTTCTGTTATGCTAATTAATTATTGCAGATTGTACTTTTATTGGAGCTTGTCCTTGTTTGTAACGGTGTCAATAAATTTCAGTGTAATTAAATTTATGATATCAGCATGAATCTGGATTTCAGGAATGTCTTTTCTCCAATTTCAACATTCTGTTTTTTTCATTTGTAAGTGTGTGAAAATCTCAGCTAAAAAAGAGAGGCGATATCACCAAGGTTAATGCCATTACTAACACAGCATCTGTACTCCTCAGTCTTTTAGTGATGTCAACACAAAGCAACCAACATTTCCCTCAATAGTATAAAACAAAGAACTTCAGATCCTCAAGATCTGAAACTAAAACAGAAATTGATGGCAAAACCCAGCAGGTCTGGCAGAATCTGGAAGAAAGCAGAGTTAACATTTTGAGTCTGGTGACTCTTCACTAGTACTGTCAGCAGCTAAGAGAATGTGGTATTTATGCAGAAGATGAGGTTTGGGGTTGTGTGAGTGAAGAAATGTAGCCCAGAGAGAGAGACATATGAAAGAGGTAGGTAAGTAAGGAGCTTATGGATAGCAGGCCAGGACAGAAGGAAAACTGAATAAATAATAATAAGAGCTAAGAGTAAGAGAGAATGGGTGAGCTGTACTGAAAACAACTCCTGTTATAACAGGAGTAGGTGTGGGGTGTGTAAAAAAATCATGGAAAGATGGAATCAGACTCTAAAGCTATTGAACTCGATGTGAGTCCTAGAGGGTTTGTTGAGGCACAGACCTACGACAGAAATGTTGGCATGGAAACATGATGGTGCATTGAAATGGCAGGAACTGGAAGCTTTGGGTCATCTTTGCAGACAGATCATAGGTGTTCCGCAAAGTGGTCACCCAGTCTGTATGTTTGTCAACCCAGTGTAGAGGAGACCACAGTGTGTCCAGTTAACACAGTCGACTAGAATGGATGAAGTGCAGGTAAATCACTGCTGGTGATTTCTGGGGCCTTATTGTGAGGAGGGATTACATGGGAATCACGTGGTGGTGTGAGGAGGAGTTTGGAATGGTGGAGGAGTGGACTAGAATATCCTGGACAGAACAGTCCCTGCAGAATGTTGACAAGGGAGGGAGGGGAGTTTATGCATGGTAGTGGCATCCTGATAGCTTACTACTCTTTCAATGTAAACGCTGGTGGAGTGGTAAGTGAGACCCTGGGGGGATCGTTGTTGTGGGAATGAAGGGAAGGTGTGAGATCAGAAGTGCGGGAGATGGGTCGAACAGGGGCCCTGTGGACTGCGGTAGCAGGGAATCCTTGGTTGAAGAAAAATGTGGATGTTTCTGAGGCTCTCCTCTAGAAGGTGACATTGTCAGAACAGATGCAACAGGTGGAGAAACAGGGAGAATGGGATGGAGTCCTTAGAGGAAGTAGGGTTGATGATGTATAGTCTAGGTAACTGTGCGTCAGTGGGTTTGTAATGGATATTGGTGTCCAGCCTATTCTCAGAAATGGAAATGGAGATGCCAAGGAAAGGAAGAGTTGGAGATGGACAGGTGAAGTTGAGGGCAGGGTGGAAAGAGGAAGTGAAGCTGAAATTCAGAACTTCAGGGAAGCAGCACAGATGATGTCACGCATGACCCGGAGGAAGAGTTCTTGGGAGGGACTCGAATAGGATTGGAACAAAGAATGTTGCACATACCTCACAAAGAGACAGGCCTAACTGCGGCCCATGCGGGTGCCCAATGCCACACCTTTGACTTGAAGAAAGTGGAAGGAGTTAAAGGACAAGTTTTTCAAAGTGAGGGTGAACTTGGTTGGGCGGAGAAGGGTGGATGGGGCTGGTTCAGGCCTTCTTTCCAGGAAGAAATGGAGGGCACTGAGACTATCCTGATGGAGGATGGAAGTGTAAAGGAATTGCAAGTCCATGGTGAAGAGGATGCGGCTGCTGCCTGTGAACTGAAAATTCTGAAACCATGAAGAATTGCTTATGTAGGTGGGAGGGACTGGATGAGGGAAGAGAAGATAGAGTTGAGTTGGGAAGAAAGAAGTTTAGTGGGGCAGGAACAGGCAAAACCAATATGTCTGCCCAGGCAGTCCTGTTTGTGGACTCTGGGGAGAAGGTAGAAGCGGGCTGTATGGAGTTGAGGGTCTTTGAGCTAGGAGGCTGTCATAGGGAGATCTCTTGATGAGATGAGGTTGGTGACAGTTGTGGATACAATGACCTGATGATGGATGGAGTCACAGTCCAAGGGGAGGAGGAGGAGGTGTCTAAGAGCAGGCACTCAGTCTCCACTATGTAGAAGTCGGTATGCCAGACAACAGCAGCGTCATCCTGTTGGCTTGATGTAAAAGTCAAGATACATTTTCCTCATCTTTTGTTTGGTTTATTCCTACCTCTTTACAGAACAACAAATAAAACTCCAACCATTTATAACAATCCATTAACAACCTGAAACCAAGCATTTGGTTGTCGCCAAAGTCCCCTGTACCCATGCCCAACCTCCATGGCACCCTTGACGTTCAGTTTGACCTGAGATGATCTTCCAGCACTGCTTAATTTTACAATTGCATTGCTCCATCTATGTCTCATCAGTTATATGACTAAGATCCTTAAGCTATTTTTAATGGTAGATTTGATTTCTTTAATGTCCTATATGCTAACCTGTAGAATCCCCTACCTAAACTGCCATTTCATTCAAAACCCGGTTGTATTTATCCTTTATATAGCAGCTCCAGTTTCCTCCTGACCATTTTCCTCATTTGTCTTTGTTCAGTGGCTGACACCTGACAAATTGAATTCACATTCTCATTTTGAAATGCAAATTCCATTTATTCCTTTGTCCTACCTTATTTTGTTACCTCTTCCAGTTGTATTCTTTTGACCAATGGCTCTGGTTTTGCCCTCTGAGTCTAAGTTGCAGCAAGACCATACTATTTGTAGCTTCTTTGCTGAATTTTTTCCACTTTTTTTTTCTTTTAAAAACCTTCCCAAAACTATCTCTTCTAACCCTATAACCTTATTCAACCATTAATAAGGCTCAACCTTATTTTGCATTTTTTATACAATAAAGATTCTTATAAATTAAAGTTGTTAGAAGTAGTGAATCTATATACACTTGCTGTACAGCATCAAATGTTCCGATGTAATTGTTCATCCATTTATTTTTGCACATATGCCTGCGTGAATACTATGAGAAATAAATAATTTATCTGAATACTAATGGAATATTCTGTTGTGTACTATTACATAATTCATCTGCATTTAATGATTTTAATAAGTACTTAATGGTTCAGTGCTAGTACATGTAGTTTACACCTGCTGGAAAACTGAGGACTTGTTGCACACTAGAATGTATAGGATAATATTACTTAACTCATCAACTAGATCTGTAAAAATGACTTCGAAACAGAATTTAATAGCAGGAGTAGGCTATTCGACCTTTTGAGCCTGCTCTGCCATCCAGTATGCTCTTGGCTGATCACCTGAATCAATATCCTGTTCCTACTTTCTCCACTTATCCTTTGATCCCTTTAGTCTAACAATTGTATCTTCACCTTTCTTGAAATTCTTCAATGTTTTGGCCTCAACAGTTTCTTGTGGCAGAGAATTCCTCAAGCTCACCATTCTGGGGGAAGAAATTTCTCCTCATAGAATCATAGAATCCCTCCAGACAGAGGCCATTCAGTCCATTGAGTCTGCATTGACCCACCGAAGAGGATCCCAGCCAGACCCCTACCCTATCCCCATAACCCCACATTTACCATGGCTAACCCACCTAGCCAACACGTCCCTGGACATATGCCCAATCCACCTAACCTGCACACCTTTGAACTTTCTTTTCTGTTCTAAACGCCTAGCCGTTATCCTTAGACTGTAACCCCTGGTTTTGGACTTTCTGGTCATCAAGAACATCCTTTCTGCATCTGCCTGTTTGTTCCTGTTAGAACTTTGTAGGTTTCTGAGATCCTTGCCTCGTTCTTCTAAACTGAAGTGAATGTAGTCCTAAACGATTCCATCTCTCCCCATGGATCAGTCTGGTAAACCTTTGCACACTGTCACTAGCCAGAACGTCTTTCCTCACAAGCAGACAAACAGCATACAGGGTGTGGTCTCTCCAAAGCCATGACAGTTGCAGCAAGACATTCCTGCTCTTGTACTCAAATCCTCTTGCTAGGAGGCCAACATACAGTTTGTCTTCACTACCAGCTGTATCTCCATGCTTGCTTTCAGTGACTGGTGTACACAAATGCCTGGGTCTCGTTGCACCTCCCCATTTCCCAAACTGTCATCATGCAGATAATAATATGCCTGCCTGTATCTGCAACCACAGTGGATAACCTCACATTTAACCACATCATGCTACAGCTGCTGTGTATTTGTCCACTTAATTAACTTGTCCAATCACACTGAAGCTTCTCTGCATCCTACTTACAGTGTACCCTGCCACCCAGCTTTGTATCATCTGCAAACTTGGAGATATGACACACAGTTTTCTCATCTAACTTGGTTCCTGGCACCATTGTGTGGGTCTGCTTTAACATTGGATATGTTGGATAATAAATAGGTTTATATATATTTTTCTGTACTGTACATTTTTTTAACGATACTGAATTGTAAATGGCAGTAACTGGTCTGTATCTTAAAATGGTTACTATTCTTATCAAATGCTGTTTCTCCAGAGAAATGCTCCAGAACAGCTATCATAATAAATTCATTTTTCTGAGTGCCTGTCACTATAGTTTTGTGAAATACTTGATTGCATTTTCAACTTAAAAGGAGCCCTACTCCTTTGAGTGATCTAAGTACTTCAATGTATCAGGCCTGTTAGTCTGTAACAAATGTAAGCAGTTGTTGTCAACAACTCAGCCAATGCTATTTAATATGGGTTAAAAACGTATATCTCTACTGTATTGTTATATTATTTTCTCTCACCACTGCCAATACATTTCTGTATAAATGAGTCACCTCCCAGCTTTCGTCTCTTACTTTGTATTTCTATTTCTCTTGCAGTGAAATTTGGTTTATGCATGCATCCACAGAATAGTTGCTAGTTCAAAGTAGATTTTAATAATTTATCGTGCAAACATGTTTTATTCAATTTCTCTATTGTCTGCAAGTATCTAATCATTTGAACAAGTCCTCCTGCGTCAATCATTATCGCAGTGCTCAAATAGCATTTTATAGTTTCTTATTTAATTATTTTTAAAAGCTGTATCATATTCCTCCTTAGTCTTTTTATGTTTCATAGAAAGTAAACTTAGCTCTCTCAGCCAGTTCCCAAATTGCTTGGACATGAGCCCAGGCGTCTGTGTTTTGCTTTTCTCTGCACTCATGGTAAGGTATCAAGAACCTTCATCGACAATGAAAACCAAAGCTTGAAACTGATTTTATAAAGATAATACTATAAATATAACAAAAATTAGGAATGAAGTGATTACGTAGATAGTCAGAGATGTAAATAAAGATGGAATTTCATTACTCCATATTTATATTAGAATATCTTTTATTCAGATTACCAATACAGCAATTGCAATCCTGGATTCATTAAGCAAGTGTTCACACAATGGGGTTGATGTCTGTGTAAAGTGATTTTCACTTAATATTAATGCATACCCTTTGGTATAAATGCACTTCTGTCTGATCCAGGAAAAAATGTGTGTAAATGCATTATGGTGATAAACCTAGCTTACAAACTGTTTGAAGGTTGTATGGTCAATCTAAATTTTTGAAAAAAAATTCTGGTAATTGAAACGATTAGTGTGGCAACATTTCTGTTTGATTTTTTTTTTACCATATTAAGATATGTTAATAGCTGTGTCCTGAGCAGGGTTGATGTCGAAGAAGCCATGAATACTAGAGTAAGTTTGGGTTATGCACTCCAAACTCTAGAGTGGGGTTTGAGCCCACAACCTTGACTCAGCAAAAGTATTGAAACAAAAACAAAGTTGCTGGAAAAGCTCAGTAGGTCTGGCAGCATCGGTGAAGGAAAAAACAGAGTTAACGTTTCGGGTCTGGTGACGCTACTACTTCTTTAGATTAATCTAACACATCTGGCTACCATAATTAGGCATGGTCTTAAATTTATTTTCTTTAACCGTTCGTTTACACTTGGAAGCTCATGCATTGTAACATCTACATAAGCTCTTGCTAAAGTACACACCGCTCACAGTTTACGTTTTCCTATCATTGTTATCTAAAGATGTGCTTATCTTTAATTTTGATTAATTTGTTAAGCTTCTTCAAAATCTGATCCTGTGATGTGGTATTTATTGCTTTCTTGTTAAAAGAAAGCCTTATTCATAAACCTCTGTGAACATTCAACTAAGCTTTTCTACCCACATATCTAGTACGCTATAAAAGGCTGATAATGTTAATTGGTCACTTGTGGTGGACTGCAAGTGTTCATGCAATTATAACCTACATGAATTATTGCTTTCAGAACAGGAGAGAACATTTAAGTGTAGGAAAGAAAAGATTTTATTCACTTTAACTTTAGCAGGAAGAAAATATAGTTGTTGGAACACTTATCCTACTTTATTGGTGAATGACAATTCTTGTTACTATATCTTATGTAGAGTAATAAATTGGAGAAGATTGACCGTGTCGAGGCTAGCGATAATGTGAAGGTTGTGGTACGCTGCCGGCCGATGAATGAGAAGGAAAGAAATATGGCGCACAGACAAGTTGTGAATGTGGATGAGATACGAGGAACAATCACGGTCTACAAGACAGATGCTGCTAATGAGCCACCAAAAACATTCACATTTGATACAGTTTTTGGTCCAGAGAGCAAACAAGTTGACGTGTACAATCTCACTGCAAGACCAATTGTTGATTCAGTTCTAGAAGGATACAATGGTAACTTTTAGTTTTATAATGGCTTTCAGTTATTTAAAATTTAAAATTATGTATATTATACATACGTTTTCATAATATATATCATTGTTTTAGAGAGAGGATTTCAAAACTGGTAGGTCACTCCGACTCCTGCATATAGATTGTCAGAACCTGTTAAGCGTACAAGGAAAATTATTTTGCAAATTAATCTATTTTGTGTAAAATATTTATTTTCTTCACCAACCTGTTATTCAAAGAAAATAATGTGAATACCAGTTATCCTTGTAGAATTCTTTATACAATATCTTCATTGGAGATCCTGTCTTCTAGAAACAAGTTTATTATAAATATGCACAGGTCTGTTTCCTCTGCTCATTTCTTCCAGTAGTTGGGATAAGGGCTCTTGTGATGCAGTGGTAGTCTCTTTATCTCTGAGCCAGATCTGTGTCAGAGCTTTCAATGTGTGATTCTAGACCCTCACATTGCGATTGACTGTTAGCTGCCCTCTGAACAAGCCAGCCTGTACAAAAGCAATAATGGATGGACAAAAAGTCCTGGCCTTGTTAGTATATTTTCCTAGCTTCCACTGAAATTAACCAATATTGTTTGTCTCAACCGCTTCACATGATAGCAATCTTCAAATTTCCTAGCACACTCAGTAAAAAAAAAGTTTGTCACAAATTCCATATTGGGTTTATTAGAGACTGTCTTTTTGATGGCCTCTCATTATTTGACCTCCCGCTTGAAGAAACTGCTCCGCTATCCCTATCCTTATCCTTTCAAATCCCTTCTCAATTTTAAATGCCTTTATCAGGTCACCACAGTTCTGTCTTTAGCAAAAGGAGCCTCAATTATTTTAATGATTGTTTCAGCAATACATAGTCAATAGAGAAAACTCCTGAAGGTGAGTCCCGAATATTCATCCATTCCTTTCACTGCCATTCACAACCTTTCTCACATGACAAATATTTTAGTTTTGCTATTCAGCTTCATTCTGTTACTTTTCAGCTATAAATCACAAAATTTTTTTTCAATTCTTCAGGTACTGTTTTTGCTTATGGACAAACAGGCACTGGCAAGACATTTACTATGGAAGGAGTACGGGCTGTACCTGAACTTAGGGGCATTATTCCCAATTCGTTTGCTCATATATTTGGACATATTGCAAAGTCTGAAGGTGACACCAGGTAAAGTTCCAATGTCTCATAAGGATGCAGAAACATTAGGGTACATTACAATCTAGAATCATTCAGTCAAAAATTGGGTGAAATGAAGAACTAGTTAGATCATATAACCTTCCTCATCTTTTTGTTAGACCCTTAGAACTAAGATGAGGAGAATTTCTTCAGCCACTAGGTGGTTAATCTGTGGAACTTATTGCCGCAGAGGGCTGTGGAGGCCAAGTCATTGAGTTTATCTGAGACAGAGATGAGTAGGTTCTTGATTGATAAGACGATCAAGGGTTACAGCGAGAAGGCAAGAGAATGGGGTTGAAAAACCGATCAGCCATGGTCAAATTGCAGAGCAGACTTGATGGACGAAACGACCTAATTCTGCTCCTGTGTCTTATGGTCTTATGGTCTTATGATCATGAATACCAGGATGTTGATTCTAAGCTAAAATTGCACAATGTTCTTTTATAATGTAAGCAAATAATATTGTTTTCTTTTAATTTTAAGTCTATTTTCTTGCCAACTTATCTCTCCATCTCTTATGAAGACATTACCTCATTTTCATTTATTGAGAAACGAAGAAAAATGATCTTCACTGACATATAAAGGAGATGAGGTAAATTAGCAAATAGTGATTAGGTGGCTTAAATTTACTTTTTAAGAATTTGCAGATTATGGGAGAACAAAAAGCTGAAGTAGGCATGAAGTTTCACACCTATGAATTTCCAGACAAAAATGAGTTTTACTGTAGAGAGTAGATGCAAAGATCAGTGTATTTGGAGCTTAGAGCCGAAGTAAAGTTCAAGAAATACTTAACACAGTAGTAGTGATAAATAGGGGTATTAGTTCAGTGGAGGTACAGATGAGAGAGTACCTATTAATGACTAATTTTTCACAATTTTTATTTGTGTGCTATAAAAAGTTGCCACAATAGTATTGAAATACACGATAACTTGAGATTTATAGAATCTCAGTTTGGTGGCAACAGTTACTTGATGAGAGAAAGTGGAAATCAAGCTCCTTGGAACCAGCATTATCAGCGGAAGAAATATGGTTCTACCTGAGGCTATAGAAGTGCAGAAAGAGATATTCATCTTGGTTCTGTGCCGGCTTTTGTTAAAACCTGAGTTCATTACCCAGCTCTATCATACCTCTACAGTAGTCTTTGTCTCAAATGTTTGCTCTTCCTTTTAAAAGTTACAATGATTTCTACCTCATTTACAGCTTTTGAAGAATTCTATCCTTTAAAAACTATCCATAGTGAAATTCCTCTTAGCTTCTCTCCTCACTCTGCAGCAATTTTAAATTGTTGCACTCTTCTCACTGACTCATACCAGTGTATCCATATAACAAACTTGAGGAAAGGAAAATATGGCACTTTTCCAAATTAGTCATTGAATTATCAATTTATTGTGTAGTGTCAGGTAATATTTCTACTGCATGACTAGTTTGACAAATAAAAAGTGAGCATTGAGAAAATAAACTACTTAAAAATGCTTAATATACAAGGCTGATTAACTAGGAAATTGGAGAGTAAATGCAGCATGCCATGTTCCCAGTGATTAGCCATACTTGAAATGTACAAAAGAATTATGTATAATTATCATATAATTACATAACGTTGTCTTCAAACAATGCTGCCTTTGTTAATGTATCTTCCTGCTGGGATGTTAAAATTATCGAATTTAATCAAGTTTTAGTATATTTTGGTTTAATTTTACCCCACTCAAACTTTCAACTTTTTAAGGTTTCTTGTTCGAGTATCCTATCTGGAGATTTATAATGAAGAGGTTCGTGATCTTCTTGGGAAGGATCAAAGTCAGAGGCTAGAGGTGAGAAATTCAGTTCATGTGAGAAGAAAATCCAGTCGAATTTATAAGTTTATTTATTTTTCACAGCAAGGCAGATAAACTCGGCTTGAGGGATCCTATATTAACACTCTGGATATAAAGGGCAGTCTCAAATCTTATTATTTGCTTATTTTGGAGGATTCCACTAAGGAGCTTTTGATAGTGACACTACTTTAAACTTAACCTGTATTTTAGCTAACTCCTTCAACTCCTCCTGAAGGAGTTGACTTGTGAGAGTGATTTTTCAACTTTTTTGCGAGCTAATAATCTGCAACACTACTTGATTTTTATCTAGTCAGCCAATTTACTGCCTGGACAATAAAGCTGGAAGTGCCTTCTATTACTTTCAATTCTGGTAATGTTTATGCAAATCTAGAAATCTGTCTCCTCATGCCTCTTATTTCAAATTTTTACGTTTCATTGTGCAGGTTAAGGAACGGCCTGATGTTGGAGTGTACATTAAAGATCTTTCTGGTTATGTGGTAAACAACGCAGATGATATGGATCGTATTATGACTTTAGGGAATAAAAACCGTAAGTTTTTAAAAAGATTTGGTATGAATATTTGAAAGTCACAAATGAAATCCTGTGTTGTTGACCATGGTATTCTGTCCCTTCTTGACTTGCCTGCAACTTTGACATTGTTGATCATACCATTCTTCTCCAAAATGTCTTCTTCATCCAACTGGATGAATCTACTGTAATTTGGTTCTATTCTTGTTTATCCAGTCATAATTAGAAAATCACCTGTAATAGAATCTCTTCCCACTCCTTATTACCTCCTTAGTTCACAAGGCCTCTTACGATTTATCTAGATACTAATTCCAGGCATTAGCATTTAAAAATATGGCAAATATGTGGAAACTGATGCTGAGTAAACCCAATTCCACCTAAACTATTCCCATCCACTGCCTCAAATCTGTCCCTCTGCTTTTTGCCATTCAGTCATAGATAAGCAGGAACTTTGCTCTGGCTAAATTTTGGAGAAGACCAAAGCCATTGTGTTTGGTTCCTGCCATAAATTTACACAAAATGATCCAAAACTCTGCCTTGGTGCTAAGTGACAAAGTCCCATTCACCCAATTTTTACTGTGCTTCCTGATCTATATTGGCTCCTTGTAGTTATTTTCTGAATTTAAAAGTCATATTTTTAAAATTCATGTACTTTATTTTCAAATCTGAGTGTAGACATGCCACTTTCTATCTCTAACCTCATACAGTTCCAAAATTCTTTGAGGTCTCTTCCCTCCAATTCTGGCTTTTCTCATCCCTGTTTTTAAATTGCTCAACTGTTGGCTGCCTCGGCCCTAAACTCTGGAATTCCTTTCCTAAAGTTATCTGCTTCCCCATTTCTTTCTTTCGCCAATTCTCTCTTCTACTTCTTTAATGATCCCTTTGACCAAACCTGTGTAGCTTGATGTCATATTGTCCTGCCAAGTCTTTTGTGAGGTTTTAGAATGTTAAGGATGCTGTAAATACACAATATTATTGGTTTTAAAAATGCTGTTTTTGCCCCAGGATTATTAGCTTTATTTTGGACATTTGTGAGCTGATGAAACAGTTTTAATTTTTCTCTTAAATGTTGCCAGTCACATTAGTCAGTCCGCATCCTCTATCAGTTGAAGTTGTCTGCAGATGGAACGAGTGACATCATCTCTAGTTAAAGAACCAAATAGAATTTCATTTGGCAAATTGTTTAATTACTTCAGAATAAAACAGTTTAACCAATTCCTCTGAGCTGTCTCCAGGTTTGCTAAAATGATGAACATAATAGTGTTGAATCCATGTCTTTCTCTTTAGGTTTAGAATGCTAAATTATTTTAAATCAGAGTATGAATACACAATCCTGACTCCACAGGCATTTCCATATTGAAAATGGTGACTCTGGTATTGTGCCTAGTCATTTTTTTAAAAATCAAAGAAAATTTTGGATGTAGAGTCTCTTTTATTATCATTATTCCAATTGCAGTTCAAAAAAAAATTACCAAAGTTTAGGTATAGCATAACTACAAACAAGATCCTAATAAGAGCAGTCCTAATGCTGGATCAAAATCTTGGAACTCCCTCCTTAACAGCAATGTGGGCTATGAATGAGTAACAAGTGTAGGTCTTTCCATTGATCTGCAAACTTATGAATCAATGAAAATACAAGTTCATTTTTAAGATTGTAATGTAGTGGTGTTAATTGTTATTGTTGGGATGGAGCTTTGACTGTGACATGCTTGCGATTGTACAACAAGTGAAACTGAACAATATTACTAAATTTGTACATGTATTAGTGTTGAATTAAACAAAAAATTACTCGTGTGCTTAATAGCTTAATAGCTGTCAAACAATGGGAACAACTTGAAACTAAAGCTAAGGTGAAAGATAGTAATATAACAAGCTGTTGTGCTGTCTGCCCATAAGTGAAAAGAGAATCACAGTCTCACCTTTGTAGTTTTGGTTTGAGTAATTTTGTTTTGTATTTTTATTTTTGAATAAAACTGCTGATTGATATTGTTTTGATATTTTATTGATATTGATTCTTTAATGTCCTGTAGGTTCTGTTGGTGCTACAAATATGAATGAACATAGTTCCCGCTCTCATGCTATTTTTACCATTACCATCGAGTGCAGTGAAAAAGGAATTGATGGAAATATTCATGTTCGCATGGGGAAGCTGCACCTTGTTGATCTTGCAGTAAGAATTGGCAGAATATCTAAAGAGCCGTTGCACACACTGCTGTTCTGCATTTCTGGTTCATTCTTCTCATTTTGCTTTAATTTATATGGAATTTATAGCATCTCTGAATATCTTGATTTTTATTATTGAAGCCTGAACCCTGATGGCTGGGGACATTCCCAACTGTACCCTGCTCAAACACGGAAGTCTGTGGGCAGCCCTGGAACTAGTAGCGTTGGTCCTGGTTTGAAATCTTGATCAATGTTTGCTCCTGTTATTTTTAATTCCAGTTCCAAGGGCTCCAGGCCATAGTTGATGCTTCGATATCTGCAGGTTGATCTTTTCCTAAAAATAAAAGCAGCTAGTGTATTTTTCCGACAAGGTTGCTAGGAAGCTTTCTTTCTATCTAGTACAGTTTCAGACAACTAGTTCAAGCCCTGCCCTTCTTGATCTGAATGCAGGACAATTTCCTATTACTGGCTGCTGCGCAGAGTTTTTGCTCTTGAATAGATTGAATTTTCTGATTTTGCAATGAAAATGAATCATAAAATACTTGAGTCAACTGGTTGGCAAGTAAATTATGAAATCAGTTAGGTTGGAGAAAGCTGCTTATTGGACTGTTATTGGGAGTCTATAGGGTGAAATGAAAGTTTCATTCCTCTTCCTTTGTTTGGCTCTAGTAATGAATTGAACTTCAGTTGCAAAATTACATATTTACATTAATAGAATTAGAAAAGTCATTAAGGTAATAATTCCACTGAACTCTACCTTTACCACCCTCTCTTGGCCTCCAGTCTACACCATGCCATTCTCCCATTGGTTTCACTTTATATGTTCTGTATTGCATTGTGACAAGCCTTCCTATGGTTTTCATTATAAGAATTGACATGGAAGTTTATATTGAATGTGTAAGAAGACAACATACAACCCTAAAATAGAGAATAAATTATATCTACACTCCTTGTCTTGAATATGCCTTGATCTTCTTGTACCATTTCACCTGAAGGCAACGCTGATCTTGACTCCATAAAAAATTGAGCAATATTTATTATATTCATTCAAAAGTATTCTAAAATTAGATATGTATTCTTTTAGCTTAATTGATTTAATCTTTTTTTTTTACATTACCTTGTCTGCCCATTTCATAATTTTTAATTCAGAATTGTGCTTGCAGTTATAATTCTTGGCAACCTATTCCAAGCATTGATTGCATTCTTACAAATAAATATGTTTTTCACAAGCTTGTAATGATAAATCAATATTGTGTTAAGATAGAGCTCATCCCATATTGGTGGTATCTTTGATTCTGGTCCCTATTAATAGATTAGTGGAAGTGTTATAAACATAGGCAATCTAAAAATCTGATAAAAGGTACACTGTGTGTCAGTTTGCACAGTTAGCATTTCTACTCCTCCAAATTGAATTTTTTTCCTTACTATTTATGTTGAATGCATAATAGTTAAATAAAATTAAGTACTAATTTTGAAAGTTAGATGAACATTAAAAATGAAAGATGCACATCCAAAAGACCATAAGCTATCTTTTATCTTTCCAAATGTAGATGAATTTTTGTGTATTTCAACATTTTCTATTTTCATTTTGGATAATGATGTTTTTAAAAAAAATTAAATAACTTTGGTAACCACAACAGTTGAAAAGTAACAATGAGAACTTATATAGTTATGTGTTGGGCATCAATGGATTAGTCCCACCTTATTTGCTTGCAGGGTTCTGAAAGACAAGGAAAGACTGGAGCCACAGGACAGCGATTAAAAGAAGCAACAAAGATTAACCTCTCATTGTCCACCTTGGGTAATGTTATCTCCGCTCTTGTTGATGGTAAAAGTACACATGTGCCCTATCGTAACTCTAAACTGACACGTCTACTCCAAGATTCATTGGGAGGCAATTCAAAGACTATGATGGTGAGCTTTCTTCCTCTTATTGATGCATAATTGAGAATAATTAATATAATTTAGTGAAATTAGTTTGTATTTAAATAACAAGCAACATACGTTTTGACAATTGTTCCTATAATTCAGGATATATCTTATGTTGAAAAAGTGGCTAAATAAGCAGTTGTATAATTCTTATTTTCATATTAGATTTTTGGGTACTAAAGGATGTATTGACAGTGTGAGAAGATAGAGTTGAGGTAGGTCGGTCATAATCTTCTTATTTGGTGGAGTAGGCTCAAAGAACCAAATGGCGTACTCTGCTGATATGTAACTGAGCTATCCATGTTAGATTGATGTGGTATAAAAATAGATTATGCTTTCCAACTGATCTGTATATGGTCCACTTTAGCCTTTCCCCATCTTCCTCCTTCTATACTCAGTGTAATCCTCTGAATCCTTCTCCCTTGTATGTTTGTCTAACCTCCCCTTAAATATATCTATAATATTCACATTAACCAGTCCTTGTCATCGCAGTTTCACGTTCTTGCTGTTCTGCGGAGAAGACATTTCTTCTGAATTCCATATTGGGTTTCTTGGTGACTATCTTGTATTGAAAGGCTCTAGTTATGCCCATCTCTGCAATTGAAACATTCTCTCTTACCTAATCGATCAAAACCTTTCATAATTAGTAAGACTGTATTAAGTCATCCCTTCATTTATTGCCCATCCCTAATTGCTTTGAGTTGAATGTCAACCGTATTGCTGTGGATCTGGAGTTACAGGTAGGCTAGACCAGGTAAGGATGGCACTTACCTTCCCTAAAGTTGGGTTTTCCCAACAATCGACAGTGGATTCATGGTCATCATTAGACTCTTACTTCCAGATTTGTATTAAATTCAAACTCTACCACCATCTGCCATGGCCGGATTCAAACCCAACTTCCCAGAACATTACTTGGGTCTCTGGCTTAACAGTCCAGTAATAATACCACTAGGCCATCGTTTCCCCTCTTGTGCTCTAAGCATGGTTTGTCAGTGGTTTAGCATAACTTTCCTACTTTTCAGTTCATTCTCTGACAATAAATCTTGGTGTTTGATTTGGTTTTAGTTTCATGGCTTTACTAGCTAGTGGCACAACTTTTAATGATATGCCAAAACCTATTTGTACTATTACCCCACCTAGACTTAAAACTTGAAAGCAATAATTGAATTTACTGTTCCTCTTACCAAGATGTATTACCTCATTAATCTGTGCTGAACCTTGTTTTCCATTTATTTGTATCCTTCTTTAATTTGTTCTAGTCAGAATTGAGCAAGGCTATCTCCTCTTTCTTTCTCAGCGTCATTCACACAATTAGCAATTGTGTTTTCCAGTCCAGAATCTAAATTGTAATCATAATTGTGAACATCGCAGTTAGTTCTCCTATAACATGATAGTTGCGTTCTTCTGCAACCTCGTTCTATAGAAAATTGCTATACTGTACAGTAGAAAGTTTGCATTATCCAAACGGTGTTTACCATTCATCAATTGCGTTAAGCGAATTTGTGTTAACGAAACGCGTTATAGCAGAAATACCTATAGTGATCCCAATGTCAATCTTGGTGAATCACCACTACCATCCTCCACTATACCCTTGCACCAACCTTTTTTGAAGCCAGCTGGCAATCTACTTTACCACTTGCCCTCTGATTTAGCATTCTCTGACTTTACTCATTAGTCATTATGGGGACACTTTTATTGAAGGCCTTTACATCTAGTTCATTACCATTATCTATCTCTATCTCTCTTTCTATCTCTCTCTCTCTCTCTCTCTCTCTCTCTTTCTCTCTCTCTGTCATCCCCCCAAAATTAATCGAGTTTGTGAAGCAAAACATTCCTTTTTAAATCTTTGCTTTCCATTCATTGTTATATTTTTTTGCTTTTAGATAATGTTGTTAATCTCTCCTTTATTTCCATTATTTTCCTTATCACAACTGTTAAGCTGGCTGAGATATGAATCTGTGGGCATGCTCCATCACTCTTTGTCAAATATAGGCATTAGGTTGGCATGTGCCATGCTTTTGGCATTACACTTTTTTTTCACAAATTAAATGTATATCAATGTCTTTATTCCTGAACTCCTTTAATATTCCAACAACATAATATAATCAATAGCTACAAAAAGTTTAAAAAATTCTTCAGCATTTATCTATCACAAAAATTGGCAAATCTTTAATGCAAGTATGAGTTTAGAAGGTTTGTTATATGATTTGAAGTTTATCCAGGATTTTATTGAAAAAGTGAAATTCAACATAGTTAGCTAAAGGGACACAAAGCTGAAAGGGTGACCTGTGAGGAGGATGCAGTGTGATTTGGACAGGCTAAGTGGTCAAATGCATGGCAGATGCAGTATAATGTGGATGAGTGTGAGGTTATTCAGATAGTTATTTGGCCACAAGTCGAGAGGGAAATGTTCAAAGAGAGCTGGGTGTTCTCATGCACTGGTGACTGAAAGGATCGGATTGGGGTATTGAGCTTGTTGATCAGCCATGATTATTGAATGGCGGAGCAGGTTCGAGGGGACGAATGGCTTACTCCTGCTTCTATCTTCTGTGTTTCTATGTCTATGTATCATGTTAACCAATGATGAGTTCAGTCTGTATTTTTCAGAAGATTTTGATAGTTGACTGTTTTTAAATGGTGATATTTAGAGGGCTCCTTTCAAATTCCTTTTTGGTTTCTTTATTGTTTCAAATCAAACTGTCCAGCCCTGATGAAGGGTCCGACCTGAAACGTCAACTTTCCTGCTCCTCTGATGCTGCCTGACCTGCTGTGTTCCTCCAGCTCCACACTGTATTGTCCAGAAACACTACTGGAACTGGTAGAAGTTAAATCCAGGTCTTCCTGATCCCAAGATAGGGACATTACCAATGTGCACAAGGACCCTCCATTTTGGATTTGGATATTTTCTGACCAACCTGTTCAGAGATGTTGATACACACCTATGGAGCAGGTGGGATTTGAACCAGGCCTCTGGGCCTGAGGTAGTGATAGTGCCGCTCTGCCACAAGAACATGCTGTTGGTTTTTTTTTGGTTCTTTATATATCCAGAAGTGTTCTTAAAGACAATTGAACATTTTCTTTATTTCCATCACCATCAAATCATCCTTTGGTTCAGTGACTTTGTTGAACTAAAAAACACCTGCATCTAGATAGATGAATAATCAACCTAGATTCACGGTGTATTCACTGCACCAAAGGAGGTACCTAATCTCTTCTTGGCATCTTCATACTACAAAGTAATCAAGATCGACAGTTTAATATGCAGGATTGAACTTTTGGCACCCTATTCTATTTATATATTTTTTCTTTATCAGTGTGCAAACATTGGGCCAGCAGATTACAATTACGATGAGACTATCAGTACTTTACGCTATGCAAACAGAGCAAAGAATATCAAAAATAAAGCCAGAATTAATGAAGACCCTAAAGATGCATTGTTGCGCCAGTTCCAGAAGGAAATTGAGGATCTTAGAAATAAACTAAAAGAAGGTATGGACAAGTGAAGTAGAGGAACATTGAGATACTGATGAAATAAAAACCATATCTTGATCAAAATATTTAAATATTTTCAGGGGAAGAAATCTCTGGCTCAGAAATGAGTGGCTCTGAAGAAGATGACGAAGAAGGTGAAAGTGGAGAGTGTGGAGAGAAGAAAAAGAAGCGAAAAGGTAGATATTTGAAATCAACTTGGTTTATGTCTCTGTTTGATAAATAATGAGTCGGGGGATAGGAGTGTTCAGATATAATGTGATAGTAAGCTATATTTTACAATGCATTTGAAGAGGTCAGGATTAATTAATTTTCAAATTTTATTCTATTTCTCCTTTCCCTACTTAACTAATTTGGGCTGATAACATTAAAGCCTCAATTTTGTTAAGCTGGAGTAATGATTCTCCGTTTATTTTCCAAAAATAATTTCCATGAATATAAGACAAGTGTTAACGTTGTGTATAGTGTGCTTCTCTAGTAATATGGTGTCTTGAATTTGTTGTGAAGTTGGGTAGAGTTTTGTGGTTTCGAAGGGAGGATATTACAATTTGATGTTTGTTAAATGTTGGGGGGAAGACTACATGGTTCCTTTAAAAGATAATGTGTTTTTTTCTAGAAAATGTGCAGGTGCATGGAGTCTCCTGAAATTGAAACATTGTATCAAAAAGCTATGTGGTTTGCAACCCAGGCAGTAGTTTATTTTGTTATTAAGGCAACCAGTTTGAAAATCAGCCAATTATTTTAAACCAAGCACTTTGAGACTAAAAACCAATTAAATTTAAATCTAATGGTTTTGACAACCTAGGACCAAACCTATTGTAAGAAATTAATAGGCCATCAAGGGTATAAAATAAGGGTATAAATGAGAGCAACTGCCATCTACTAGAGTTAAAAACCCATCAGCTTTAAAGAGGAAAATCACTGGCTCTTACAGAATTCTCTGAGCTCTCAGAATAACTACCATCTAACTAAAAGTAAAGCATCACTCTTAACGAATAATTTTGATACAAGTCAATGAAGAGAAACGTTCCTGACGCAAGAATTTGACAGAGAAAGGCATTCTTGACTGAAGAGCAACAGAAAGGGCGCAGAGCATTCTGGAAGACGTATCCTTGCTGATTTTGAGAGACTAAGTTTTCAGTTATATTTTAATTTAGTTCCTATAAGTGGGAGTGTATCTATCGGAACAGCATACTATTTGTTTTATTCTGGAATAGTTAGTAGTTAAGGAGGAATTGTTCAATTTGTTAGTAGTTCTGTTAATTTGTTCACTGTTAGAGTTAGACAAAAAGTGTTACTTGTTGATTATAGAGTGCCTGTCAGGAGTTCATTTAATTTAACCTCGCTTTATAACTGAATGGGAGGTGAGAGGCAGGTTATATATCACTGTTCACACTTCCTTTAACAGATTGTAAGGCGAGGTGCTCCTCTCTGGGTATTTTGGTTTTAGCTATCAGAGGGAGGTCTACCTCTGCTTTATAACAAATTGGGGGCTTGTCTGGGATCTGGCTGGTTCGTGTATGGAATCTAAACAGATTTGAATGGATTTGGCATATGAGAGCCCCTAGCAGATTTAAACCGAGTTGGGGTTTAGTGTTCTAGATCTTTAAATAAAATTTAGGGTAAGAAGTGGAAAATCTGTTTAATTTCGGTTTACTTGTTGGCTTAATCATAATCGAGATAATGGCTGTTTCAGTCACTAAGAGTTTTCTGGAGGTGGAAGAAGTGATTTTGGGGGTTTTAGAAAAGGTGAGCAAGGAAAAGCTGCAGGAATTGGCAGACAAGTTGGACTTGGGGTTGCCTTTGTCTGTGAGAAAAGAAGGAGTAATTACAGCAATAGCTTGACATTTAAATTTGTTGGAAAGGCCATCAGAATCTTTGGAAATGGCTAGAATTCAATTGCAGTTGAAGCAGCTTGATCAGAAAAGGAAACTGTTTGAATTACAGTTACATGCTGAGAAAAGACAAAAAGTAAAAGAGACTGTGTTTGAATTTTGGAAGTTGCAAATTAAGCAGGATAGTCAACTTAAAATGATGGAAATGAAGGTAGAAGGTATGCTTAGTGAGGAGGAGAGTGATGATGAGCAGACCTATGGTAGCCAAAGATCTGGTAGGAATATATACAAATATGTCAAAACATTGCCAAAATTCGATGAAAAAGATGAAGAAGCCTTTTTCATTTCCTTTAAGAAATTGGCCAAACAGATGAATTAACCAGAGACTGTGTGGGTAATGTTAATTCAGACCAAGTTGGCAGGCAGGGCTAATGAGGTGTTTTCAGTGCTGTCAAGAGAATATGAAGAAGTAAAACAGGCTATTTTGAGTACTACGAATTGATACCAGAAACATATAGATAATGGTTCAGAAAAATAACAAAGGAACCAGGTTAGACTTACGTCGAATTTGAAGGAATTAAACACAGCAACTTCGTTAGATTGGTGAGAGCATTAAAGATAGAAAAGACATATGACGATCTTTGAAAGGTTATTATGCTGGAGTTCAAAAACTCACTTCCAGAAATGATAAGATCTCATGTTGAGGAACAGAAAGTTAAAACAGCAAGAAGAGCTGCAGGGATGGCAGATGAATACATATTAGTGCATAAATCGAAATCTAGGTTCTGACAGCAATTTCATTCCGTGAGGGATAAAAATCAGGAAAAAGGAGATGCTTCAATGGAAAACAAAAGGTAGATCCCAATGGGAATAGTTTACCACATGTGAAAAAGAAACCCAAGAGGGTGAAAAAGAGATGAAAACCTTCAGGTGTTTCTACTGTAATAGAGAGGAACACACAAAATCACAGTGCTGGTGGATTAAGAGAGGCACTGGGAAAAAAGGATGTGGTAAAAAAAGATGTGGTAAATCAGTGGGATTAGTTGAGGTAGTGTAGGAAATCCCAAGAGAAGTCGAGCTGCAGGAGAGTGCACAGCCTAGTCATGGCCTGGATAGTAAGATAGTGCCTGATTTCTTCAAAGATTTCTCTCCTGTGGGTAATGTTTGCCTTCTCCCTTTGTTCTACCTGAGTAAAGAAGTTATAATATTGGGAGATATGGGAGCTGGTCAGTCTCTTGGTAATAGATGAAAATATTTGCGCTCCTTCTGAAATGTTACCCGAGAGGGTGATAATCTGTAGAATAAATGGAGAGAGATTTAGTGTTCCCCTGTGTAAAATAAGGCTGGAAAGCCCAATCAAGACTGGGGAAGTGACAGTGGCAGTGATTGAAAGAATGTCTACTCCAGGAATACAGTTTGTTCTTGGAAACAACCTAGCTGGAACAAAGGTTGGCGTGATGCCCATTGTAGTGGAGAAGCCAAAAGAAAACCTGGGAACTGAGGAGTTAAAAGAAAAATATCCTTGAATTTTTCTAGACTGTGGGATCTTGTCACTGCACAATCATAAGTTAAAGCAAGAAGGAAAAACCAAAGAGAAAGACGAAGGAGTTGAGGTCCAGTTAGCTGACATCCTGTCAAATGGTAAAGGAAGAACCTGAGCAGGTAGAGGATCAGGCAGAAGTGTTTAGTTCTGAAAGACTAGTGGAGTTACAACAAAAGGATAAGACAATAAAAGATTTATATAATAAAGCCTACTCAGAAAAGGAATCAGAATCAGGAATCATTATCCTTAGGATAATAATATTAAGGCGGAAATGGAGACCTTGGCAGGTTAGTGCAGAGGAGAAATGGGAGGAAGTTCACCAGATTGTGTATCTGTAGCATACAGATAGGAAGTATTACAGGTAGCACACAAAATACCTATAGGAGGTCACCTGGGAGTGAGGATGACTCAGGCTAAGATACAAAGGCATTTTTGTTGGCCTGGATTATGTAAAGATGTGGTTGAATTTTGCCGTATCTGTCATACATGTCAGATGGTAGGAAAGCCACAGGCAGTAATAAAACCAGTGCCTTTGCCAATTCCCGCATTTGAAGAACCTTTCACATGGGTTATGGTTGATTGCATAGGTCCCCTCCCTAAAACCATAATGGACATGTCTGCCAGATTTCTGGAGGCAATTCCATTACGGAATGTCATGGCAAAAAATAGTTGCGGAGGAGTTTCTTGCTTTCTTTACCTGTTATGGACTACCCAAGGAGATTCAGTCAGACCAGGGGTCCATTTTACTGCTAAATTATTTAAGGAGATCATGGATAATTTAGGCATCCAACACTTTAAATCAAGTGCGTACCATCCTGAATCCCAGAGAGCATTGGAAAGGTGGCATTATGCCCTAAATACCATGCAGAAGGCTAATTGCCAGGATTTCCCACATGGTTGGGATAAAGATATCCCATTTACATTATTTTCTATTAGAGATACCTTAAATGAATCGACTCAGTTTACTCCATTTGAATTCATATTCGGACACGAAGTAAGAGGGCCTTTATTGTTAATTAAGAAAAACTTGATAGGTCCGAAGTCAGAGATCTCACAGTTGGGTTATATAGCTGAGGTGAGAGAAAGACTAAACAAAGTTGGTGAACTAGCTAGACAACATTTGAAAGTGGCACAGCATCTAACGAAGCAGGGAGCAGGTAAGAAATCTAAAATTCGTACATTTGCCCGTGGGGATAAAGCATTGGTGTTGTTACCAGTAGTAGGAGATCCCTTCAATGCAAGGTTTAGTGGTCCCTCAAACTCTCAAGCTGCCATAGTCTGATTTGGATTTGTGTTCTACTAATCCACCTGCCTTCTCTGCTTTTCCAGTAACATGACCATTATGTAGTCATATCTTTTGTGTTTGCATATGCCAATTTGAATGTAATACCTTGTTCCTAACTATATAGCAGAAACCACAGTTTGTTCTGGAGAATTGGGATAAGTCAATTGGTGGAAATTAAATGATGCCCATGTGTTAAAATAATTTTGGAACAATGGCTGAGTTCCCAACATAACTGTTGCTCACTAGTCAAAACTAGGCCAGAGGTAAAATTTGGGCTGTGGTTTGCATTTCAGTCTTCAGTTTTATAAGAGATGTTATGACTGCTTAGGCATGCTTTTCATAAGGACCACAGTTATAACAAATTTTATTTCATTGTATTATCTTGACAGTCTTGCTGATTTTTTTTTGTGATTTGGTTTGTTTCTGGGCAAGAGCAATGAGACACAATATTTGTATTAACTATTCATTTTTCTTTTTTTTCCGTGACATTCTCATCAACAGTCTTCATTACTTTGGTCTTCTGATTTGCAGAAAATAATGATTAACTTGTCTCTTTTCCCTTCCTTCTGTATGCACAATCTGTCCACCTGTGGCTTGCTAATTTCTTCTTCAATCAAGATCAAACAGGTTTGTGGGCTCCCTTTTTATTCATTGTTTTCAGTGAATTATGTATCTTTCTATATTTCTGTAATGTTCATAGCTTGTGCAAGATGTAAATCTGATCCCATTAAATATTAAATGAATTAAGGCATACGTATATACAGCATTGCATACCTTTTAAAATTTATAGGCAGGTTAAGTGAAATGAACTGAGGTCAGAAAGTGAACTAAAACTAAAGAATTAAAACAACAGAATATCAAAAGAGATTGTGATTGGGCAGTGTGGAGACGAAACATTTTGGGTATTCAAAACAAATACTATGGAGAAGTAGGATTATGTCCACATCGTGGTTCCTCGTGGATTGCTTCCCTCAATCAAAAACATGGGGACTAGGAGCTTCTTTAGTGGAAGGAAAATTGAAGAATGAGTATTGTGATTATTACAAAGAAGTATTGGTGGAGGCTGTAGTCAGTATTATCTTTGAACTTGTATGCATGGTATAGAATACCAGGGATTAGGAAGAGCCATAGTATAGTTTGCACTTCATTTGCAAAGTTATAAGTATGTGAAATAATTTGAAAGCATTAATTTGGGTGAAACTGTTCACTTTGATGCACAAAACCACACCCACAACTAGTTAAAGAGATGCTTGCCAATTACCCTTGTTTGTTACTGAATTGAAATGATTCAGTCATTAATTTACAATTGTAAATAAATTTATTTTAAATGTACAAAATCATTTTATTATGTATTCTATATGGAATTCCTAATTTTGCATTTATAATAATTATCTTTTGATGTGAAATGTAACAAAATTCAATCCAGAAAATAGATCAGTGCTTGTATAAATATAGGTACATGATCAGAAAAGCAAATTCAGTTTCAATGAGTAATGTACTTCCTTAAAATTTTGGACTGCTTGGAATTTCCTTTGATAAAATGAATTAGAATAGCAATCTAAAATGGTGTGATATTGTAGTGAACAAGTTGATGGCTAAGAGGACTGGATAAGTGACATATTGTAGCTTATGTCAATGTAGTGATTTATTATAATTGAGCAATAACAACTTAGCTCAAAACTCTGTGTAGGTTACCCTACAGGAATCTAATTTTTTGTTTATTGGAAGAGCAAATTTATCAAAACTTTGAAAGAACATGGTATCCATTATTTAGTGTAGTACGCTACTACAAATGTGTGCTCCAGTTGGATCACCTATGATCTAATTGAATGATGCAAAAGATTCAAGGGAAAATCTATCTGCATCCATTTGTATGTTTATAATGCAGGGCTACTTGTTGCAATATTTGAAAAACTTGGATTTAGAACATCCGTAATGCATTAGGAGATTATCGACTAGTTTCAGAATCTCTCAATTCCAAAGTGCATATCAAGCTGTTTACATTTGATCAGCTCAAATAACCATTAATTGCTAATAATGCTGATTCATTCCATTACAACCTGAAGTAAAAAAGCTATCAGTGGGAAACTCTAAACTGTCTGAAACAAGCTAATTATTTTCACAATAAAAGCTGAAAGTACTAGTGAAAGCCAGCAGCTTGTCAGCACCTGTGGAGAGAGAAACAGTTAAGCTTTTGAGTCCGATCTGACATATCAGACTCAAAATATTTGATTTTCTCTCTCCGTAGATATTGCCAGACCTGCTAAGTTTCTTTAGCAGAGACAACAAGGTGCAGAGCTGGATGAACACAGCAGGCCA
>NC_063343.1:59484680-59554297 GCF_021869965.1 Rhincodon typus
GCTCCTCTGATGCAGCTTGGCCTGCTGTGTTCATCCAGCTCTGCACCTTGTTGTCTCGGATTCTCCAGCATCTGCAGTTCCTACTATCTCTGATTCAAGTTTCTTTAGCACTTTGCTTTTGTTTCAGATCTCCAGCATCTGCAGTACTTTGCTTTGAATTAAATTCCAAATGTTTTTCCAGGTATCTGTTACCACAGCTTGCCTAAAGTTTATATCTTTTTAAAAACAGAATTTATATCACATTGCACAAAATAACTTAAAACATATCCAGAAATAATTCCAGAGAGGCCACCTGACCCTGTTGCCCATGCAGGGCTATTCTTGTGGTTCCTATACCAAACTTGGTCCCCTAAGTAAACGCTTTCTCTTCGTTTTGTGTTCGGCATTGGTGTTCTGATGCCATTTCACCCTCTTCTCCACTTCCTGTCTCTTCTCCTCTCTCCCCAGATTTAACCTTGTGGGGAGTAATCTCCCCATTAGCAACTCTGCTGGAACTATTCCTGTAGTTGCATCAGTAATGGTCCTATAATCAAAGAGGAACCAGGACAGTTTGATATCCAGTGAAGCTGTAGGCTCTTTCTTTAAGCCTGCCTTCAAAGTTTGGACTGCTCTTTCTGCCAGACTATTAGATGATGCAAGATACAGAGGTGTCCTTATGTGTTGAATACCATTCGACTTTAGGAAATACTCAAATTCCCTGCTGGTAAACAATGGTCCATTATCTGTAACCAACATTTCCAGGAGTCTGTGTATGGCAAAAGATGTATGCAGTTTTTCTATCTTCGTTCCCGTGTTTGACAAATGAACTCCGTGCACACGTCAAGCCATTTTGAGTGGGCATCCACGATGACTAAGAACATTGAGCCCATGAAAGGACCTGAATAGTTGACGTGTAACCGAGTTCATGGTTTACCTGGCCATTCCCCAAATATGGGGGAGCCGCTGATGACAATTTTCTCCTTTTTGGCACACTAGACACTGCTATGTCTGCATCTAATCCTGGCTACCAGACGTAATATCTCACCGACATCTTCATTTTGGAAACCCCTGGGTGACCCTGGTGTAGTTTAGCCAGTATCTGGCACCAGCCTTTGCTCAGGATAATCACTCTTCTCTCTGCATCCAAAAAGGGTTGATTTCTAGTTGTGACGGCCCTTTGGTTTCTGCTCTCACCAGTTGTTTCAGTTTTGCCAGGACCAGATCTGTTTGTGTCCAAGATCTGATATTGACGGCTATGACTGGAAGTGCGTCCAAAAAATTTAAAATTATTACAGACTCTTCCAGGGGTGGTACCACTGGCAGTGTATCTGCCAGCAGGAGGCAGCTCAATACATCAGAATAGCTACTTGGCCTCCTGGATGGTGTTCCACCTTGTAATTGTACATGCTTAGAATGAGAGCCCACTGCTGAATTTGGCCAGAAGCTATGGGCAGCATTGCCTTGACCTCTTTAAGTATACCTAGCAGGGATTTGTGGTCTGTTGTTATTATAAATTTACAACTGTAAAAGCATTGGTGGAACTTCCTGACTGCCAAACCTTCCTTCTCTATCTGAATATGTTTACGCTCTGCATTAGCCAACGTCCCAGATGCATACACTATTAGACGTTCTACTCCATCGGGCCACCTATGAGCTAATACTATCCCGATGCCATACAAGGAGGAATTGCATGTCAACACCAGATCTTACTTGGGATCATAGTGTGCCAACCCCTTAGAGAATGATACCTGTTCTCTTTATTTCTCTGAAAGCTATGGCTTAGCTGTGCGACCATTTCCAAGGCTGACTTTTTTAAGGGTTGATGCAAAGATGCCAGGTTGGAGGCCAGGTTATGTATGAACTTTTCGTAATAATTCACCAGCCCAAGGAAAGACAAGCTCCGGCACAGATGTAGGAGCTGAGCTACCTTTGATCATCCTCACTTTATCGTCCAATAGGTCCAATACTGGCCTTGTCGACTGTGTAGACCAAGTAGGTCACTTAGGATGCCCAGAACACATTTTTCCCTTCTAAGGTATACGTTTGCCTGGGAGAAACATTGAATGTTCCTTCAATGTTTCTCTAATTGCTCTTTATCGTCTTCCCTGTTATTAGCATGTCCTGTGGATAAATAGTGACATGGGGTGGCCTTTGCAAAATGCTCACCATCGTCCGCTTATGGGTATTAATTGTAGCATTCTTCTGAGAATGCTCATCTAACTACAATTGCAAGAATGCATGTCAGCTGTGACTGGAAGTGTGTCTAGAAAATTGTAAACCAACTGCTTTCGCGTAAGAGACTGGAGCCGAAATTGTACCCTTAATCTGTAAAGGTTCCCCGCTACAGGTTCTCAGTCTAGCCGAGGTCTTGCAAAAACCTAAGGGTTGGAGTCCAGAGCTAATTTTGTTAAAGACTGATTCTGCGATCACTGAAATGACTGCACAGGTATCAACCTCCATTAGATATGGGTGATCATTTAACCACATGTTTGTTTTGATTGGTTCTGATTTGAATGTTGCTAAGCAATTTAACTGTTGCAAACCAGATGTGGGTGGACTTTCCAGGGTGTGCACACCTGCTTGTGAGTTCTTTTACTCAATTTAGGTCTTGTGTGACTCTTTTGCTGTCTCAAGTCCACATTCTGACAGCAATTACAATGGTTTGCCAGCCCATGCTGGGATTTGCTGCTTTGTGATGCTTGTGTTCTTTCACTGGTGTTTTCTTCTTACTGCTGTTCTAATCTCTGTATTGATGGTATTATCACCCCAATCCTGAAGAAGATTTTAACAGTTTGGCCGAGGCTTGGCTTTGTTTTGGGGTTTTGCTATATCCTGTCCCTCTGAACAGGATAAGTCCTGAGTGAGGCTATGCAGTTGCCTTCACTCACGTGGTGTTCCCCAAGCTCAGTCAGACCAGTGAGAATGTCCACTTTCATCAGAATACCCTGCAACTCATATGCTGCACTTGCCACATTTTCCAATGATAAAGCTAGTTGTAGTGCAGTTTGAAATCCAGTTGGGCTTTGGCTAGTAGGCACTTTTGCACGGTTACATCATTAATCCCACTCACGTTGCCACTGAAATAACTCCACAGAGACGGGTATCCTTTTACCAAGTCACTCTTTATTTACGCATGGAGAGTTCTTGGCATTGATCCAGCTCCTGCAGACCCAGCTGTCAGAGTGAACAGGATGTCTGACACAGCTGTTTTTATTTGTCAGCCATGGCTCCCTGCTTGGGGCTGTTAGTTTGCTCCGATCAGGGAACTCGTATTCTGTGAGGTTCACCTGGCTGACCTTATTACAATCACTACATATCCCAAACAATTCTTAAACATATCTAGAAAATTCCTCCTACTCAGGTACCATCAAATATATTTTTTTCTCAGGTGGCCTGCCCATGCTGGGATTTGCTGCTTTATGATGCTTGTGTTCTTTCACTGGTATTTTCTTCTTACTGCTGTTCTAATCTCTGTATTGATGGTATTATCACCCTGCAGAGAGCTTTTTCAGCTCCTTCACATTAAATGCCTTTTTTTAATCAATTCTGCTCCTTGGTGGTACCTGACCCAATAACCTGTACTGTTCAGGTAGCTGAGCATTTCTCTCTCGCCATGGTGCAGCTTTCCCTTGAATGGTCCTACTAACGTCCTGCCTAGCTGCTCCATAGTCTCCTGAGTCAAATATTCATAAACCAAAATAATTAGCAGACCGCCTTTTCGTACTATGTGATGTGCCTAACTGAAAATTGATATTCATTTTGAAACAAAATAAAGTTAGCAGCATCGCTTTAAATTATGCTTAATTAAATTTTAGTCATGCTAATGCACTCAAGTGAAAAAGTGTAAAAAATGTGAAGGTGAATGAGTTTGAACTTTTTTTTCTTAAAGGAAGAAAGAAGGTATCTCCGGAAAAGATGGCAGAAATGCAAGCAAAGATTGATGAAGAGAGAAAAGTTCTTGAAGCTAAGCTTGACATAGAGGAGGAAGAAAGAAACAAAGCCAGAGCAGAACTAGAGAAAAGAGAGAAAGACTTGCTGAAAGCACAGTAAGGTTTTTTTTAATTCATTCATGGGATGAATGTAACTGGCTATGACATCATTTATTGCCCATCCCTAATTGGTTAGAGAGCACTTATGAGTCAACATTCTTGTGGTTCTGGAGTCACATGTAGACCAGACCAAGTACGGCTGGCAGTTGCTCTCCCTCAAGGACATTAGATGGATTTTTCTGACAATTGACAATGGATTTATGGTCATCATTAGGCTGTTAGTTCCAGAATTTTATTGAATTCAAATTCCACTATCTGCTTTGGCAGGATTCAAACCTGTGTTCCCAAAACGTTACCTGGGTCTCTGGATTAACAGTCCAGTGACACTACCGTGAAGCTGCCTCCTCCCCATGGAGAATATAGAAGCTCAATAAACAAATACTTGATGTTCAAATTGATAAACTTGGTAACATATTAATGCAAATCTGTGCTTGTCTCAAAAAAAGGAGATTTGGGTGAATTTCATTGGAAAGAAAGAATCAAAAGTAGATGTAGTTCATTCCATAGATATTTGAATTCTGCACTGGTCAGGTCATAACATTTTACTTGCTCACTTTAATGAACAGAAATTCATGGACTGATGAGCAAGGATGTCCTGACGGTGAAAAGTATCAATGTACAGAAGTTTTAAACTTAAGGTGTGAGAGCATAAGTGATAAAGTGATCAGTTGGCCGGTTTTATGATCACGAAGAATGTTTTGTAGATGGGCTCCTGTTGGATCTTTAAAAGGTTGAGGATATCTACCTTGTATCTAAAATAGGGTTATATAATATCTTGTGGATTGTAGTGGTTCCTTATTCTTAATGTGACATTGTTACCTTTTGAGTAATTTTTTGCTTGGTATCTTTGGGGAGTAATAATTTCATCATCTGAGAAACATTTCCTGCTAACAAATCAATATTCATTTATGAAGGTACATATGTAATTAACATGCTGACTACCAAAAATAATAGTGAGAAGAACAACACTTACTTATGTTCAAATTCTGGCAAGCACACACGGACTTCTAAACTTGAAAATCCTGAGTTGCTGTCTGTGTTGCAATGCAGGTAGGCAGGGTAGTGAAGAAGACATTTGGTACACTTGCATTTATTGGTCAGTACATTGAGTATAGGAATTGGAGTGTCATGTTGTGGCTGTTAAAGACATTGGTCGGGTTGCTTTTGAAATAGTGTTCAATTCTGCCCTCCCTGCTATAGGAAAGACGTTGTGAAATTTGAAAGGTTTCAGCAAAGATTTACAAAGATGCTGCCAGGGAGAGCTATAGGGAAAGGCTGAATAGGCTGGGGCTATTTTCCCTGGAGCGACAGAGGCTGAGGGGTAACCTTACAGAGGTTTATAAAATCCTGAAGGGCATGGATAGGGTAAATAGCCATGGTCTTTTTCCCAGGGTAAGGGAGTCTAAAACTAGAGGGTATAAGTTTAAGGTGAGAGGGGAAAGATTTAAAAGGGACCTAAGAGGCAACTTTTTCACACAGAGGGTGATGCTTGTGTGGAATGAGCTTCCAGAGGAGGTAGTGGAGGCGGGTACAATTACAACATTTAAAAAGCATCTAAATGGGTACATGAATAGGAAGAGTTTAAAGGGATG
Source organism: Rhincodon typus (assembly GCF_021869965.1). NCBI lineage: Eukaryota > Metazoa > Chordata > Chondrichthyes > Orectolobiformes > Rhincodontidae > Rhincodon > Rhincodon typus. The sequence continues at coordinate 59,490,301 of NC_063343.1, forward strand.
TGGGCAAGTGCTGGCAAACGGGAGTAGGTCACATTGGAATGTCCAGTCGGCATGGGCAAGTTGGACCTAAGGGTCTTTTCTGTACTAAATGACTCTGACAGGAAGTGGTGCTCGACGTGAAGAGACAGATTCATTAGCTAAAGGACGTTGATAGTTGGCAATCAGTAAGAGGTTTGCCTGGCCATGTTTTACTAGGTATCTTGACCCTCTTAGGGTCTGGAGTTAATGTTGACGATTCCCAAGGCCACCACTTTCAAATATCAATGTGCTGTTGCCACATCTATGGGTCTCTCCTGGAGGTAGGACTAACATTTCTTTCATAGTGGTGTTGGTGAAGTCAGACTGAAGGTTATGATTCTCTCTGTCAGTCTGATTCTTGACTGGCCTATAGGACAGCTCAAATGATTTTAGTACAACCCCCAGATGTTAGCAAGGAGAACTTTGCACTGTTGACTGAATAGGTTTGTCTTTGCCATGTGCACTGATGTCGGATGAATTGTCATGTTTAATTCTTGTGTCTCCTGATGATTTAATCCAGCTGAGACTGAGTGGCTTGCTCAGCCATTTTACAGGGCACTTGAACGTCACAAATGGGTCAGACTGCTTCAGGATAAAAGACTTGCGTTTCTCCTCCCAAAGGGTATTAATGAATCAGATCGATACTTTTATCAGTAATCTGATAGTTTAATGATCATCATTAGCTTCTCATCCCAGATAAATTACATCTAAACTTCCATTGGTGGGTTTAGAACTCTAATTAGTTCAGTTAGATAATCACTTATTGTACCCTGTGTATTATTGTGTATTCTTCAGTTGGATTTTATGACCTCTAGTGGTGAAGTCTGAGATCTAATGTTTCAAACTTTCCTGCCAACAATTTTCTTATGTATCTAGTCAGTTTTCAATTGCACACAAGATCAAGACCATGTAGTCTTGACCATGGGCAAGCAATCCCCTTGCTGATTGCCAACTATCAACCTCCTTCAGGTTGGTCTTGGGTGATTTGAAGATTTGATTCAATTCATCTTTTGAACTTGTGCATTCTGTTCTCAGTTTCCCGTCATATTTTGAGTTTGTATTATTTGAGATTAAATAGCAAACCCTGCTGTAATTTGGGAAACCAAAGAAAAGTTGATTGGAGATGAGAATTTCTCTGGATTGCAGATTTGGGAAGTGAGTTATGCAGAAAAGTGCTGCAGCAGCACTGTGGAGCAAGAGAAGGTATAATGATTGCAATTAGTTTACACATTTTTTTTCTTTTTTATAGAATCCCTACAGTGTGGAAACAGGCCCTTTGGCCCGACAAGTCCACACCGAACCTCAGAGCATCCCACCCAGACTCATCCCCCTATAACCCACCTAATCTACGCATCCCTATGGGCAATTTAGCATGGCCAATTCACCTAACCTGCACATCTTTGGACTGTGGGAGGAAACAGGAGCACCCAAAGGAAACCCACACAGACAGGGGAGAATATGCAAACTCCACACAGACAGTCGCCCGAGGTTGATTACTAATTGATTACAGTTGTGAAAATAGGAATGTACAATGGATGAACTTGATGAGACATGTACAAGTACAAGATTTATGTGTGTAGAAATTTTCTTGAGGGTTGTTGAACTTCATGGTTAAGTTGTTCAAGGCTCGAACTGATTTTGTATAAAATGTACTTTAAGTAACTCAGTTGAAAAAAGAACTACTTGCACAGTTGGGAACATTATCCATACCAAATAGAATCTTTCTTAACATGCTGTAACCATTATTGTGTTGAGGTATTACAATACCTGGTTATGTACACCAGATGTAGCTAACATGCCAGTGATGGGAAAATTAGAGATTTCTTAATGAAGTTGCAAAGGGTTACACTTTTCCAATCACTTCTAGTCCTTCCGTTGCAGTTCTGCTACCATTTTCCATCATGTTGTTTTGCTTTTATCTTGCAACTCAGCACACTGGCTGGAAGTTTGTTGGTGAGAGCCCCTATGATGGTTCCAAAACCTGGGGCAGCCCCACCTCTGCCATTTGTGTGACCACTGGCTGCAATCTTTGGCTGTCTCACAACTAATTAATTGGTGTTAGGCTTCTTTTCTGTTAATAGACTACCCCATTTTCAAAAGAAGTTGTGTGTAATCAGAGTCAGCAGCTTAGAGCCACTGGGAATTGTGTCCACTCCTGAGACGTCCTTTAAGAAGGTAGCCAATGGACCAGGTACCCACCCCAAATTAAGCAAGTGTGGTGTTGGATGCTGAGGTCAGTCAGCCAGGTTTTTTTCCTTCATTTCTGGGATGTGGGCATTGCTAGTTGGTCAGCATTTAATGCCTGTTCTTAGTTGCTCCCTTGAGAAGGTGGTGGTGAGCTGCCTTCTTGAACCACTGCAGTCCAACTGCTGTGGATTGAGCCACAATGCCATCAGGGAGGTAATTCCAGGAATTTGGCCCAGCAACATTGAAGGAATTTGGCCTTTGTAACATCCAGCGTCTCCAACCGTTTCTTTATATCACGTGAAGTGTAACGAATTGGCTGAAGACTGGTATCTATAGTGCTGAGATGGATCATCCACTCGGCATTCCTGGCTGATAATTGCTGCGAAAGTTTCACCCTTATCTTTTGCACTGATGTGCTGGGCTCTTCCATCATTGAGGATGGGGGTATTTGTGGAGCCTCCTCCTCCAGTGATTTGTTTAACTGTCCATACCATTCATGACTGGATGTGGTAGGACTGCAGAACTTAGATCTGATCCTTTGGTTGTTGGATCGCTTAGCTCTGTCTATCACTTGCTGCTTATGCTGTTTGGTGTGGAAGTATTCCTGTTTGGTGGCTTCGCCAGATTGATGCCTCATCTTCAGGTATGCCTGGTGCTGCTCCTGGCAAACCGTCCTGCACACTCCATTGAACCAGCGTTGATCACCTGGCTTGATGATAATGGTTGAGTGGGGACTATACCGATCCATGAGGTTACAGACTGTGCTGGAGTACAATTCTGCTGCTGTTGATGGCTCAAAGTGCCTCATGGATGCTCAGTTTTGAGTTGTTAGATCTTGCAAAGTCTGTCCCATTTAGTGTGGTGATAGTGCCACACAACACTATGGAGGTTATTCTCAAAGCGAAGGCAGGACTTTGTCTCAACAAGGACTGTGCAGTTGTCACTTACCGAAACTGTCATGGACAGATGCAACTGCAGCTGGCAGATTGGTAATAATGAGGTCAAGTATGTTTTTCTCTCGTGTTGGCTCCCTGACCACCTGCTGCAGACCCAGTCTAGCAGCTATGTCCTTTAGGACCTGACCAACTGGATCAGTAGTACTGCTGCGAAGCCACTCTTGGTGGTGGACATTGAAATCCCCCACCCAGAGCACATTTTGTGTCCTTGCCATCCTCAGTGCTTCCTCCAAGTATTGTTCAACATGGAGGAGTACCGATTCATCAGCTGAGGGAGGACGTTATGTGATAATCAGCAGGAGGTTTCCTTGCCCATATGTTTAACCTGAAGCCATGAGACTTCGTAGGGTCCAGAGTCAATATTGAAGACTCCCAGAGAAACTCCCTCCTGACTGTATACCACTGTGCCGCCACTTTTGCTGGGTCTGTCCTGCCGATGAGACAGAACATATTCAGGGATGGTGTCGTCTGGGACTTGGTCAGACTCACGGAATCATACCTTACGGACAACGTCAGGCTGTTGCTTAATTAGTCTATGAGACAGCTCTCCTAATTTTGGCATTAGCCCCCAGATGTTAGTGAGGAGGACTTTGCAGAGTCAACAGGGCTGTTTCTGCCGTCGTCTTTTCCGTTGTCTAGGTCAATGTCAGGTGATCCCTGTCTGGTTTCCTTTCTTTGAGACTTTGTAGGCTCTGCTAAGGCTAGGGTGGGGTATACTGCTTGAAGAGGGCAGGGGAAGAGTTACTCTGGGTCGAGATAGGATCATTGGCTGTAGTATTGGAGGGGCTTTCAAAGGACCACATACTGCTTAATTAAGCACCCCTCAGGCTTGAGCACATTGGAAACCTGTTAAGTCTCATCAGGTGGTTTCATAAATCTTACACTTGTGTTCATATCTTATCATGTTCATCCATTGTATGTCCCTATTTCCACAACCATAATTAATCAGTAATCAATTGTGTAAACTAGCTGCATATTGTGTTCCAACAAGCAGTGCCATTAAGAGGCCATTTAAATAGTTGGAGGAAGACAATGGACTCTAAGCTCTTCCTTTCCCTCAACATTTTACGAGTCCATAGGCCTCCCCTGGTAAAGTCCAGCCCAATATCTTTCTTGTGCACATAAGAATCACTACATTGTTCATTTCCTAGGGCATTACCACAAATTCTGTAGAATTCAAACTCTATTGTAAGCTAATGAGATTAAGCTTCTACAAAGATATGTTAACCTGCAACATGATATCATTTTCGGTGTGTTTCTAAAAAAATATTTTTGCTTATGAGTCATTTCCCATTGATTATTCTGAATATTGTTATCATAAGCTTTTTTAAAAGATAATTTGACCAATTGTTATTTTCCTTTGGGATCATTTGCTACCTTTGATCTGTTCTTTGCCTCTTTGTAGTCATTGCTTCCATTTTTTGACCAAAGTTAGCAAATACAAAAGTACAGTGTGAGGAAAAGGTGTGAGGTGATGCACTTGGGCAGGACAAACAAGGCGACAGAATACATTATGAATGGTGGTACCATGGGAAGCACCAAGCACCAGATAGACCTTGGTGTGCACACCCTCTGGTCCCCAAAGTTAGCGGGAGAGTTAAAGTGTTTAAGAAGGCTTATGGGATATTTTTTATAATCAGTCAGTTCAGAGATGTTAGTGCATGCCTATGGACCCACTTGTCTTTATTAGCTGAGGCGTAAAGTTTAAGAGCACAGAGGTTCTCCTGGAACTGTATAAAAAATTGGTTAGTCCACAGGTAGAGTAGTATGTACAGTTCTGGAATCTATATGATTCGAGAGATTTGACTGTAAAGTAAATTTACCAGGTTATTGTCTGGGCTGGAGAGTTTTTAATTATGAAGAGAGATTGGATTGACTGGGACTCTTTCCCTTAGAGCAGAGGAGACTGAAGGAGGACATGATTGAGATGTATAAAGTTACAAGGACTGTAGACAGGAAGGAACTTTTCTTTTGCTGGAGGGATCAGTGATGAGCAGTATAGATTTAAGTAAGGGACAGGAGATTTAGAGAAGATGTGAAGAAAAAGGAAATCACTCAGAGGGTGGTGGGAATTTGGAACTCACTGCCCTGTAAGGGTGGTAGAGGCATAAAAGGCAATTGGGATTAGAATAATTAGCTGGCTGCTTTTGACCTACACAGACTCAGTGGACCAAAGGGCCATTCACTGCACCACGATATAATGCTTCTTTGATTTTCTTTATAGGTAAACTGTTAATCTTAAGGATTCATGTTATTTGTTCTTAATTGAAAATAATTTACAACTTAACGTTTTATGAAATAAGAGTATGTAATGGCATGCACTTACTGGAATTCTCAAGGCAGGAGCATCAGACATTGTTAGAAAAATTGTCAGCTCTAGAGAAGAAGGTGATTGTAGGAGGAGTGGATCTTCTGGCCAAAGCTGAAGAACAAGAGAGACTGCTGGATGAGTCAAATTGCGAGCTTGAAGCACGCCGGAACCGAGCAGAGCAACTTCGGAAAGAGCTGGAGGAAAAAGAGGTAATGTTGTTATTATTCTTAACATGTTTTCTAATTAATGCAAAGTTGAAACTGCTTCCCTCAGTTTTGCTATCATGATAGTTTGCAAGACTTTAAACCTCCAGCTAGCTGTCACTTAAAACCACTTTTTTGATTTACCTCTCACATTTTCAATTTTAACAGTGACTTACTTTTTAGACATTAGCGTTTTATTCAGTTTTCCTAATTAAAAAAACGTTATTAGGTTGCCAGGCAACAGATTTGATGTGCAGTTTAGATGAGTAAATGGTGTTAGGGTATCCAGGTTTCAGCAAAATTTTTTTTAATGTTAGAAAAATGTACTTTCAGAACAATAAAACAATTCATTTATTTGATGTGGAAAATAATAAAGGCGCAACCATCAACTCCATACAGTTTGGTTCATCTCCTTAGCAAGGGTCCAGACTCAGGCTGTCTGTTTGTCTATTGCATCAAATCCTGCTTGTTTTCCTTGCCCTGCTTTACCTTTTGCTTCCACATTTGCTGATCGTTTTAGTTCTATCACGTTTAAATTCATAAAGAATCATGTGTCTTCCTCCTGGCTCTGTAATCTCCTCAAATTCTAGAAGTCCTTAGAAATTTATGTTCCTCAACAGTGCTGGCCTCTTTTTTTTTTAAACCTCCCATCCCTTTCGATGCCTTCTAATCCCCTTACTCTTAATTCCTTCAGTTAGCCACTTCACCTGCTTCTCCACCCCCATCCTATCCTTAAAACTTGCGTTTTGAACCATCTTTTGGTCGCCTGATATATCAGGTGAAACTATCTTGGAAAGGTGTTCCATCCACATATATTTGCTTTGGCCACTCTTAAGATTCAATTGATATCCTTTAATGGTGTTTTTCTTTCATTAAATAGCAAGAACGTTTGGACATTGAGGAGAAATACACCAGTTTGCAAGAGGAGGCTCAGGGCAAGACAAAGAAACTAAAGAAAGTCTGGACAATGCTGATGGCAGCAAAGTCTGAGGTGAGAGGCAGCCATGTTTATGGAGGAGCTATTGTGATTTGTGGACTGTGTTTTCCTTGTGGACTGTTGTTTATTCCAGTAAAAAAAAAATGACTTGAGCTATATAAAAAGTCTGAGGGTCTAGATTATGAAAGGTGGCTAAATAACTACTTATATAGAATCACAGCATAGGAAATGCACAAGTTGCAAACTTAGAACCTTTAGTCTATAATTTCAGATAAGCATAAAAAGTATGTATGTATGTGTGTGAAAGAAGCACCAAAAAATATAAATGGTCTCTTGAATGGGTATACCATGGTGAAAACCAATAGTGGAATTTGCGGGCGGAATTGTCCCAGCCCCTGAACAGCGTAGACCATGATGTAAAAGTTGGAAAAATAGTGCAAGATAGCCACTGAGAAGCTTCTCAATATTTTGACCAAAATACCCCATTTCCCAGAATGGCAAGACACAATTCTCACTAGTAAGTGGCAAAAGGCCTATTTCCATATATTAGCATCTCATTATTCGTGATTCTTTCCTTATTAATATGCCAATTCCCATTCTCCCAGCCGCTGGATAGAAACTAGTTAACCAACAATTCCTGACATGGAATCAAGGTGATTACCTCGCGGCTTCAGGTCCTTTGGACCTCCATCTTGGACACCAGGTACCAGCAATTTGGGGGATACTCTATGGGTAGCATTGCATACATCCAGGCCTTGTGTATTTAACATGTACCAGTCTTACCACATCATAATGGCAAATCTCCAGTTCTGTACTTCAGTTGAACGCTGATGCCAGGACACTGCATGGATGGATAGGCAGGAGTATCCTCCGATATTAGTCCAGGGACTTGGGCACAGTTAGGCGGCCAGTTGGGAATGTCATAGTCGGGGCGTCCATACCTCTGCAGTTTAGGGATTGGACAAAGGTCAGCCCTGTAGGTCCGATGCAACGGGCCAGGAGTTGTGGGAAGTCCATTGAGGAGCTGTACAGACATCAGTAAGGGATCTGACCTTCATCTTTCGGGGCTGTCTGTCAGTCAAGGGGCTGGGCCACCATCAGACCTGGGTTCAATTCACTGATCATCAGAGGCCAATGCTGTGGGAAGGAAGCTGGGGAGCTTAAATGTTGGGATTGGGGGCAGAATGCTGAGATGCAGTGGGGATAGTAATTGTGAAGGGAGCCAGCTCAGTATGAAAAAGGAAGTTGCTATGGTCCTATTGGACGTAGGCCTACTCTGTCATTAGAGAGAGATGACTTGTAGTGGTATAACCTGAGGGTCACCACACCTCACGTGAGGGGAGAGGTTGAGAAGGGGAATCCTTCATACTAACCTCAGTTGGTGAAGGAATTGAACACACATTGTTGGTGTTACTCTGCATTGCAAACTAGCCATCCAATCAACTGAGCTAAGTATTTATACATGGGGGAAAGAAAGGGAATAAAAAGAGCCTGGAAGGGAATTATGACTTATGTTTATGACTTGTGTATGTTCACTGTTCCCTTTCCCTGTATTTTTCCTTGAAAGTATCTGTGTGGTGAGTGTTGTGGTGTTAACCTTGTGGGCAATTCACATGAAACAATAATCCTCTTTATTTTAAAACCACAACCACTTCCTGCTGGTTTTCAAAGTTGGTACGCAAATTGTGTGGGGCTGCGGAGTGGATGGTGGTGGGTGGCGTTGTCGTAAAGAAACATGCGTATCTTCCTTTTCAAAACCACAGATTACAAACAGTAAAAAGAAGGGATTAAGGTTTTGTGTTCTCTCATCCCTGCCCTTAACAATTGTATTTAATGATGGAATGTTCCTTTTACTAGACCTTGCTTGAAAATTCCTGGCAATCAAAACCTTCTATAAGTAACCCGTTTGCCCAGTTTCTTTGCAGTACATCTTTCAGGTGTTGTGTGCTTCATTTCATGATGACATTTCCAATTCATTTTGATGTTTTTTTTTATTTCAAAGATGGCAGACTTGCAGCAAGAACACCAACGTGAAATTGAAGGACTGTTGGAGAATATAAGACAGCTGAGCCGTGAACTTCGTCTCCAGATGCTCATTATTGAGAACTTTATTCCTCAAGAATACCAGGTTGGACAGAGATTCCTAACGAATTATTTATGTTGTGGATTTTGATAATGGAAAAGTGGAATGTGTAACTCTTGTGCCTAATGGTATATACAGCTTTCATGAATAAGCAGTATGTTTTCTTTTAAAGTGGTCTATATATGAGTCTTTGAACTTGTATTAGAAAATAGTGTAAATTAAAACATAGAACAAGAAGAAAATGGGAAATTGACAATCATTTGTACTGTAAATATTGATGATTGTAAATTGAATTTTTGTAGTAATCAGTACGTCATGTGATTTCTGCATTCTCTTCAAATCCAATTTAGAAATAATGCTGTTAAAAAATTATATATCACTAATATGCTCTCATGTTTCATATTTTTTAGCATAAAAATACACTGCATAAATGTAATTGTTTATTGTATTTAATTTTACTAGGGTAGTTAATGTTAGTTAAAAAGAAACTGATACTAATTGATTCAGTAAGGAAGGGAAGTTTTAAGCAATTTTTTGTCCTGACAAATGTCTTGTCCATAACTGGGAAAAAATATAACTGAATTGACATTTCTTTATACTTCATTGTACTTAATGAGTTTTTCTCATTTATGACTTATAAAAATAAAACTATTTAGTAAACTGGATATTGCTTGTATTCTATTTGTTATGTTGGTCAAAGATGGCAGGTTTGCTAAAATGAATGTATGTACCTTCCAGGAGATGATTGAGAACTATGTACACTGGAATGAAGACATTGGAGAGTGGCAGTTGGTAAGTTTGTAGTAATTCAGGATAACAAATTTTGTACCCAACTGATGCAAGACTAGTTTTGCATGGAACTATGTAGAATATCCATGACAGCAACATGTGTTGGCCAAATAATCCACGCAGTGCATTCTGCTGGTTTATTACTGTTGTCTCATAACTTGTTACAGTCCCCTTCAGTATTAACTTATTTCTTCTAGTACCCCCACACCCCGGTCAAATTGATGTCTTCCACGAATTTAGAAATTGTGTTTTGTTCCAAACATTTTGTTTTATTCATTGATGGGATGTAGGTGTTACTTGCTAGGCCAGCATTTGTTACCCATCCCTCATTGCCCAGAGGGCAGTTAAGTGTCAACCACATTGTTGTGGTCTGGAGTCTAGTGAACCAGGTGAGTTTTTCTGACAATCGACAATGGAATCGGTGTCATCTTTAGACTCTTATTTCCAGAAATTTATTGAATTCAGACTCCACGATCTGCATTGTAAATATAGATAAGTTGTAGGAAAAAAACTTTTAGATAATGTTGAAAATCTGTACAAAGGTTTTATCAATGTTTTCTAAGATTAATCCAACAGTTCCTGTTTTGAAGCATTCACATTGCTAACTTTCAACAATTCAACTCCCTACAACCAGCTTTACTGTGATTCCAATACTAGTTTGCAGCAAGTGGTCTGCAAATTTTTTCACAGTTTGTTCTGTTTAAGTGCGTCCTAAAGAATTGATTACAGTACCTGTTAAAGAATAAGATTAACTTTTTTAAGTTCTTTTTAACTTTTAACTTTTTTCTTTTAATTGTAGAAATGTGTGGCTTACACAGGTAACAACATGAGAAAACAGACTCCAGTAGCAGACAAAAAAGAAAAAGATGTAAGTTTTGAATTCTTAACTTAAAGGAAATATTATCATCTAAATAGCTTCCTTTTTTTCCAGTCCACCTTCACCTCTCCTGGTCCACCTCTATCCCACAACATTATTTATTAATTTTTAAATAAAAACAAAGTCCAAGAAATTATTGAATTTACTGGAATTAGCTTCTTCCTTGATCTCCTGGCTCTATCCATCATTGAATCTCTGATGGAGCCAAGATCAGAAGGTGCTAAAGCTCAAATTGGTATGGTAAGTGGATAATTTAAATTGCAATCATTGACAGAGATGCCCACTTTGAGCTGACTGGAAGATCTTGGCCAGTGTATTTTAGGTTAAAAATGGCACCAATTTAAACTTCTCCAAAAAAAAAATGTTTGCAAAAATTTAAGTTTTGAGCTTAGTGTTATGCCTTATTGTGTTTGGTGATTCTGGATGGGACCTAAACTCATTACACAGTATCTTTTGCGTTACCTGAAACCACCTTGTATCAACGTATAAGTGGCAAAGGAACTCCGTCCTTAGTCACCTGGCAGAAATTGTATTCTTGTTTGTTAGAAAGAATTAGAACCAAAAATAGATGTAGCATAATATTGATGCAATGATATAACATCTTGGCTTAATGGTAAGATTTCTCACCTCTGAGTTAGAAGATTGAGAAGCTATGTGAAAACAAGCTGAGAAGTTCTGCCCACTATTTATCCCTTAACCAAGAGCACCAAAGCAGACGCACTGCTCATTGTGCTGCTGTTTGTGGGACCTTATTACACACAAATTTACTACTGCATCTACTAACTAAACACATGGCTACACTCTCGCAATTTGGGATATTCTGAAAAGTAAAAAATGTATAAAAATGCAAGCTTTCCCTTTCTGGACCACAGAAGACTAAATAAACTTGGTTTTACTGCAGACATATAAATGTCATTCAATTTTCCTACTAGCTTTCGTCACACTAAACTACTACACTGTGGTTTATTATACATTTCAGGCTGAGATGGACAGAATTTTGGTCACGGGGAATCAAGGGATATGGGTGCAGGCAGAAAGGTGGAGTTGCATCCCAAGATCAACCATGAAAGCACTGAATAGCAGAGCAGGCCCCACGGGCTGCATGGCTTTCTCATTTCTCATGTCTTTGTATGTTATATCATGTTTTATGATTTCTTCGTTGAATCACAATGGCATCTTACTGAGATGCACAGGTGTGTTTTCTGGAAGTCATGTTAAGACATTCGTGCAAGGCCTAATAAAAATGAAAATTGCAGCAGGTCTTGTCTAAAGTGGAGTTTTTATTAAATGATGCCATGAAGTCTATAAGTTTAAATGTACATGGTGCAAGTGATTAGGCTAGTAGTATAAAATGCACTTTTCAGAAATTCTGATTACTGCACAGAAACTCTTTTTAGTTATTTTACCTAATTCCCTATTTGAAGTTAATTTTTAACTACTTTCTTTATTATCTTAGCCATTTGAAGTGGATTTGTCACATGTTTACTTGGCCTACACTGAAGAAAGTCTGCGACAGTCATTAATGAAGCTGGAAAGGCCAAGAACCTCAAAGGGAGGGAAATCCAGACCCAAGACAGGCAGAAAGTAAGGCAACAATGGGAATATTTAAATGTTATGCATTTTCTTTTGGTTTGATAGTGTCTTCAACATTTTTGTATAGATAACCACAGATACTGGATTCTTCCCTTTGGCACTTTTCTGTCTTGCTAGAATGTATTTATTCTCAGTATTCTGAAGTATCTCCTTAACTGTCTGGCTCTGTATCTCTGTTAGTGTATCCATCAACCAAATTTGCCAATTCATTTTAGCAAGTGTAGCAAGAGTACATTTTCAAGTACTGATAATTACCCTTACTAATATTTAAAATAATAGTTCTGGGCCCAGTATTCATCAGTCTAAAATTAAATCATGTAATGATCACTGCTGAGGGCACCATCAGTATGAGGTCACTAACTAATCCTATCTCATTGCATAATATTAGGTCCATTGTAGCCTGCATTTTGGTCAGCTTCAGACCGTGCTGTTCCAAGAAGCTATCCAAGATGAACTCTTCACCTAGGCTACCTTTGCACATCTGCATATGTACTGGAAAAATCAGATTAAAATCCCCTGTGGTTATTGCCGTACCTTTCTGACAAGCTCCCACAGTTTCTTCATTTGTACTGCATGCTACTGAATGGTTAGAGTTAGCATACACCACTCCCAGTAATAATTTCCTTTGTTTATCATTTCTCATCACTACCCAAACTACTTGTGTATCCTCGTTTCCTGAACTTGGATCATCCTTGTCCGTTGTGTTAATGCCATCATGCCAATTATCACGAGGAGGCATAATTTTAAGGTGATTGGGGAAGGTATAGGGGAGATATCAGAGGTAGGTTCTTTACACAGAGAGTGGTGGTTGCATGGAATGCTTTGCCAGCAGTGGTAGTAGAATCAGATACATTAGGGACATTTAAGCGACTCTTGGATAGGCACATGGATGATAGTAAAATGAAGGGTATGCAGGTTAGTTTTGATCTTAGAGTAGGATAATAGGTTGGCACAACATCGTCGGCCGAAGGACTTGTACTGTACTGTCCTGTCTGTGTTCTTGTTCTATGTTTGAATGGGAATCACCCTCCATCTTTTCCTAGCTTCCTTTCCTTCCTAAATGTCATGTATCCTTTAATATTCAGGACACAATGTATCATTCTGCAGCCATGTTTCTGTGATCACTATCGGATCATACTTATTTCTATTTTTTCTAAAGTTCTACTGTGTGTTGAGCCAAGATTACCCAACTAGTTATGTCATTGCCTTGCAAGGTTATGGCGAGCAGAGTGGAAGGAAACAGCTGAATATCCAATTAAGTTGCAGCTGAATGAGTAATGGAAAAAGTGTCCTGGAGCATTGTCACTTTTGTTAGCATTTTAGCACTCAGTTTGGAAAGGATTAAACTGAATAAGTCATCAAAAGGCCATTATGATCTATTTTCTTTTTCCATAATCAGGAAACGATCTACGAAATCTGAAGCTGGAATTGAAACCCTTCTTCAGTGATCAATAGATGAGACTGACTAGGTGCATGGACCAGATTTTAGATGGAAAATGTTTCCAGGAATGTGAAAATTAATACTTGTGACAAGAACAAGAAGTTGTCGCTTTTCTGAACCATGCACATTGATCTGTAAGAAGAAGGGAATTTAATACTAATATCAAAATGAAATACCAGTGAGTTTGTAACTTTTATTAGGCAATGTTCAAGTTGCTGTCAGAATGCTGGTCATGAATGTTTACAACTAAATGCTTGGGATCCCAGTGTTTAGTTGTTATTTTATTCTTCTTGATGTTGATCTTGGCTTGTATTTTGGTTGGTTTTGGTGGTGGGTAGAGAATGTACTACTGGCAGCTAAGCAATTAGTAGGAATTTGCTATCTGTGAAAGAAACACAAACCCTAATTTAATATTTTCAAATATTCCTTCAAGATCAAAGAACTTCTTCTAACAAAATCTTCAAATTTCTGGTCCTTAAATCATTTTACCATGCTTAAACTATTCCTTCTGTCTTTCCTACATTCAGTTTTAGAAGTACAAAGTTGACTTCTCCACGAGTTCTTTGTTTACTTTGACTTGCGTTAGCCAGGGGCTTATGTGCACTTTGTACGACTGTGATGGCAAGGGATCGCAGTTCTCAAAATGCATTCCATGACTGCTATAAAATTAGATAATTTTGAGTCTTGCTGTTAGATAATTTTTTTTGATTAGGATAGCGTATTGTGTTGCATTAGTCATTTCAGAACACATCATTTAACCTTGGGGCACATTAGTCATTGAGTCATGCAGCATGGAAATAGATCATTCCATCCAAGTCAACCATATTCCCAAACTAAACTAGTCCCACTAGTCAAACTAGTCATTCCAGCACTAACCATTCTCTGCATTTAAAAAAAAAGGTGCTCCTCATGTCCTTTGTAAATCTTTCTCCACTCACTGTAAAAACAAAATGCCCTCTGGTTTTGAACTTCCCCATCTTGGGGAAAAGACCTTTGCTATTTACCTTGCCCCTAATGATTTTATAAACCTGTATAAGGTTAGGGTTGTTGATTTGTTCACCGAGCTGGTAGGTTAGTTTGCAGATGTTTCATCGCCATACTAGGTAAAATCATCAGTGCTGCCTCAGACGAACCATAACACACTGCAGCACCCTGGAAGTGCTCAAATCTGAAGAAGGACACCTCCATAGCATCTTTAAAAACAAGGCTACCCAAAAAGCGTAGTCTGCCAGTACTTACTCAACAGACAACAACAGGAAGATGCAGCATGCCCGAATGTACTAGTCACCCTGCCATGCATCAAGAATGTATCAGAGATGACCACCAGACTACTCCAACCACTAGGAATCGTGGTAGCACACAAACCCACGGCTACACTACGAGAACTATTGACAAAAACAAAGGATCCCATACCCACAGCTAACAGGCCCAACGTTATATATAAAATCCCATGTAAGGACTGCCACAAACATTATATCGGCTAGACCGGGAGAAACTAGCTATCAGGGTACATGAGCACCAACTAGCTACCAAGAGACACAACCAACTATCTCTCGTTCCCATACGCTCGGACAAAGAAGCACCAATTCGACTGAGACAATGTAACCATCCTACGACAAGCCAACGAAAGACATGCACGAGAATTTCTAGAGGCCTGGTACTCAACCCAGAATTCAACAAACATGTGGAAATAGACCCCATATACAAAACTCTACGAAGCAGAACTGGAAATGAGGCCAACCACCACATTAAACCGGACCCACATAAATAACAAGGGAGACAGACCAACAATGCTTCATTGGAGGCGCACTGATGATATTACCTAGTATGGTGACGAGACATCTGCAAACCAACCTAACAGCTTGGCAAACAAATCAACAATCCCATCCACAACCCGGGCTACAAGTCTTCTCAAAAACTCTATAAGGTCACCCCACAACCTCTATGCTCCACTGAAAAAGGTCCCAGCGTATCCAAACTATTTTTGTAACTCAAACCCTCTGTTCATGGAAACATGCTGGTAAATCTTTTCTGACCTCTCTCCAGTTTAATAATATCCTCCCTATATCAAGGTAACCAGAACTACACACAGTACTCTAGAAGAAAAGAATTAAGTGTTTTAAACTGCTGATAAAATTGTTAGTTGTGTTAAATTGTTCACCCTTCTCCACCTGGGATGCAAAACCACGGATAGAGTAGAGTGCAATGGAGAGAGTTGGGTGTGGTAGGGACTTACTAGGATCAGTTTTAGTGTAAAATGAGACCAAAAACTAGGCTACTTTGTTGAAGAAGGGTACGAAGAAATTTGATTGTGTTCAAAATGCTGACTAATTTTGGTAAGTTCCGAGAAAAACTATTTTCACTGGTGGTTCCATATCCAAGTGCATAAGTTTGATATTTATATAAGGAACTAAGTTAATGGAACAATTTTTTATGGACGAGGTATTGAGAACATGGAATACTATAAGAAACAGTAATAGGAACTGAATTCTTAAGTAGCTGATCTTTAAATTATTTAAAAATATAAAGAAAGAGGAATGAGAAAGGACAGAAGTGTAGAACTAAGAGAATATCTATGTCCCAGAGCTGGCTCAGATGTAACGGCCTGAGTGGCCTACTTGCATAAATGTAGTTAATTGGAAGTTGAAGCAATTTGCCATATGTGTAAAGAGCTATTGAGAAGCACCCTTTGTACTGGTAATTAATTCCCTATAAGTTGCTAACACAAATTATCAAAACAGTAAGCGGACACTTCACAGCAAGGAGCCTGGCATGCACATATGTAGTTAGACCTATAATGTTAGCATCTTAATTCTCCAATCCATTGACTCTACATTAGAAGCACAGGATTGCAGAATTTGCTGTTATTAGCTTTGAAAGTGCTTGCAACTTTTATAACAGGAAGAATAAATCAGATATCTCACTTATGCATTCCTTTGTTACATTTGTTAAAGGAAAAGCAATTTTTGTTTGGGAATGTAACAGATTCTGGTTGGAATTTTTACTCTGCAGCAATATGGAAGGAATAGAAGATAACCATGAAAAATAGTAAACTCTACAAAAAAAAGTTTGTCAGGAATCGCAAGACCTGTGCTTCAGTTGCTACTGACACTATACTGTATTAATGGTTATGAGGGTGCCCTGCTTTTTAAACAGTATGTAAAGTGACAAACAGACAAACTTTAGCCTAGTGTTCGTCACCTATTCTGAGAACTCAGGTGGTACTTGCTGCTATAAATGTGATAAACAAAAGGTTGTATGTGCACACGAAAGCTGATCCATACGGAATTCATTCTTTGTTGATTCCATTTTTTGACATACATCAATGAGCCATTGTTGGTTCTTTTGCACACGCTGACCTCAGAAGTGAATTTGATTATTTTGTCTCTGACTCAGTTGGAAAGTTAATGGTTATGGAATCATAAATTTCATAATACTGGGAGAGCACTGGTTTCAAGGTCAAAATTGCAATGCATTTAGTTTTCGCTGAATATTACTTCAAAAAATGCATTGTGAAAGTCTATTCACGTATTTTAGAAACAGTAACCATGAGAGCTGCTAACTTCTAATCCATTGATATTGTAATGTACCATTGATGGTTTAAGCTGTTTCATGATGAGCATTTTTATGGAATGCTTTTAATTCCATACAATTAAAGCATTAAGTTGATCATATTTTCAATTGATCTCTGTCTGCATGATTTGCAACCATGCCAGATTGCTCTTATTTCTCTTTGCTACATATTAAGTAGCACAGGGACCATGCAGCTTGTGAGTGTTTGTTTGTAAAAGGCTGATGGAGCAACCCAGCATTCAGAAAAATAGCCAATAAATTAGATACTTACTTTTTAAATATGAATTTAAGATCCATATTGCCAAACCCAGGGACAACTATAAAAGGCTGGTAGGTAATGTTGGCAAGAATCTGCTTACTAGCAAAGGCACTATGTCCACATTATTCTCTTCATTTGTAACAATCAAATACTGCAGTTAAACTGTTAGTACAAATATTTTGTTACAAAAAGCTTTTTTGCAAGTTCCAACAGAGGATGCATTATCGTTAGTGAAATTCAGACCTCTGTTGTGAGTACTGCTAATTTGATCGCTTGTAGAAATGTGAAATAGAGGTTTAGCTGTGTCAAACAGTTATTTTGAGATTGTCATGCAACGTCAGACTGACAAATTTGACTATCCAATGTTTCCTCTGAATTGTTTATAAATGTCTGTATTATGAGCTTTAACAGAGACATGTAGTATTGTATTTTCTCAATATCAATTCAGGGAAAATTATATGCTGCAAATGGTTTGCTATTTAAATACATGAAAATAATCTTTTTTTTATCTGCAAGCTAAGTGTTAACTTTGTTTTGTATCCTCCTGATTAAACAACTGTTATCCTGGATTGCTGAACAAGAACACTTACATACCCTCTCCATGTTTTGAATTTAATAGGGAGTCTCAAATGCACAAATCAAGAAATTTATTATTGTGTTTTAATATTGTATGCATCCTGTGTCTTTCTGTTGTAAAGTTTATTGTAAAATGTTTAAAATCATTATTAGAAAGCTGCACATGTTCTGAAATCCTATTTTAATGCTGGGTTGTTTTAGTAAGATTAATAAAAGGGTCCCAAGTTGTTTGTCTTATTTCACTTGACCTGAACCCACTTTCTAGATACTATGTTCAGAGCAGTTGAAATAAACACTTTACAAATGTCTTTTTATTTGATTATTCTTTGTAATCTATTATGTATAAATTAATCATTGAGATGTACATATGAGACCATGAATATGTATATATGCAGCATGTTAATGTCCATAAATAAAGAAATATCTATACAGTTGTGTACTTGATCATGGGTTATCTCAGCAATCTAAATAACTGCTTTGCCATCTTAATTGAAAATCCTATGATTGTTGATAACTAGTTGACTTTAAATATATTTTAAAGTCAATCAAAACAGACTTGCATTTATATAGCACTTTAATTGGGTCCTCAGAACATCATAAAGCACTTCACTTATAAAGTCCTTTTAAAGTGTCATCACGGTTGGATTGTAGGAAATTCCCACAAACAGCAATATTTAGAAACCAAATAGTCTGTTTTGGGATTGACCAGGACTCTGGTAATAACTGCCTTTTTCTTTAAAATAGTGCTTTTGGCCTCTTCATGTCTACCTACAAGGCCAGATATGACTTTGGTTCAATGTCTGATCTGAAAGATAGACTTTCTGATAGTTTAACACTACCTTGGTTAGTGTACTATTATGCTTCAATTTCTTGAGTTGAGCTGGAATTCATAACATTCTACCTCAAATATTTAATGGCCCTGACTCTATGCTCTGTGGGAGAGAGTTCCAAAGCCACAATCCTTTGAGAGAAAATATTCTCCATGAACATCATTATGTTTTGGGTGGAAAATTCTAGACTTGTGATACTCTTAGTACAAAGTGGTGAAGAGGTGGAATGACTAAATAAATCATGACACACAAAGTCTGTTTCAATCCATCATGTGTGGCTGCATGATCATTCCATGGACAGCTTTGGGTCATCCCATAATGTTTACCAAACCACCCTTATCAATTATCTTTGGGCCTTCACAATATATTTTATGTCACCACATTCCAGACTTAGCTCTTATACCAGTTATACAGCACTCTCCAGACTTCTGTAGCTACCTTAGACTTAATATCCACAGGAATGCATTTAAATTCCATTATGGATGCATATGTAAATCTCCATTTTGATATGTGACATGTAGCTACACTTTTGTCATATAACAATACTGTACCTGGCTATACTTTGCTAAATCACACACCGTATTACTATAGGCAGGTGCTTCTGCCATTTCTAGCCCTAATACTAATAAATTCTGACCACCCTAGATGACCTAGTTGCAACTTTAATGTTAGGTCTCTTTCTCCTGGATTTTTCTGCCAGAGAGAATTGCTTCTCTCCACCCCATCCAGTTATTTAAACATCACTTTTAGATCACATCTTAAACTGTTTTAGAGAATACAGGCCTGGTCTATGCAAGCTGTCCTCATGACTTAACCCTTTTTAAACTACATCATCTTTGTGATAAAACTGCTGTAACCCCCTCAGAGGCCAGTATAGATTTTTTTAATCAACCTGTTTGCACCTCAAGATTGTGGTGCTGAGATCCAGTTTTTTTTATCCAGTTTGTGTATTTCCTAAGCTAAGTGTAACTGGGGTAACTGAAAGATCAAATTTCTCTTGCACTGTCACAATGCCCATTAAGTTTAAGTGTGCATAGCACTTAGAACATGAGCAAAATACTTCAGAACCAGCTGTCCTTGTGGTTTCTCAGTTTAGTGTTAATTTATTTAAGATTGGCTAAACTTAATTCACTGTGGATTCATGAGACTTCCATGATGTTATTCTGAGTTGTGTGAAAGTCTAGTTCTGGAATTGAAAGTGTGACAAATCATTTCATCATTTTTTTGATTGTTACAATCATTTCAAAATACAAATCTGTTCTGTGGAAAATATAAATATGTAGATAATATATATAACTAAAAAGTGTCATCTGACAATGCATCATACTAATCGATTTTCTCAGAATAGTGTTCGGTTTTAATCTTCCTTTTAAATTACTTTTCAATCTCAGGAGTTTCCCTAACAACATTCAGTGTTATGTGAGAAGGCAGTCTGATCCTAGTGGAATAACAGTGGTTTGTGAGGATGTATAGCACTGATGTGAATCAGTAAAACACCTTTAACCACAGTTGTATTCATTGAAAGTGATTTGAGATCATCACGATGTCTGATGTTTTCTCTGCGGTGAAGGTGTGAATTATTTCATCTAGCAATTAGACATATGCATTTGCTTGCATTTATGCATCTCCATTCTGCACTTTATTTTTGAAAAATGCCTACTCCTGAGTTCAGTTGGGACAATATGTTTGCGTATGCTCAACCATGTGATTCTGTCAATGAGGTAACTTGTCCAATCATAACACATTACCAGTTTAAAGCTTTAAAATTTATCAAAACTTGAACTCATCATATCATAGCTTTTCAGTAAATTGTGCCAGTAAACTGACTTGCATCCTAGTTTTCATTCCATTCCAATCATGACGCAGTGGTCAAACCAATTTCACTTTACAACATTCTTCTCAATATTGGTACAAATTTTCAAATCCGTATTGCAGTATTCTCATTCAATCAAAATAATACGTAGACAGCCCAGTTTGTTTAAAGTGAAAATTTGACTTGTGATGCTGGTATATGACTAATTTCTTTTTCTGCTTCTCTTTCATAATTTAACAAATCTGCACAAGTGTCCAAAAGCAGCTATGTGGTATGGTAGGCTGAGGTGGTCATTATATGTGGTGAGCCATTGTCATTTTTGAGATTAATTGTTTGCACATGGGCTAACTCACAGTGGAAGATGGTTTGGATTTGTTGTCGGTAAAATATTACCAGGTACGATTCTGCAGTGAGTCAGACACAGTTTATTAACAAAAGCTTTTGGGAGAAGCAGGGACCTCAAAGTCTGCACAGAACTTCTCGCTAATGGCCCGGGTCACTATCTTCCTATGGGTGTGTCCTCTCTGGGGGTACGGGACAGTAAGCGGTCCTATTGTCCCTACTGCAAAGAGGACTGGGAGGGTTGGTGTGGCTGTTGTGAAGGTCCCATTGAGGAGGAACACAAAGCCTTTCTTGGCTCGATAGCATTTGACCTCCTGATTATTTTCCTGCATGAACTGTTTGTACCACCAGTTCCCTGGCTGGCTGGAGTTTCCGCCTGACCACACCAGTTGGTATGTATCAAATGGATACGTCCATGCGGCTGAACTAACATGGGTCCCGTTGCACTGTCCACAAATAAACTGTCTACCTGCAGTTACATTTAGACATCATTGCTCATCACAAGTGCATGTAAACAGGCCTCCGTGCATTTGGCAATGCCGGCGGGAGCACTGCGTCTGCGCACAGGAGGCGTTCTTGGGGACTAGAGCGTACGCGCACCCCCATCCCTGTCCTGAGAAGCAAAGCGGGTAACTTAGTAGGTTTGAACATATTGTGCCGTTCTTTCCCCAAGTTCCTGCACAATTGGGGAACTTTGAGTTTATTAGCTCTACACATGTCCCTTGTATACCTCGTCGGTATGTACCGGTTCGGTCCACACAGGGTGCGTCTAACGTATCTGCTGTGTATAGGTCAAAGGGGGTCCACCCAGGGGTGACTACAAACAACGCTTCAACTGACTGGGCAAGTGGGTAGCACACGGTCTGATTACCGTGTAGATGTATGTGGGTCTTGTAAAACAAGTTATCGTCTAATCCCGACACCCCTGCAACCATGACGATACGGAACACCATGACCACATACATCATCTTAAACATGTTTAAACTCAAATGGCGAAAACCGTATTTTATCACTCTATGTTAACAATGTTCCAAAGGCTATATCGCCCGCGCGCAACTTCCCACGCTCCCGATCAACTTGCTTGGAGGTCTAGTAGAGGGTTGTTCTGTGAATCAAACATATCATTCAGGGTCTCAATTGGTGTCTGCATATTCTTTAAGTTGGGACCAGTGTTTCCAGACGCCCTTCCCTCGCATACCTGTGCAAGCGCAAGTGTCTCCACTGATGACAACTTCATAGGGGCCATTCCATTTGGGAGCGAACCCAGGTTTCCGGGGTAGGGTCTTTACCATAACCTTGCTACCTGCCAATGGGACCTCGGGACAATCCTCTAATTCCCTCTGTTCATCTTGTCCTTCCTGTCTGTCCCTCACAGTTTTGCGCCACGCTTTCAACTGGGCGCTCAGTTCCAGCACATAGTGTCGTATTCTATCTCGGAGTGGGCCGACGTCAGAACCCCCCGTTATGATAGACATGGGCAGTTGCATTGCTCTGCCGGTCATCAATTCGTGTGGGGTTAATCCGGTTGTGCGGCTCGTGGTAGCCCTTAGTCTCACCAGTATCGCAGGCAGGACCTCTGTCCATCGTTTACCAGACTCATGCATAGCTTTCGTCAGGGAAGTTTTAAGGGTTCTGTTCATACGCTCCACCATGCCCGAGCTTTGGGGATGGTAGGGTATGTGGAACTTCTGTTTGATGCCCATCAGCTGGCATATGGTTTTTACCACTCTTCCAGTGAAATGGGTCCCCTGGTCAGAGTCAGTCTGGAGCGGCACCCCACACCTGGGGATGACTTCTTCAGCCAGGATCCTAGCTACTGTGCTAGCTGAGCAATTCCGAGTCGGATACGCCTCTACCCATCTGGTAAATTGGTCAATAATTACCAGGCAATATGTCTTCCCATGGGATTGGGGAAGTGGTCCCGTAAAATCTGTCTGTATTTGTTCCCAGGGCCCCTTCGGGCGTGGCTGGTGTCCCATTCTGATCTTGACGGGCCTGCCCGGGTTGTGCTGGGCACACGTCACAGAATGGTGACAGTATCGCGCTATGTCCCTGCCCATGCCTTTCCACCACCATTCTTTTCCGATACTGGTGATCATGGCATCTCGCCTCACGTGGGACACCCCATGGTGTAATTGCATGAGGGTGTGTTGGACGCACTCGGGGGCCATGACGTTGTTGTTCAATCTCCAGACACCCCTTTTGTCCGGTGTGGCCCCTTGTGCCTTCCACCTAGCGCGTTCTACCTCAGGGGTGTCTGCATGTAGCTGGGTAATACTAATGGTGGGGCCCATCCTCAGCAAATGTGGCTGATAGGGGTTGGATATCCTCTGTCTCCAGGGCTGACTGAGCTGCTTTATCAGCAGCCTGGTTCCCTTTGAAAATGTGCCACTCTGGATTTTGTTTGTCTGGCTCCCTCTGGTGGTCCTTGACTTTCAGCACCACAGCCTCCGATGGGAGCTCGCTGGCCTCTAGTAAGGTCTCTATAATTTGTCCATGTTTAATCGGGGTGATTCCCGTGGTAACAAATCCCCTTCTTCCCCAAACAGTCTTGTAATCATGTACAATTCCAAACGCATATCTACTGTCAGTGTAAATGTTAACCCTTCTTCCCGCCGCCTCTGTGAAGGCCTGGGTCAGGGCAACTAGCTCTGCTACCTGGGCCGATAGGCCTCCTTCTATCCTCCCTGCTTGGACTACTCGTAGGTCCACGTTAACTACTGCCCATCCTGTTCGTGGCGACCCATGTACATATTTCCGAGAGCCGTCCACAATCAGGATTTCGTCTGGTGCCTCCAGGGGCACATCTTTTATCCTACTTTCTTCTACCTCATTGTCTACATTCCCACATTCGTGTGGCTCTCCATCTCCTAATATGCCTTCTGCTGGGTTCTCCCGGGTGTCCTGCAAAATGGTTATGGATTTGGTAGGTGGCAGGAGGACCGCTTCCCACTTTGCCCGTCTCATGTTAGAGACAGACCGTAATCTCCGCGTATTCAACGTTTCTACCAGGGTGTGTTTGGTATGTAAAATAATATTCCCTGTCATTACTATTGGCTCACTAACCCTCACGGCCCATGTGGCACAGTCCAAGGCGGCTATCCACCTGGGTAGACCATTCGCCATGGGTCCTTCTGCAGTAGAGTAGTACCCTATGGATTGTTGTCTGTCTCCATGGGCCTGGGTCACCACCGCTGAGTAGAATCCTCCCTCATTATTACAATAAATGTGGAAGTCTTTACCAGCGTCAGGCAGTCCCAGTCCTGGGGCTGACATTAATTCCGCTTTTAGTTTTGTGTAAGTTTCAATCCATGGGGTCCATGGCTGGTTTCCCCCCTTTTACCAGTCCTTGTATTGGTTCTACCAATTTGGCAAACTCAGGGATAAAATTCCTGCAGTAATTAAACAAGCCCAAAATTTTCCTCACACCACGGACTGTCACGGGTCGTGGCATTTGTTGTATAGTGATTTTCCTATCTATAGGCATTTCTTTTGTGCCTTGGGAGATCAGATGTCCCAGGTACAGGACCTTAGTTTTCCCTATCTGGGCTTTCCTCGGACTTGCTTTAAGACCCTTGTCCTCCAAGTGTTTCAGGACTAGGTATAGTGCCTCTTGGTGGCCAGGTTCGGACTCCGAGGCCAGTAAGATGTCATCTACATATTGGAGTATCGTGCTGCCGTGGGGCAGTCTGATTTCCCTGAGTATATATCTCATTGCCTGGTGAAAGATGGCCGGGCTGTTATGGAATCCCTGGGGGAGTCGGGTCCACGTGTACTGCTTGTCCTTGATGGTAAATGCAAACTTATCTTGGGAGTCACGATGGAGTGGGATAGACCAGAATCCATTGGCAATGTCCAGTACAGTTAAAGATTTTGTGGGCCGGGGAGAGCCCATTCAAGATTGTGGATGGGCTAGCCACGATGGGGTGCAACTTTGGTGTGACCTTATTCAGGGCTGTGTAATCAATTGTGAGTCGGTAGCTTATATCAGGTTTACTCACTGGCCAGGTGGGGGAGTTGGTGGTACTTGTGGTTTCTCGGAGAATTCCCCTTTCCACTAGCCCTTCAACGATTTCCACAACTGCCCTCCTAGCCTCCGGTTTGATGGGGTACTGTCGGTGTGGTTTATGGGATCGATTTTAATTAGCCCAGTATCTAGTTTAGTTCCTACCCATACCCCTGGGACAGAGGTGCAAATGGCGCCAAACACATTGTCCTCCAGTTGCCAATCACGTCCTGTCGCAGATGCAGCTTGGACAATTTCTAAATGGCTTGCATAGGCTCCCATTTTCTCCTTTCTCCCATCAGGACGGGGCCAAATTAATTTGCCTTTCCCGCAATCTATTAGTACCTCATACTCTTTCATCAAATCGTTTCCCATGATAGTTCCTTCATTATTTTTACATACATAAAATCGCATTGGTATATACAAATTATTAATTTCCACCAAAGTGGTTTCACTCAAGTATGCTGGGGTTTTTTGTCCGCTAATGCCCTATCAGTACGGTTTGTATCTGGCATCCCTGAACATTCTTGATATACCTTGAACAATTGTTTCCCGTATTCAGATGCCCCTTCTCCCTTCTGTTGTTTGGTGTTTGTGATCTGGGACCAATTGGTGGGGGCATTTCCCAGGACCCGTTGGACTTCGGCTTTAAAGTGGTTAAAAAGTTCTTCTTGTGCCTCTCTCTCGGCTGTTAATTCTACGGCATGAGTCCACCGTCCACCTCGGTAATCATATTTAGCTTGGTTTGCGGCGTCAGCCTGACCAGAACCGTCCCCCATTAACCGCCATTTGTCTTGCGGGCAAGCCGCTCGGACAAGTTGGTGTATATCTTGTAGGTGTAATTCGTGCCCCACCCAAATAGTGTCTAATTTGGCCCAGAATTTAGCATTGGAACTTCTAGGTTTCTGTAACTTTCCCAGGGACGCCAATATCTGTTGTCTTTCTCCTGGTGTGAAGGGCTGATATCTAGCGGTTGGGGCTGCCAGGGTCCCGCCCCGGGTTACCGGGGCGAGGTTAACTTCCTCACTCAGACTCTCCTCTGGGGAAGTGGGCCCTTCTCTGGGGAAGTGGGCCCTTCCCTGGGATGGTATGGGGGCAAGGGTCCCCAATGACCCTCTGCTAAGAACTGGTTCCTTTTTTCTAATTCCGTAATTTGTGATTCTAGGATCCTTATTTCGTCTGTCCACCTCCTTGTGGATTCTGATGTTTGCCCTATAAGGCAGGCCAATTGGTGTACTAAAAGGACTGCGGTTTTCTTAGTCCTATCTTTCTTCTGTCCTAAGAGCCAATCTCGCTGTCGTTCTAGGGCCTGGGACGGATCCCATCCCCCCTTTTTCATCTGTTTAATAAGTGAATGTCTATCTGTCATGTATTGGTTAATGAGAGACCCCGGGGGTCCCCATTGATCTTCCTTCCCCGCCATGATAAATGATAGGTTTATACTCACGATCTCCCTGATCTCTTGACTGCGTTTAACCCACCGGTCGTGTCTCATCCGGGGTCATTCGATCTCCCCTGATCTCTCGACTGCGGTTAACCCACCGGCCACGTCCTGTTCGTGTTTTCCCACCGACCGCGTCTCACTCGGGGTCGTTCCTATCGGAGTCCGGCAATACCTATGTGGGAGTGATCACGTCCCCGTATTCCGCTTTACTACTTTCCCTGGCGGTTTCACACATCACATTCAGACTGTGCGTTTCAGTATCACATCCCAGATACCTCTTCTCCAGTCCCTACACCCGCTTTAGGGTCCTGACCTTTGCGTGGGGGAATCCCCTCTTAACAACCAGTTCAGGCTGTGCGTTAGAGGCGGGTAACTCCTTGTCCGATTTTGCTCAACTCAAACGACAGACAGTCTCACATTCACACTCAACAGATCATTAAACTACTGTGGTCCAACTCACTTAACTTTGTGTTCAGTATCCTGTCCCAGTGCCCAGGCCGTGGTCACGCTGTCCAGACCATAGACAGAATCCTGCCGACAACGCCAATTTGTTGTCGGTAAAATATTACCAAGTACGATTCTACGGTGAGTCAGACACAGTTTATTAATAAAAGCTTTTGGGAGAAGCAGGGACCTCAAAGGGGCCTCACCAAACTTCTCAGCTATTACAGATGATTTCAAAGGTTATATACATTTGCTGTCATGCGCCAACCCCCCACCCCCCCCCTCAAGTCATGTACACAGTTCTTTAATCTGTTCCCGGCGTCTTGCAAAGCAGGTGACGGTTAGCGCTTCTATTGTTGTCGGGACAGGATTTGTTGTTTCAGCGGATGTTTCATCTTGATTGTGTAAAGTTCGATCTAAAGGTCCCTTGTGTTGTTGATCTCTTCCTCCTTCAGTAAGTTAATGTCTTTAAAAGTCAATGTCTTTACTTATTCCTTCAGTAAATCACTTTACTTATTCCTTCAGTAAATTAATCACTTTACTTACTCCTTCAGTTTCAAGAAGAAAAACCTGTTTGTGGAAACTGATCTAGCTGTAAACGTAAAAGATATTAGGAAGAAGTAACATGTTGATTCATACAATCTCATCCTTTTGCAGTACAGTGGTGAAATCTCTTGTTAAATTTTGGTGGATTAAAATGTATAAATTTCTAATAGGACTGGACAGACTGGATGCAGGGAGGATGTTTTTACCCGGTTGGGGATTCTAGAAACAGGGGACATAGCCTCGGGGTAGATCATTACGGCTGAACAGAGGAAGAAATTTCACTCAAAGGGCAGTAAACATGTGGAATTCTCTACCACATGAAGCTGTGGAGGCTAGTGGCTGAATATATTCAAGAAATTTGGATTTTAAAAGCATCAAGGGATACAAGGGAGAAAGGAGGACTAGGCTCAAAGGGCCAAATGACCTACTATTGCTTCTAGTTTCTATGGTGTGCCTGGACCCTGACTGCTGCAGGGTGAATACCTGTGACAGTGAGATGAGGCTCTTATGTTGTTCTTGCTCTTATGCGCCTTTCAGTGCCTTCTAAATGGCCTCAGTTGACCTCTGAGTAGGAAGTCTGTCTTCCACCTCACCCAGACTTAACAGTAGTAGGATGGGGATGTGGGAAGTGTCAGGAAGAAGACCTGGTCTGCACCCAAACTTGTCTGCCAATTTTATAGCCAATTCCCATTTCCAGGGAGCACACTACATTCCATACTACGTGCTTGAGGATTTTTCAGTCGGTTTGAAAAGCCTGCTTTTTCTACTGTCAAATGCCACAAATACCTTGGATAGGATGCCACACTAGATCATCCACTTGAAATTAAGAAACCTCCATTGACAAGTTTACTAAAACATCCTGGAAACTGTGTTCAGCAAATGCTGAAAGCCATTCCTTCATTGTTCACAGCAAAATCCAGAGTGATGAAAATTGTGGATTTTTAACACTTTAGCAAATTTGCAATGTACTTTTATCTCACTAAGTTGAAGTAATAGCTCTTGCATTTAATGATTTAGTTTTCATCACTATGTCCTTGCAATCTTCTCTTGCCCAAACATCTAATCCATTTCCAAATGCCTCTAAAAAGCTTGATTTTCTCCTTCATATAAGATAACTATTTCTTAATCAGAATCACAGAGTTGTTATGTGCATTTTTGTACTATGTCATATTGACTACTGATATCGCTTGAGGAATGTTGATCTCATCAGACCATTGTCATCACTAATTAATTTTAGTTCTTGGCTTTCTTGTTGGATTGATGATACCTTTCTTAGTTTATTTATCTCCCTTTGTTCATTTCTTCTTACATCATTATTACAAGGTAGTTGCCAATTTGACTTATTAATTTGGTCACCTCCTGCTCCAAATAGAATTATCCACGTGCCTGTTTTCTTTCCTGCATTCACAACATGCAGAACTTTTAAGATTTGTTGCAACAGTTCTTACACTGTCTCACTGTCTATACACTTTAAAGAAGTTATATTGCTTTGCATCCCTCAGACTTTTATAATTTGATTTTGCAATGCAGTGGAGAGAATGAAGATCAACATCAATGAAATTTATGGTGAAGGATTTATTGTTAAAAAGAAACATAATAGATCCTATTTTGCAATTCTTCAATCCTGGTCAGCTTTCTATCTTGTAACTGGCAGTCAAATCTGTCCTTGACTTCACCCATTCCTATCTCTGAAACCTCCTCCAGCCCAATAATTCTATGAGAATTCAATTCCTTCAGTTTTGGTCTTTTCTGTTTGCTTGACTTCCTACACTGTTATCAACAATGCCTTCAGCTATCTAGATGCCAAGCTCTGAAATTCTTTCGATGAATCTCACCACCTATATTCCCTTCATATGTTCCATTAGACCTGCCCGATTGACCAATCTTTAGGTCACATTTAATGTCTTCTATGGCTCTGTTAATTTCCAGTCTGAATTTGCTTTTGCAATGTTTTATTACTTGAAAGGTGTTATATAAATGTAGAATCTCCTCTTTCCCGTGAACATGCAGCTGACTTTTATGTATTAAGTATAGAGAATTTTCTGCTTCAGGTGCACATTGTCTAAGTGGCAATGGCAATTTATCATTAATTTGGAAAGGTAGACCCATATGCACTAGAGGTTTGTTTGGGAGTGCTTGGATATAGGACCCAGTCCTAGTGAACACTTTTAAGGCATTGGCAGATTCTTGGGAATCAAAATGTAGTGATGTAGCTGAGAATGGGGAACTTGAATTGCAAATAGATCAGCCATGATATTATTGAATGGCAGAGCAGCCTCAAAGAGTGAATGCTTTTGTTCCTATCTTTGTATGTTTCAAACCAGCTAACTCGATTGGGGCATAGAGTGTCAACATTCATCCTATCAGTCTGGGCTGACATTGAACCCAAGCATCACGTGGTGAAAAGCCATGCACTAACAAACAAAGATTTTTACTTCTGTTGATGCTGTTTATGCGAACATAAAATGATTTCCATGATTAAAGTATGTAAAACTCAGGAAAAACATTTAACTAACCCAACCAAGTCAATCCATAAAATTCTCTATAGTAATTCTGCAGAAAAGTACACTGGCATTGGAGGCAGCCCAGAGAAGGATCACTAGCTTGATTCTGGGTATCAAGGGATTTTCTTATGAGGGATTGGCCCTGTACTCATTGGAATTTAGAAGAGTGAGAGGTGACCTTATTTAAACGTGTAAGATCCTTGATGTACCAGACAGGGTAAATACTGATGTGGTTTCTTCTAGTGGGAGACTCTAGGACCAGAATAAGGGATGACACAGTTAGGACAGAAATGTGGAGGAATTTCTTCTCTGAGAGAGAAGTGAATCTGTGGAATTCTTTATTGCAGTAGGCTGTTGACGCTGGATGCTGAAGTACATTCAAGGCTGAGATAAACAGATTTTTAATCAGGAAGGCAGTCAAGGATTATGAACAAAAGGCAGTAAAGTGGAGTTGAGGATTATTAGATCAACTAATTGAATGCTGGAACAGACTTGATGGACTGAATGGCCTACTTCTTAAGACCATAAGATATAGAAGTAGAATATTTTTAAAAGATGCTTGCATGGGATACAGGAAACTTTTTTTTTAATGAGCTATTATCACTATGGAATTGGTTGTGAAAGTTTTCTTTAACATTCTTTTTTCTTTAACATTTTCATAGTGCTATAACATATGCAATATGATACACCTTCTAGATGATGCAGTTTAAATATACCACTGTGAGAATCATCAGAATGCTTGCATGTTTGCTGCTTCGTAAAGGATATTGGGAAATCTGATAAGTTGTATTGGTTTGAGATGCTTACTTGAAATGACTCTCACAGTGGTTATCATCAGCCCTAAAATAGGTTACGATGTCCCCTGTGAATCCTTTGTATACACATGATGGGGTCTGTCAAAGCATCCATATCTGACTGAAATGGTAAAATGATTCATTTTTGTGATTCCTGTCCACCCCTACAGAAGGTTTCTAGGGTTTTTCCTGTGCTTCAAATGAGTAGAAACAGTACATTTTCACTGACTCATAATCAGATGGGCTTCTAACTTTGCCATACTCAACAAACTGTTAAGAATATTCTCCATGAAATGGATGAATTGGGACAAATTAAGTGAGAAAATGCAAATCTCCGAGAATGAAATGAAGTGCAAAATATTGCTGGTGCAGAAAATCCAAAACCAAAAAAAAAAACAATGGTGGAAATACACAGAAGGTCAGGCTGTTTAGAAAGGAAAATAGGGTCAACATTTCAGGTGGATGAACATGATATGAGGTGCTGATTTAGGGGTGATAGGATGTCCAACTGCAGAGGCCATTCATGCAAACTCATGTAATCTAATTCCCTCCATTTCATGCCCCTATGCCAACTTTCACCTATCACACTTATACTCATATATACTATATACTCATATATAGATTTTTAACATAAATTTTTCTCATTTACAAATGCCTATTTTGACACATCAAATCTTTGTGAAATGTCTTTATAGGTTGCATATTTCCAAGGGAAGTAAGAATTTTTCATCCATAATATGTTCCACTGTAAAAAAAATGGCTCTTGACTCCACAAAAAAGAACCCTGACCTTCACCCCAAAGGATATCTGATGTCCACCACCCTCAAAAGATAATGACCCCAGTTCCAAGGTATGCTGCCACCATATTGTAGGGTTGCCTCAGCTCTCCAAAGGGGTGCATTGGGTATCCAAAAGAAATGCACTGAGAACAGACATGCTCTTACCTGGTCTAATCTCTACATTCTGGGTTCCAGACATCAGTGATTTCAAAACCTCTTTTCAGTGGAGGCAGTTGGTCATGGAATACCTGCCTCAATCCTGCACCCGCAAGGATAAGAAATGCTGATTTTGGGGGCAGAACTAGGGATTCCTGACTTATTGCAGCATTTTTGTTATGGGGAAGATGCTGTTCATTGTATATAAAGGGGGGCTTTGTATTTTGCATGAAAGAATACGATCATCCAGAGTCAACATTGTTTCACAGAGGAGGAATCATGCCTGACAAATTTACCAAGTTCTTTGAGGAGGTAACAACAGGATAGATAAAGGGGAACCAGTAGATGTAATATATTAGGATTTACAAAAAGACATTCAATATGATTCCATATGTAAGGCTACTAATTAAGATAAGGGCCCATAGTATTGGGGTAATATATTAACATGAATAAAGGATTAGCTAATTAATAGAAAACAGAGAGTTAGGATTACGGTGGCATTTTCAGAATGGCAACCTATAGTAGGGTGCCACAAGGCTTAGTGCTCAGGTTATAGTTATTGAAAATATACATTAACATTTTGAATGACAGAAATGGATATACTATCACCATAGGATCGTAAAGTCATACAGCATGGAAACAAGCACTTCAGCTCAACTCTTCCATTTT
This sequence comes from Rhincodon typus, assembly GCF_021869965.1. Classification (NCBI taxonomy): domain Eukaryota; kingdom Metazoa; phylum Chordata; class Chondrichthyes; order Orectolobiformes; family Rhincodontidae; genus Rhincodon; species Rhincodon typus. Next base: position 59,522,431 of record NC_063343.1, read on the forward strand.
GGCCATAGAGTTACACAGCACAGAAACAGAGCCCCTGGTTCAACCTGTCCACACTGACAAGATAACCCAAACTAATTCAGTCCCACAGACGGCACCCAGCCCTCAACTCTCCAAACCCTTCCCGTCCATATGCCCGTCCCAATGTCTCCCAAACACTGCAACTGCACTGCCCCCCACTACTCCTGCCCCACACACGCACCAACATCTGTGCAAAAAAGGTGCACCCTGAGGCCCCCCAAAAAAATCCCTTCCCAACTCAAACTCACTCCCTCTAGACCTGGACTCCCCACACCCCAAGTTTGTGGCTAACGGAAATTGGTGGGAAGGCAAATTTTGAGAATGGCACAGTTTACAGAGTGAAATAGACAAGTTGAGCAATTGGCCAAAAACTTGGCAGATGGAATGTAAAATGAAGTTATGCATTTAGCAGGTAAAATAAGTGAACCGGATATCGTTTAACTGGAGAAAGTCTGCAGAAAGCTGGAACACAAAGAGGTTTTAGGATCCTTGCCTATACATTACAAAGTGCTAGCATATAAATTCAGCAGGTAGTATTGAATGTAAATGAAATGTTGGCTCAGATTTCAAAGGGAATGGAGTATAATAGTAGGGAAGTTTTGCTATAACTAAGTGGTTACATCACACGTAGAAAAAGAACTATGAGCAGTTTTGAGTCCCTGGTCTAAGGAAATGTATATTGGACTGGAGGCAGTCCAGAGAAAGTCCTTGAAATTGAAACCAGATATGGAGGGATTATATGGAGAAAGGAGTTATTTAGATAGGATAGAGATGAGGAGAAATTTCTACTCTCAAAGCATAGTGAATCTTTGTAAGGCTTTACCACAGTAGTTGTAGAGGTTGGGTCATTATGTATGCCCAAGGTTGAGAGAGACAGTATTTAATTAGTAAAGGAATCAAGGGTTATGGGGCAAGACAGTAAAGTGGAGTTGAGGATTATCGGATTAACAATGATCATCTTGAATGGTGGAGAAGGCTCTGAACCAAATGACCTACTTCTGCTCCTTACTGTCTTCACCTTATCTACATAATTGCTTGACTCTTCAGGGGCTCTCCATTATCAGGTTTTCTGTTACATCACTACTGACATCACTTTCAGTTTACACTGTCAAATGTTAATTCTTAATTCCACAATGTTCTCTGCCACTTCCAGCTCCCTGAATTTTAACTAATTTCACTGTATGTCTCATTAATTTTCTTCAGCATCTTTTCATGGAATCCAGAACAGGAGCAGCCAAAAAAGAAAATGGCAGTAGTTTTGACCCGTTAGCTGCCTCAAATAATTTGTAGGACAGCCAAATTGTCAGTTGTTTGTGGCAGAAAACCTGTCAGAATGTCACATCTTTAACCTGAAGGGAAGCGAAAATGACACCAAGAGTAAATTCTGTTCAGGGCGGGACTGCAGAAGAAAATTCAACACAATGGGGAAACAGCATACTGGTCACTCTGTAACTTTTTAGTCACGCTGGGTAGGCGACAGAATCTTTGTTTTTGTGCACGTAAGCCTTCACAATGTGTAATAAAAACAGCAAATGCTGGAAAAATTCAACAGCGCCTGTAGGATGCGCAGAGAGAGAATTTAATCAATTGAATTTCTACTGAATTGCATGTGTTGAATACAATAATAACATAATTGACCAGACTGCATTGGCTGCAGCAATTGGTCACTCTTCACTGTTAACCTGTCTTGTCGCTTGTTTTACCAAAGCTTAGACAATACTCCCTATTGTTAACCACTAACAGTCTCCATTAACAACTATTCACCCTCCTGGCCAGATCATTATCGACTCCTTTGTCTGTCCAACTGTTCTTCTCTCTCTTTGGGCTCTATCTGCACCTATCATTTACTTCTTACCCCTCCTCCTACCCTATTTTCTGCATATAAACCAACATTTTCCTTGCCACCATCAGTTCTGAGGAAGGGTCTCCAGACCCAAATCGTTATCTCTGACTTTTCTTCACAGATGCTGCCAGACCTGCTGAGCTTTTCCAGCAACTCCTGTTGTTATGCTTAGACAATACTTGGTGTGAACCAAACATCACTCACAAGAACTAGTATTAAAGATGTTTACAACAATGGGTACCAGCTCATGGTGTATATAATTGTAAGAAAGTATCATCCATTACCAACATTAGTCCATTTTCTGGTGTTCCCTATCCCCTTACCTCTGCAGGGTAGTTTTGTCACATCTGTGACAAGTTCATTGTCTGTGTGCATATCCACCACTCTCCCATATCACAACATGGAGAGAGACAGCCGAATCGTATCAGCAATCCCAACCTCTGTATTTGCTACACAGTAAATTTAAAGTATTTAATGGCCCTCAAATTTGACACCAATAAGACAGGAGCTCTAATGGTCTTCTGGGACTATGGTAACTTTATGGTAAACTATGGTAAACTACTTCGTCGTTTAAGTATTCTGGGAAACAATTCAGTTAGTGGCTTGCTCCAATTCCAACCCAGTGCTTCCAATGACCTTTCCCTTTTATGTCTATACAGGTATACATATCACTAATTATGTTCACTTCATAATATCCTACTCATTAATATCAATGCATGAATCATATCTCCTCTGGTGTGACCTTATCGCCAACACAGGATACTTCAACATGTTCTGTTTCTGCCTTTACTTCCCTGTTGTGTTTGATCATCTGATCCTGAAATTCTTTTCTCAGTCCATGCAGCTGCCTGCAAAGCTTTCCCACACCTCGTTTATCTCTTTCACTTGTGGGTCCTATTTCCTTGCTACCAATCACCACATCCTCTGGCAATGTCATTGCCCTTCCTGTCATTAATTAATATGGAGTTAGTTCGGTTGATCTACAGAATATTGCCCTAAATCCTATCTCTTTGCCATCTCCTGAATGGTGTTAGCTAATTCCCACTTTAATGTCCTATTCATTCATTCTACAATGCCTAAGCTCTGGGAAGTGAAATTTTATTTCCCAACAACTTATAAACTTAAAAAAAAATAATAAATCAGCGCTACAGAAGGTCATTCGGCCCCTCAAACCTGGCCCAAGACATTAATTCGTTGATATTTCAAAAATCTATCTACCTCCTTTAAATGCTTTTAGTTATCTCAGATCCAACACTCTCTGGAGGACAGAATCCCTTTGCTTCTCAGTTTTAAATGAGTGTCCCCTAATTCTGTAGCTATGTTCCCTAGGTCAAGATTCCCCCAACAAGTGGAGACATCTTCTCTGCCAAATCCCTTCAGAACCTTGTATATTTCAGTAGATCACCCCACGTTCTTCTAAACTCTAATGAATAAAGGCTTCACCCATTTAGCCATTCTTGATATCTTAATCCCTTCTTCCCAGGGCTCAGCCTATTGAACTTCTTTTGAGATGCTGGTGCATGTTTTTTGAAAAATGGGACCAAAATGTCCAGGTGCGGACACTGAACATCCTGTTTAGTTGTAACCAGACATCCCTATTTTCAAACTCCTTAGTAACAAAGGCCAAAATTCCGTGTGTCTTCTTAAGTACTTGCTGCAACTTAATGTCTCACCCCACAAAATGTATGCCTTGTCCTGAATTAATATGAAATGATATTCCCCATTTTAGGATTACCTGTTCTAACATTATTTAAGTAACATTTGTCACTGAACAGTCTTGTGTGGGATAGGCTTCCACCCATCCTGTAAATTCGTCAATAACGTCAATGTTTTCCCCCAACTTGGTGGGAGGAGTCATGGTGTGTACTTCCGTGGGATATTTTATGAGATTATGTTGAGTGCAGCATGGCGCTACTGCTCTTTCCTCTCTTCACAAGAGGCCATCAGCACCTTTTACCACTCCTTGTTCTTCCCATGACTTTTTTGTAAGCCTGTATAAATTTACCATGTTTATTTACTCCAAACCCATTGCTGCTGCTGTTATCTGGTGCTCATGGCCTGTTACAAATGACTTCTTAGCTGTCTCATCTGCCCATCAGTTACCTCATTGAATGGGGTCTGTTCCCTTCTGATATGCTTTAACCTTTATTACTGCTGCTTCTCCTGATAATCTGACAGCTTCCACTAACTCCTTAATTATTGCCTCATGCTCTATATACCCTTATGAGTGATGTACCCCCTTCAACTGCATATTTCCATGTAATAATGTGAAAACTCAAATATAATCATGTAAAACCTCTCCTCTATATAAATGTTAACCTGCTGAGTGGTATCACATGTTATGAATGTTCGTACCCAACAACAGTTTACCTCACTCAATAACATTCTATGACAAAATTGTTGCTAATTCTTAATTACTTGGACTTAGACACAAATGCTTTAACTATCAAAACAAATGAACTTTGAACAGCTCTTTTTCCCTTAAGCTGCACCCTGCATCCAACTTGTTAATATTCATTAGTATTCCTATTAATTATTCCATGTTTTCAAAACAAAGCACATTTGCTGTTTCTACCAGCTCATGAGCCTTCAAGAACTTTTTACAATAGTCTTGAAAACAATCTATTTGCTCTCATGCACTAACAACTTGGAACATCTTTACATGTAGGCCATCATATATATTCACATCTCAATTCTGGATTCAAATAAACTAATGGATTCCCTTTAAATCTAAAGTTTCCCCTTTTGAAAAATATTGCTGTTTCCTGTGAAAACTACTTTAGTGTGTGTCAGTTCAATTCATCCCCTGTTTGTTCTATAACCTTCCCTGGCTGTTGTCCAGGAACCATGGCAGTCCTACAGTAATCCTAGCTGCTTTCCAGGAATGGAGAACAGAGTGAGGTGATAGACACTTATTTCGCCTGCCTGTGTGGATGTTGCTGACCACCCAGGTTTGCTTACCTGTTCTGAGGGATCTGTCTTCTCTGCATGACGTTTTGGCTTTCCCATCTCACTCTCCCACCCAACAGTGCAGTTTTGCCCAATCGTCCCACTGCTCCTTTCTTGAGTCCTCCTGCAGGTTCCTTGGATGTTGTCCACATCAGTCTGGTACAGCTCTCTACTCGAACTATAGGTGGTAAATTAAAATATTCCCAGCCAAATGTGGTGCTCGTGCTGGGGATCTCCACCAAATATGCCAAGTGCTATCAAAGAACTCAACAAGTTGATGAAGGCCTAGGAAAACAGGTTATGATCATTACATTATACGTACACATGGAGAACCAAGCTTATCATTGTGAAATGTAACACTTACTATGGTGGGTTACAAACACCTTTAGGCTTTATACAGAACATTACAGCATTCCAAGCTTCTCTGCTTCATATTAACCACTATTTCCCACAGTCTTTACAGGCATTGTCTGTACTTCACCTGAGGCCTGCTTTATTTTGCTGATAGGGTTAGGGTTATAGTTAGAGTTAACTCTAACCCTATTGCAATTCCTTTCCTTTTAGCCTGCGTTTGTACACCTGTGGTTCCCATTTGCTTTTACAATATGACTGAAAATGTAACCTTTGACTAAATGAAAATGATTCAAACCCTTCAGACAACTCTGATGTGAAGCACCTTTGGGTAGTTTCCTGTTTTAAAGGGGATAATTAAAGGCAAAATATTAGTTATTGTAACCATTACTGTCATAGCTATGATAATTTGGTCAAATACAACCAGCAACATCTCCCACTGCATTAGTTGTGAGCCAATTATGATGGTATTCTTTGAACATTAAGTGGCTATAGATAAGCATGCTTAGATTAGAATAGTTAGGCACTTAATTTTTGCTGATGCTGACTCAACGAGCTGAGGGACCATTTTCTGTGCTGTAGACCTCTATGACTGTTAAAGCACCCCAAATGTAAATTGGATAGCCCAATGCTAGCCCAGCTCGGCTGTGACTCCCACTGATCACATACTCCTCTCATACTCTAACTACTCTTCCACAATGGCTCTGCTACCATTTAGCCTTGATGACTGTGAACCACTTTTCAGCTAATTGGATACAAATAATAAGAATGTGGATAATTGTTTCTATTGCGGCTATATTGTTTACATTGTTCAGATGTTCTATTTTCAATTCCCATCAATTTTGAGCAGTTTCTTGCAGGAAAAGTCACATGATTCCACAAGTGACTTTATCAAATTACGCTCAAAACAGGCCAATGTTGTGGAATGAGAATTGCAACTTCATAACTTTTATCTGATCTAATACTATATCTCAGAATTAATCACCAATGCCAACTTCAATAATTGTTGATAAGAGTTTCCTTCCTGCCAGCTTCTGTACTTGGGGAAGACCTTACATAATAAAATTAAATATGTGAAATGATTCATTTTGGTAAATCTCAGATATGATGATGTGGTTTGATGGTAATACAATGACAACCTTGTTTTTTCCAAGACATTGGAGGAGTGCATATAAAACTATGCTCATTCTTCATGTTTTCACGAGTTTCTGGTGATACATTAATCTGTTATCACTTGTTGAAATAACCAGAACATTTTAAGTTATCTCAACCAAGATGCTAAAAGTTTTGATTATGCTTTTCTCCATTGTTGTGTGCATCAATAGTGCAGTCATGAGAACAATGAACTCAAAAGACCAGACATTAATGGAGATCATCAGTACTCTGGAGCATATAACAAATAGGCAGATAAGTAAAGTATCTTTTATGCTAATAATTCATTACTGCTGAATATTACAATGCAACATAGTGGTTGTAATACTTTGATGCACATTACAGCAACCAAAATGGATGCTATTTGATTTATCTGATACGTACTATGAAATCTAGCTGATTACACAACTTGACGTTTCCAGCTAGATCTAGAAAAAAGAACAAATTAGGGAACCTCCAACAGTGCATGTTCTTCATTGTAGGTCAGATAAGTTCATCAAAAATAGAGAGAAGTGAGAAATATTCGTTGTTTAATAATTTAACATAACAGGAACAATAAATATGCTTAAGACTAGTTTATCAGAAGGGTCTAGGCCCGAAACGTCAGCCTCTCTGCTCCTATGATGCTGCTTGGCCTGCTGTGTTCATCCAGCCCTGCACCTTGTTATCATTATGTAGAATAGTCATATAGCACACTTAATTGTAAAATATACTTTTTTATCCATTTACAGGATGCTGGCATCACTACAAAGAGTAGCATTTATTGTCCATTGCTAATCGCTTTTGAGAAGGTGGTGGTGAGCTACTTTCTTGAACTGTTGTAGTCAATTATATTGTCTCTAATTACAAGACTTTGTTCTGAGTTTTAGTTGGATCTACAATTTAAGACAAATTACCAACCACATTTAGCTGCCTAGAAAGATGTTAGAGGCAGTGCAGGACATTTCAGCAATATTTCAGTTGCATGGCAAAAAACATATTGTGCCGTTGTGCATCAGAGATGAGTTACTTTGAATAAAGTTTTAACAGCACTTTTTTTTTTCTTTGAAGCCTGACTGTTATACCATCCTGGTGCTGGACACTTTCAGTGATATGACAGTAAGTTAAATTGTTGTCTGATTATGAAATTAATGTGTGTGAATTATACTTTAAAGACTGCAACAATATAAAATATCATTACAGCACTGTAAAGCTTCAATCAGTCTCAACCATTCTGGCTATTCATCTTAATGCAGGTTGTTTGGAAGAACAAATTCACAATTTATGTTTTCTAACTGACAACCTACTGTGTATTATTAGCAATAGATGATTACTAATCAATGAGATTCAGATTCCATTGCTGCTTCATCGTACAATGAGGACAGGAAACAATAGGCCGTCTGGTATAGTGAAGGTGCTCCCAACTCATGCTCCTAGCTCTCTCCTGACTAGATTCTTACTATCCCATTGTCAGCATGAAATGTTCCGGCTAAGCCAAAAATAAAGGAATGTAAACTAAAGGTATAAGAAAAACATCTGGGGGATTCTTCTCTGCACTCTTCAGGTGTCATCACCATGACGTTAACTGTTATTTCACTTTTTAATCAACCCATTTGGACACATTATGACATTCCTCTGGAGCAAGTTGGTCTGGTACTGGTCTAGAGGTAGAACCGCTACCACTATGTTGACGAGTCAGGCAGGTTTTTTGCCCATTTGGCTGTGACCAAGTGTAGATGTTATTGGGTGAATTCACTTTTACCCCTTATTTGAAACGAATTTGCACTTCTGTAAATGTAACAGAATGGGATATCATGCGTTTATATTAATATACTAATGCTGCAGAATGTGGTTTCACATGTTCTAACTTTCTAAAATGCCCGTCTACTATTTTGCAATGTTATTGAAAATGATTAGATGATTAGATTTAAATACTCAGTTGTTGTGTGAGCATATATAATTCATTTTGCAAGCCCATGAGAGCAAATTTCAAGGAGATTGCAAAAACTGCAGATGCTGGAGTCAGAGACAGCACAGCATGGAGCTGGATGAACACAGCAGGCCAGGCAGCATCAGAGGAGCAGGAAAGCTGACGTTTCGGGTCAGGACCAAAGAGGGGTCCTGACCCGAAATGTCAACTTTCCTGCTCCTCTGACACTGCCTGCTCTGCTGTGTTCCTCCAGCTCCACACAGAGAAATTTTCAAACTCGCTAGCCATTTGGGTAACACTTAGGTGTTTTGCCATGGGCTGAGTTCCTGGAATTTGTATGGGCCTAACCTCTAGACTGGCTCTAAAAGTAGAAAATGTTGAGAATTTCCAGAAGTCAGTCAGCTATTGTATGAAAAAAATAGACTCATGTATTGGTTATATTCTTCATCAGAAACTCTAAACTGCTAATTATCTGGAATGACAAAGACATCATTATTTCAAATTGAAACTTACGGATACTCTGGAATCTGAGCAAACTTAAACTTTGGTATATGTATTCACAGCTGACTGGTGTGTTTGTCTTAAGTTTCTTACTCCATTACTTTAGCAAAGAAATTTATATCTATAAGCATTTCTAGGTTTTTACCTCCGATCTTGAAAATGTCTTTTAGCTTTTTCCATTATGAAAGAGAAAATCATTGTTAACAATCAAAATATTTTCAAGGTTACTTTCATAAGTATTAGCTATAGATTGATTCAATGAAAAAAATCATATATAAAAAAAAGGGACAATCTATTGAATTTCAATTATTGTCAAATTTTCTGTGTTTAACATTCAATAATTTGGTTTCAGCATCAGCACGAATCAGAAATATTTTGCAAAGCTGCCAAAGCTCTGTGAATATTACTTCCTGTCAACCTATCCAACATGACCTGGAGAGACTTAAAGTCAACTTGTTGAAAATTGGAGAAAAGGTAAGGCTAAGTAATGCAACAGACTACTTCATTAAATCTTTTAGATAGAATATGAGAAGTTCTGAATATATTTGCTGCTTTTGGAATATACTTGACTGGTCAAGTAAGTATATTCCGATAACATCCAGAGCCCTGTGCTAACAATCTCAAGAGTGTGTTCAAATGTCACCATAGTACATTAAGACCTTGACTTCAATTTAGAAAATAAAAAGGCTGATGTTAGTAAAACTGATTAGGTTAGCTTTTCATTTAAGAAACACAACTGACTGATGAACAATCTTCAGTGAAGGAAACGTCTTTATCTGATTTGGTTTGCTATAACTCTGGCTTACTTAGCAGCCTAGCTGACTCTTACCCTTAACTGCCTTTTAAGGTGATTCTAGGAGATGGCCCAATATCAGTTACTAAGGGAATCTTAGTATTGCCTTGCAAGTGACACTTATACCTGAGAAATGCCCTCAGCTTATTTACCAATTTGTGGCACACAATTACCCTGCAGCTCCCCAAATCTATTACTCAAAGGTGTTTCACCAGTTTCAGAGGTTGTGATTTCTAATACCTACACCCGTTGAGTGAAAAATGTCCTGACGGTCTGTAGGCAAATCCACAGGTGCCCCATTGATAATCCTGAACATGTAAATCAGGGGTGTAATGGAACAATTGTCACTTGCTTAGATGGAGACAACACCAACATAACTCCAGAAGCTTAACACCACCCAGGCTGCAAGCAGCCCACTTAATTTGCAAATAAAAACTGAAAGAACTGTGGATGCTGGAAATCAGAAACCAAAACAAAAATTGTCGGAAAAACTCAGCAGGTCTGACAGCATCTGTGGAGGTAAATCAGAGTTACGGTTTCGGGTCCAGTGATCCATCCTTAGAGTTCGTAAACATTCACTCCTCCTTCCACAAAATGACGGTGGCTGCAGTTGCACCATCTGTAAGATGCACTGCAGCAATCCATCACAGTTCCTTTGACAGCACTTTCCAAACACATGACCTCTACCACCTAGAAGGACAAGGAGATGGGAATACCACCAGCTGCAAGTTAGCCTCAAAGTCACACATCATCCTAACATGGAAATATCTTGCCTTCATTTCTGTTGGGTTAAAATTCTGAACTCCCTCCCTAACAATATTCTGGGTCTGGCCAGACCAAATGGCTTGCTGCCTTTCAAGAGCACGGCTTACCAACTCCTTCTCAAGGGCAATTAGAGATAGGCAATAAAAACTGGCCCAACCATGAGCAATATCCCATGGACAAATTACAAAAGGAAGTAAATTTTTTTTAAACAAACTTTTGTTATTTTCTTCTTTAACTCACAAGGTTTTTGTTTCATGTGCCAGTCCAGAGTTTGAGCACATGATCATGACTGACATTTCCAGTGTAGCGCTGAGGGAGTAGAGTACTGCACTGTTGCAGATGCTGTCTTCAGATTAGAGACTAAACTGAGTGACCTCCTACATGGTTGTAAAAAATCTTCTGACTTTATTTTGACAAATTGTAGAGGAGTTCTCCAAATGTTGGCCAATAATTACAACTCAATCAGCAGTGCAAAAACAGACTGTTTGGTCATCGTCACATTGCCATTTGTGGGAGCTTACTGTGCTAAATTTGTCTATCTTATACAGTAGTTAAACATCAACAGTATTTCATACACTTTAAAGCACTTTGAAATGTCTGGTGATCATGGAAGTTGCTATGTAAATACAAGATTTTTTTTCCCTTTCCATAGTGTGATAATGCTGTTTAATTGCATACATACTTTATGACCGTAAAGTGTAATTGATCATTTTTTTCTCACAGGCAGAGAATCGCACATTGTACACTGATTCAAAAATTCAACTTGCTGCATTTCTGAAAAACTTGATGAAGTTTTCCATGAAAACATAGAGTGATATTTTGAAGAATAGTGAGATCTTACCTTAATTAACTTTGTGCATTGGGAGGATATCTGCAAGTATTTGTTAAATTTAAATGGCTCATTTCTTTCTCTAAAGTACAAAATCCCACATGCAATATTAATTTATTTACTAGACAACATTGTCACCTTCAACACAAATGAATATGGACTGTTATTTATATAATATTTATGTAAATAGTATATTTTCTAGAAATCATATTTATCTGACAGTATTGAAATATTACTGTAAATGCAGATTATAATTATTAAAATTCTATATTGTTCTAATAAGCTAATTTTGTCATAGAATCAAGATATTTTGAAGCATGGGCAAATGTTATTTAGCACTTTGTGTCTGTGGAAGCATTTTCAAATCACTGTTTAAATTATTCCCACTCTTCCCCTTAACATCACTATTATTTCTTTTTAAACTTAACTTGTCTGATAGCAAAATAACAAATTGTTACAAAACATATGTATTTGTGTGAAGTTTCTAAGTTCATGATCTTCATATATGCACTGTATAGTGATTGATTGATTCTATTTCATTGGCTGTAATGCATTTTGAAATGCCTAGATGTTGTGAAAGATGCCATATCAATGACTGCCCTTCCTCATGTGAAGAAGCGTTTCCCTTTTGAACAGTTTGCATCCAGTGTCCATATATAAATCAGTTCTATCACAACTGAGTGGAGTGCAAATCATTTGACATTATGTGGAATAAAATTAATTTTCAATTACAAAAATCATGGATTAAAAAAGGCAATCAATGAGGATTTGTTTCAAGTAAAACATGCATGCCAAGTTGACTGAGTTCTTTAATTCAATAATGATTTTTTTTGTGTGTGTAAATATACTTTCAACAGAAGATTCATAAAATTCAGCATAATAGATTGGAGTACATTAGCAGTAAAGGAGCAATGGCAACATGGTTGCAAATTTGGCTAAAAGAAAGAGTCATGCTTGCTTTCTCAGCCTGGAGAGAACTATACCATGGTGTCCCCAGGGCTTCAGGAGCACTTTGATAAACTGGGAAAGTGCGGAAATAAATAACAGATGAAATGTCATAGGAAGGTGCCAAGTGACGTGTTTTGAGATGAAAAATGTAAAGGGGCAATGTGAACTGAATCATATAATCTTCAAGGAGCTGCAGGAGTGGAAGGACATGGATAATCATATTAAGGTTTTCCATGGAATTTACAGGAAATAGACTCTAACCTTTTGGACATTACTACTCACAAACCAAGCAGAAAAGTCAGTGTGGCATTTGATCATGTGTTCATTATTTATAAAATACGAGAGCAACTGTTTTTTGATCCACAAGTAGACTTAACTGATGGAGGGTGTATTCGTTTTCCAAGTGATGTAGGAAGTTAGGACATCATGAGGATAGAGCTGTGTATTTGGTGAAAGGAATATTGGGGGCAGAAGGTCACACAACAATACTTCCAGGAAGATGTTCACAAACTGTTGGCAATCTTAGAACGCATATGTTATAATCTGTGAAGTTTGGAGGGCAAATTGACAAATCTGTCAAAAAGGCAGATGGGATCTTCAGCCGTATAAAGAGGGACATTGAGTACAAAAGCAAGGAAGTTATCCTCACCCTTTATTGGTGACTTCATTGGCTTCACCTGGAGAACTGTGTCCAATTCTGGGCTTCACATTTTAGTTAAAACTTAATGTTCCTGGAGAGGCAGAAATTGTTGCTACTGATAGATGGATCAGTAACCAAAGGAAACAAATTTAAGATGCTTGTCAAATGAACTGGAGAGGAGAGGACAAGGATTAGACTAGGTTGGGCAAATGCTATCTTTTTATATGTCCCTCTTAAATTGTCTCACTTGACTGCAGTTTTGACAATACTTCACATATGATGTTTATGGCAGTTGAGGACAAAGTGAGCCACACATGCAAATGATTCAAAAGAGGATGAGACAAGCATTTGACTATGTTTGATTCATTGGATGGATACTGGTATAGTTGGATTTTTTGTTGCTGATGGAACCATAAAATTTGGATTCATTCCTTTGGGGACCATTTGGACAGATGTGGTTTGAGTCTCTTTGAAAATCTAATACTTGTATATGAACGCATAAGTCATCGTTTGCCCTACTTTCATCATTTGTCCTCAGTGTAGATTATCTTTTTAAATTTGGCCAATTAATTTAAATCCATCATGCCTGTGATGTACAGTTCATATGTGACTATTAAGAATAATGCTAAAAATTAAACCAGAAGACAAATTAAGAGATGTTTAAATTTGTAACAAAAGAACTCTAAAGAAAAGAACATTAGGAAACGAAAATGTCTGTATTTTGGCCATCTGATCACAGTTAAAAGCTACAAAGATCTCTTCTCAAAGGCAAAGTGAAGAGCAGCTCTATCTGCCTCTAGATTGTTATGAGGTATGAAAGTGTATGTAGGAATAAACAGATCTCCCTGAGACTATCAAACCTTTTACCATTGATGAATGTATCATGAGCTTGAGAAACCTCAGGTTGTCTTGTTGGTATAAGCGTGACTGCTAGTCAAGGTTGTCAAGTCATGCCTGTCTAGAAGCAGGGGACACAGTCTAAGGATAGAGGTAGGCCATTTAAGACTGAGATAAGGAGAAATTTCTTCACCCCGAGAGTGGTGAGCCTGTCAAATTCTCTGCTACAGAAAGTGATTGAGACCAAAATATTGAATGTTTTCAAGAAGGAGTTAGGTAAAATTCCTGGGTTAAAGTTATCAAAGAGTATCGGGAGAAATTGGGAACAAGATACTGGGTTGCATGATCAGCCATGATCATACTGAATGGTGGAATAGGCACAAAAGGCCGAATAGCCTACTGTTGCTCCTATTTTCTATGTGTCTAAGCTTCTCACATTTCAGATATCCTATGCTAGAGTAGCTGTATGTGGTGTAGCCAGTTTTCTGTTTGCATTTGAACTTTATAATTTTGCTCCTGGGCTTCGAGTCTCTTTGTCCATATAATTTCTAACAAATATTATCTGTCTTTCTGAAAGCACTTTCAATTTGACAACATTACTCTGCTTATCTTGATCATATGTCTGTTTCTGTAACTGTTCTTTAAATCAAATATTAATGTTTAGCAACTCTATTGTTTGGCGAATGTTTAGAGATCTCCTCAGAACAATGTAGTTAGAAATTCCCTCTTAACAGAATGCATAGTGTTTCTGAATGTGAACAACTGTCTAGCCCAGTCTGGATTCAATCTGAATGCTGAGTAGCTGCTAAGCTCATTTACTTCAGTGTTTGGACAAAACATTCTGCTGATCTGTTTGTGCTTGGTTGATATGGCTGAACTTGTGCTTTAAAGCATTCCTGTGCTTGAACTGCTAAAATTCTTTCAATGTGAATTGACTACAAGAGTCAGACGCTGACACTAAAATATGAGGCACCTACTGAATAGACAATGTGATATAGCAATGATGTGCTATGATCTCAGACTCCTGACTTTATTACCATTCCTTTACTGTAGCTGGGTCAAAATCCTAGAACTCCCTCCCTAATGGCATTGTGGGTAAACCCACAGCAGGTGGACTGCAGCAATTGAAGAAGGCAGATCACCATCACCTTCTCAAGGGAACCTAGGGATGAGCAATAAATGCAGGCCAGCCAGCTAATGCCTGAATTTCTCTGCTCCCTTCACCTACTCTAACTTGGTTCTCTCATTCCCTCACAGTAGTCTGTTCTCTCAGTCTAACCTTGACTTTGTTATCAAGCCTCCTGACAAGGGTAATGCTGTTGTTAATTGCTTTACCAACCTCTACCTTGCAGAGACTGAGCACCAACTCTCAGAGATGTTCATCTATCACCCCCCAAAACTGTGTCTCCACCATTGAAAACCAAGCTGTTGCTTCTTGATATAATCTGTACTGGAGATGTCACATCCACATCCTCCTATTCACATAACCTGCTTCTACCGTCCTCCAAAAATCCACAGACAAGACTGCCCTGGGAGGTTCATCATTTCAACATGTTCTTGCCCTACTGAATTTAGTTCTTCCTGTCTTGATTATGTTTTTCCTCCCCTCATCCAGTCTCTTCTGCTTTACATTTGTGATTCTTCTGACACATTACATCGTTTCCACAATTTCCAGTTTCCTGACCCAGCCATCTACTCTTCACCATGGATGTGCAATCCCACAATCCCCCAACTACACATCCATTCCCCCAATGATATGGTCTAAAGGCTCACCACTTCTTCCTTGAAAAGAATCTGGAAGAGTCCCCACCCATCAACACGCTCCTTCATGGGTTGCAATTATGCCTGTCTTTTTGTGGAATATATGGGACATTCCCTGAACTACTCCCACTTGGTCTAATCCCAAAACTCTTTGCCTGTTATAGGAAGGCTATTATTAAGCTGAAGAGAGTTCAGAAGAGATTTGCCAGGATGTTGCTGGGGGAATGGAAAGTTTGAGTTATAAGGAGAGGTTGGATAAGCTGGGATTTTTTTTTCACTGGAACTTAGGAGGCTGAGAGGTGACCTTATAAAGGTTTATAAAATCATAATGGGTATAGATAAAGTTAATGGCAGGTGCCTTTTCCCTAGGGTGGGGTCTTACAAGACTAGGGGACATATTTTTTAAGGTGAGAGGATTAAGATTTAAAAAAAACATGAGGGGCAACTTTTTCACAGTGAGAGTAGTTTGTGTGTGGAATGAACTTCCAGAGAAAGTGATGGATGTGGGTACAGTTACAACATTTCAAAGACATTTAGACAAGTACATGAATAAGAAATGTTTGGAGGGACATGGGCCAAGTGCAGACAGATGGGACTAGTTTGGTTTGGGATTATGGTCGGCATGGACTGTTTGGACTAAAATGACTGTTTCTGTGCTGTATGACTGTATGGTACTTTAATTCCATCCAGAATGTTGTTAAAGAAATTCAGAAGAATAGTAATGCGGCTTGAAATATTAACTCCATTTCCCTCTCCACAGATGCTGCTAGACCTGCTGAGTTTCTGCAGCACTTCCTGCTTTTATTTCATTTGATGTGCAATGTGTGCAACCTCTCAAACAAGTATGGAATTATCAGCCGTTGCAAATGTTCTTGATGTTGACTCAGCTGGTTTCAGTTTTTAGATAATGCATCAATCTCAAGGCAGACACATTTCTTTTAATCCATATGTTTGCCGTGATTTGTGTACAGGCACATGAACAGGAAGAGACAGGTTGAAAGAGAGGTATCGCTGATCGGAGACCCAAGAAGGAGATTTACAGATGGAGGCAGTGGGCATGTTAAATACGTATTTACATCTGCTTTTATGAAAGAGGAGGATGCTGCACAGAACATGGTGACAGAGGAAGAAAGAAACTGAACAAGGAAGAAGTCTTGGATAGATTTTTGACACTAAAAATCAACAAAGTATCAGGACTGGATGAGATGTATCCAAGGTTTTGAAGAATGAGAGGGTAGAAATTCTGGAGGCATGGCCATAATTTTTAAGTCTTCCCTGGATTCCGGGGAGGTGCCAGGTGACTGGAGAAATGCAAAAATTATGTCCTGTTCAAGACGGCTGTAAGGATAATGCCAGCAATTACAGACCAGTCAGTTTAACTTTAGTGATGAAGAAACATTTGGAAACAATTATTCAGAATAGAATCAGTGGTCACATGGAAATAGATGGGTTGATTAGGAAGAGTCAGCATGGTGTCAGACATTTGCTTTTCCTCATATATATTAGTGATCTTGCTATTGTTGGGAGGGGATACTTTCAAGTTTGTAGATGATAGTAAATGTGGAAGAATTGTGGACTGTAAGAAGGATAGTGTGGAAATCCAAAAGAACATTAACAAGTCGGTGGAGTAGGCAGATAGGTGGCACATGAGATTCAATGCGGAGAAGTGTGAGGTGATACATTTTGGTACCAAGAGAATTGAAAGACAATACAAAATAGGAGGTACAATTCAGCAGGGGTTGCAGGAGTAGAGAGACCTGGGTGTTAACAGGCATAGACCATTAAAGATGGGAAGACAGGTGGAGAGAGCAGTCAATAAAGCATACAGTGTGCATGGCATTATCAAAAACAGGAGGTAATGTTGAACTGTACAAGACACTTGTTAGACCTCAACAGGAGTATTGTGTACAATTGTGGGCACCTTATTAAAGGATAGATGTGAATGGATTGGAGAAAGTGCAGAAGTGAGTTACAAGAATGGTTCCAAGTATGAGAACCTTCAGTGATGAGGATAGATTGGAAAAGTTGGGACTGTTCTCCCTGGCTGAGAGATCTGATTGAGGTTTTTGAAATCAGGAGCGGGCTGAACAGAGTAGATAGGTTGCATTGAATTTGGCCTGCAAAAGAAACAAGAATGAGCAGGCATAGATGTAAAGTGATGTGTAAATGAAGTAAGGAATTAGAATTAGAATTTATTGTCACGTGTACTCACGTACAGGAATACAGGAATACAGTGAAAAGTGCACAAAGTCACCATTCTCTGGTGCCATTTTAAAATACAAAATACAAAATACAAAGCCATAATTTTTTTTAAAAAGTAAAGAAATAAAACAAACAGCCAAAACAAAAGGAAAACATCCAGATCTTAAAGTCTTATCTCCCTGAGCCTAGCCTTGGCCTAGGCCTCGGTCAGCCTCCTCCTGAGACATGCTCCACAGCTGCTGCAACTGATCACTAGGAGGAGCCACTGATGTTGCCGCCGCTGCTGCACATGCTTGGGGAGCTGGGCCACCAATGCCCCTGCGAAAGATGCCGACAAAGGCTTACCATTTCCTTGGAGGGTGATGTGCATGTTAGAAAGTTCTGGTGATGAGGCATACTGCCAATTGACTTTGATGGTCTGCTCAAGGAACCATGTGAAACCCTCTCCTTTTCCCTCAGGGTTTTGAGGACGCTGCATGTTGACCACTTCCTGCATCTTGGCAGCAGTTGCCCCAAGCTTTAGTGCGTCCCTCAGCACGTAGTCCTGGACCTTGGAATGTGCCAATCTGCAACACTCAGTCAGGGTCAACTCCTTGTTCTGGAAGACCAACAAGTTTCAGGCAGACCAAAGAGACTCTTTCACCAAGTTGACAGTCTTCCAGGCACAGTTGACTTTTGTCTTGGTGTGTGGCCCGGGGAACAGACTGTGGAGCATAGAGTCCCGCGTCATGGAGCTCTTCAGGATGAACCTCGACACAAGCCACTGCATCTTCCTCCAGACTTTCTTTGCAAAGGCACATTCCAGAAGATGTGTGGCATCAGCCCCCCACCGCAACCACTTCGAGGGCAGTGTGCAGTTATGCAGACCGACATGAAGAATCTCACAGGTAGTGCCCTTCTCACCACCAGCCAAGCGATATCTTGGTGCTTGTTAGAAAGTTCTGACTTTGGCCTAACATCAGTTCAGTAACTGACCAGCCAACCAGAGCTATAGCCTCTGCTAGTGCCCACACCCCAGGCCAGGGTGTTGGTAACACAGTCAACGTAACTGTGAAGAAGGGGGAAGAAAGATTGCTGGTCGGTTGGATTTTCATGAAGAGAGTCCTCCTGGATTGTTGCAGGTTCCAAAGAGCTTCCTCTGCACTGTAATAATTTTGTGATTCAGTGTCGATCTGTGCTCAGATGATCACAGCAACCATTTCAGGTCAGTATTTGTCTTTGGCCATGAAGGTCTTGGGTATTGAAATCAGGTGATGGAAGTTGAAAATCGATAAACTATGTCTACTATTCGCTTAATGTACATAGAATCGATAAGTTCATTGGCACCAACATCCTCCCTTTTGCTAGCACCTATATCTGCATCCAAATTGTGAATGGCTTTATTTGTCCTGGGACTTGTGTACTCTGTCTTTGCCTCTTTGCCTCAGGTACTGTTGTGTCAGTAAATCCCCTCTTAGGCCTCAGCATTTCCTCTCAACATGTTTAATATTTGACCAAAATCTGCCAGTAGCTGAGATAAACCAATACATACTAGGACGGTTATTCTTTACATATAGAAAACATGATATTTGCTTGTCACCTCTCTTTTCCTTACCCTGTGATTTCCTTGTGGATTTCCATATATAAGGACTTAAGAACTTGGAGCATGAATAGGCAGTTCAGCCCCTTGAGCCTGCTCCACCATTTAACACGATGGTAGCTGATCTCTTCTCAGCCTCAACTCCACTTTCCTGCCCGCTCCCCATAACCCTTCAACCCATTACTAATTAAAAATGTCCATCTCCTTCTTAAATTTACTCAATGTCCTAGTATCCATCAAACTCTGGGTTGCTGAATTCCACAGATTCATGAGGCTTTGAGAGAACTAATTTCTCCTCATCTCTGTTTTAAGTCTGTTGCTTCTTATCGTAAAACTCATTCTTGATTGTCCCAAATGAAGAAGCATCCTCTTGACGTCTATTTTGCCAATCTCAGTTAGATCTAATCTCAATCTTCTAAACTCTATTTGGCATTGATTGTAACAGTGTGGATATGTGATTAGAAGTTTACCTTAATGTTAATTATAATATCTTAATATTAACTGATAGCATCAAAGCAAGGAAAATGATGCCAAAATTAGATTAGAATAAAAGTATCTGAAATTGTGACTTGTTGCTATGTCTAAGTTTTGACCAGCAGCTATAATGTTTGCAATTTGTGTCTCCAAAGGCTGGAGGAAGATAACAGTAACTTCTTGTAAATGACGCTGAGTATTGGGGTTGATTGCAAAGCATGATAACTGGATAATCATGAGATGAGTGTGTTGTAGCGAGAGTTGCGTTCATGCAAGAGTTATGCTCTGTAACCTTTTGACCAACTGATGCATTTCAAAATGTTTCACTCAAAAAATCCTATCAGTGCGCTGTTAGAGGTTTCACTTGTATTAATAGTGATAAATTATTTGTGATTAGTTTTAAGTCTGAGTCCTTGGGCTTCTTTACTTCAAACCTTGCTGTTGTTTCTCAATAGATCCCCACTGTTGAGGCTGGTGATGAACTTTGGAACTTTGGACAGCTAACTGAGCAACACTCTTATCCCAATTACAAAGTTACAGGCTCAGCTCTGACTCCCAAAACAAGCACATAATTAAGATTGACACATTAATGCTTCCTCACTGAGGGAGTGTTGAATTGGAGGAGGTTCCGTCATTCAAATGAACCAGTAAACTAAGGGGCCTTTATAAATAATCTCAGTTGAGGATGAAAGATTAACTAGAGTGAGTGATCATGCATGCAATGTATACTGCATGGATACCCTTGTGTACAAACTATGCACTGGCTTTTCTCATGGGTAGGGCGATTTCCCAACATAGCTGATAATCTAAACTACAAATGAAAATCAAAAACTATGGTGTCAATGGTCACAACAATTTGGGACTGCACTAGGATTTACACTTCTCAAAGTTGTAGCACATCTAGTTTGCATATGGGCAAAGATCCCAAAAGTTATAAATGCATCAATCATCCACGCTTGAGTCTTGAATTTATATAGCAACTTTCAGATCATCAGGGTACCTCAAAATACTTTAGAATTTTCTAGGTTTCTGTGAGATTCCCCCTCATTCTTCTACACTCCAATACATACAATTCTAACTGCCTCAATCTCTGCTCATGCATCAGTCCTGCCATCCCAGGAATCAATTTGCTAAACCTTCACTATACTCCCTCTATAGCAAGAACATCTTTCCACAGATAAGGAGACCAAAACTGCACCAAGTATGGCCTCACCAATGCCCTGTATAATTGCAGCAAGATATCTTTGTTCCTGTACTTGAATCCACCCACTGTGAAGACCAACATACAGTTTGCTTGGTTTATTGTCAGCTGCACATGCACACATACTTACTTACTGATGCACAAGGAACCAAGGTCTCATTGAATTTTCCAATCTCTCAATTCACAACCATTTGCCTATATTTCTCTACTAAAGTGGATAACATCCTATTAATCTACATTATACTGCATCTGCCATGCATTTGTCCACTCATTCAGCCTTTCCAAATCACATTGCAACATCTGTTTGTCCTCCTCACCGTCCTAACCAGTTTTATGTCATCTGCAAATTTTGCGATATTATGCTTAGCTCCCTTACCTAAATCATTAATATGTACAGTGAATAGCAGGGGCCCTAGCATTGAACCCTACGGTTTTCCACGAGTCAATGCCTGCCATTCAGAAAAAGGCCCATTTATTTCTACTCTGTCTTTCTTATCTGCTAACTAATTTCCCATCAATCTCAATACATTGCCACCAATTCCATGCACTTTAATTTTACACATTGCACACTTATGTGGGACTTTGTCGAAATCCTTCTGAAAGTCCAAATAAACCACATCCACTGCCTTCCTCTGATCAACTCAACTAGTTACATCCTCAAAGAGTTCCAATAGATTTGTCAAGCATGATTTCCCCTTTGTAAATTGACTGTTTTATAAGTGCTCTGCTATAAAATCCTTGATAATGGACTTCTGGATAATGGATGTACTGGCACTGGAGGGAGTGCAAAGGAGGTTCACTAGGTTGATTCCGGAGTTGAGGGGGTTGGCTTACGAGGAGAGTCTGAGTAGATTGGGATTATATTCATTGGAATTCAGAAGATTGAGGGGGGATCTTATAGAAACATATAAAATTATGAAGGGAATAGATAAGATAGAAGTAGAGAGGATGTTTCCACTGGCAGGTGAAGCTAGGACAAGAGGGCATAGCCTCAAGATTAGAGGGAGCAGATTTAGGACTGAACTGAGAAGGAATTTCTTCACCCAGAGAGTTGTTAATCTATGGAATTCCTTGCCCAATGAAGTAGTTGACGCTACTTCAGTAAATGTTTTTAAAGATAAGGTAGATTTTTTTTGAACAATAAAGGAATTAAGGGATACGGTGAGAATGTGGGCAAGTGGATCTGAGTCCACGAAAAGATCAGCCATGATCTTATTGAATGGCGGAGCAGGCTCGAAGGGCCGGACGGCCTACTCCTGCTCCTAGTTCTTATGTTCTTATGTTCTTTTGCATCTTCCCCACTACCCCAACTTCAGACTCACTGATCTACTTTCCTGTTTTCTCTCTACTGCCCTTTTTAAATAGTAAGGTTACATTGGCTACCCTCCAATCTGTAGGAATGGTATCAGAGTCTAAAAAATCTTGAAAGATGACCTCCAATGCATTCACTATTTTAGGGCCAGTTCCTTCAGTACTCTGGGATATACATTATCAGACCCTGGGGATTTATCAGCCTTCAATCCCATCAATTTCTCCAACACCATTTCTCCTCGAATACAAATTTGCTTCAGTTCCTCCCTCACACTCAACTTTGTGCTCCCCATCATTTCTGGTAAATTATTTGTTCCCTCCTTTGAGAAGACAGAAGCAAGGTATAAGTTTAGTTCAACAATCATTTCTTTGTTGTTTGTTATAAATTCCTCGTTTCTGACTGTAAGGGATCTACGTAAGTTTTAACCAATCTTTTTCCCTTTCCATATCTATAAAAACTTTTACAGTCAGTTCTTACGTTTCCCACAAGCTTACTGTCACACAATATTTTCCCCATCTTAATTTATCTCTTAGTCCTCCTTTACTTACTTACAATCTTGTTCTTAATTAGTGAATCTCACCAAAAATAATGATTTTCACTGTAGAAACACTAACGATTATGTATTTTATAAAAATTTATTGTTTTGCCTTCAGATACATGAACCATAAGAGAAAACATTAGGAAAGAACAGGTGACTTATTGGATAAATCAAAATGCCTAAGCATGAAAGATTAATGCTATTCTTCTTCTGACAATCTAAGTTAATGGCAAATATTCAGCATTTTTATAATTGTACGCAGCATTTACACAGGTGAGGATATCACAGTTCAATATCACATAAATATGATTCTTATGTAATGAAGAAAATATTTCATTTGGGTGAATATTGTATACATAACAGGCCATCATGAATGCCACAAAGCTATCCAGTTGATGAATAAATAAATATTACATGTGATTTGTAAATTTCTGAAATTAAAACAAGCTGTCTCAAATTAACAAGGTTTATCTGCCCTACCAAAGCACACAGATAATTGAAGATAATTGAAGATAAGATCACTGTATTCTTCAAGGTATCAATGTCCGTATGTTCTCTTGGAAAACTTCATCAGATGTTTCAGGAATGTGCGTAACTGAATCTCAGAATCATTGTTCACTGTGCAAGTCGGTGTCTATAAGGAGAAAAATGTTTGTTTTATTTTAAGGTCACAAAACATGAACTGCAATTTAGCAGATATTTAAGTAGTATTACTTTATAGGTAAATTATTAACAGTGTTTAATAAGGATGACCAACTGGTATCCCGTCATTTTGCCCACAGAAAACAGGGCTGCCATTTATTACTGATTCTAATTGCCCTGAGAAACTGTTAATGTATGTTCTTCCTGACCCATTGTTAACTTGATTAAAATGGATTGTTTCTTGTCCAGCCAATTCAGAGGACACTTAGAGTCAACAACGTTGATTTGCGCATGGAGAACGTAAACCAAGTTGAGTAATGGATGGCAGATCTCACTCCCTGAGAGATATTCATTAACTAATTGGGATTTTCTTTTGTCTGATGATCACGTTTATAAATGTCAGCATTTTTTAGTTCCATATTTTTTCTAAATTTAAATCAAGCCCTCAAAATGCCATCATGAGGTTTGAGCTCAGTAATCCAGGCCTAAGACCATGTGACAATAGAGCCTTAGGAGCAGAGGTAGGTCATTCAGCCCATTGGGTCTATTCTGCTACTCAGATGGGTTATGCCTGATCTGATAATCCTTACTCCACTTCCCTGCCTTTTCCTCATAACATGTGATTTCCTTACTGATTGAAAAGCTATCTAACTCAGGCTTGAATATACTTAATGACCCAGAACTCTACAGCGCAAATTCAGTTCTCTCTGAGAGAAGAAATTCCTCTTCATCTGAGTTAAAAGGATGGCCCTTTACTCTGAAATAATCTCGTCTGGTCCTAGATCTCCTGCAAGGAGAAACAACCTTCCTGCACCTAACCTGTCAAGCCCACTAAGAATCCTTTATCTTTCAATAAGGTCTACTCTCATTCTTCCAAACAACTGATTAGAAGCCCAACTCACTCAAAATCTCCTCATAAGAAAATTCCTCCAAGTTTGGAATCAACCTAGTGAACCTTCTCTGGACCGCCTCCATCATCAAATAAAGTAACCAAAACTGTTCACAATATTCTAATTGTGATCTAATGAGTGCCTTGCATAGTTTTAGCAGCACTTCCTTTCACACTTCACTCCATGTCTGGACTCGTTCTCCGAATCAACACTTCGTCTCTTTTCATTACTCTGCCTTCACCCCAAAATCTTGCACATTTCTTTTCAGATACCAAGCTAATCTCATTTTGTATGCATCGGTTAAGCCTGGCTTCTCCATAATCTCAGGCATTGCATTCCAGAACTTAACCACTTTCTGCTTTTCCTTGTGTTGCTTTTGCTTCTTTTTGTCAATTGCCTTATCTGTTGTAAAGAACACTCACCTTTTCTCCGGCTTTTCGTAAGTTCATTTGAAGTTTCTGTAGGTCATGCTGGATATGTGGACAGGGAGTAATATTCTTCAGGGCTTTGAAAGCTTTGCAAAATGTTTCTGAGACAGTCTGATGCTGGAAATTACATTATTGATTAAATAAAAACACTGATCCAGTGATTGAAAATACGTAGAGTTCACCAGAATGTCTCTAGCCTTTGCCATCAAATGATCGTTGAATTGATGTATAATTAAAGCTTAATGAATATTCTTGAAAATATTTAGAATATTAACGCTGATCTTCTCTTTAATAATGAAACGGACTTAACATTCAGAGATAAAGATGCAGAAAAGGAAATATAATGTAGGAATGCTTATTGCTGTTAAAAATAATTAAATTCATTGTTCAATTTAATGAAAGGAGAAACACAAAACAAACTCATTTCTAATCTAATGTGCCAAAATGTAATCTCAAATATTAAGTTCAATTCTCATTATTTTAACCGTTGATAGTGCTGAAATCAAGGCCAGCTTCTCAGTTGGAAAGAATTAGTAATTAATTTGTCACTCAAGATAATTGATAACTTCGAATTTTATGAGTTCTGAGGAAGAATCATACTGGAGTCAGAAGTTAATCCTGTTTCTCCCTCCACAGATGCTGCCAGACCTGTTGAGTTTCTTCAGCATTCTCTGTGTTTGGTTTAGAACTCTGATGAAATGGGTCACACCTAAGATACTAATCAATATTTCTCTTTCATATTCCAGCTGATCTGCTGTATATTTCCAGCATTTTCTGATTTCATAGCCAGTTGGGGAATTACGCTGATCCAAACAGCAAAAAATCAGCACGTTGTCAATCATTTCAATGCCATTCAAGGAGCTAGCTTGTTTGAAAATTATTATAATGTGCTGCAAAATATTGGTGTCTATTACATATATGGTACTGCAAATGAACATTAATATCTGATCACTTCTTAAATGGCACTGAGGAACATTTGGTAACAGGTTAAAGGGACGAAATCATATTGTTCACTATGAGATATTAATTCATTCACATGAAAGCTTGCTGTATTAAAGGAGGTTCTAACTCACTAAAAAAGCACAAAACGGTATGATTGACTCCCAAATTTTATATTAGCTGAATATACTACATTCAAAGGTTTTGGACAGTAGGAAAGTCTGATAAGGAATTCTCCCATACAATGATTTTTGTGCAAAGGGCTGGCAACCAACTAATGCTTTAGCATTGAAATAGAACAAATGAATTGTATAATGAGACAATAATTCAACTTACTGTCATGTCACTGAAAATGTCCAGGACCATCTTGTCATGACAGGCAGCCTGCAAAGAAAGTGCAATTAGAACTTTTCTATTCAAAAGAACACATCTCTGAAACACTTCAGCGTAATATTTTCATTGCTGTTGAACTGAAAGATTGCTGAAATATATTACGATTGTAGTGAAAATTGTCTGTCAATATTCAACTTTTATCACTTGAATTTAATACTTGAGGATTTCATGGACTCAAAATGGTTTTTAAATTGCTGCCCTGATCTCCAATAAGTCTAGGTGACTCATGGAATGTACAAAATCAACTGCCTCAAAGTTACTCAGAAATAGTAAGAACTGCCGATGCTGGAGTCAGAGATAATACAGTGTGGAGCTGAAAGAACACAGCAGGCCAGGCAGCATCAGAGGAGCAGGAAAGCTGACGTTTCAGGTCGGGGCTCTTCTCGTCTAGACCCGAAACGTCATCTTTCCTGCTCATTTGATGCTACCTGGCCTGCTGTGTTCCTCCAGCTCCACACTGTGTTGCCTCAAAGTTACAATTTATAACAAGAACCGCAGAAACTCAGTGAGGTGTCAAGAAATTTATATTTCTTGTTTTCCTCAAACTCGTATTGATAACTTCACATATTGTAAGGGAAAGGTTGTTACAACTGTCCAACTTGAAATGAAGCAGTGCACAGATATCAGCATCCACAAAGAAAAGACATAACAAAGCAACAAAAATAGAAGTTGCTGGAAAAGCTCAGCAGGTCTGGCAGCATCTGTGAAGAGAAATCAGAGTTAACGTTTTGGATCTGGTGACTCTTTCCAGAAGCTATAGCAGCCTGTGAGTTAAAAAACACAGTAAAATTAATGTAGACTGATAACAGAAAAAAAACTAGGAAGTCTTCTCTCCCTCATTCTCTGTTTCAGATTCAATCTCAAAAACTAGTGCCAATGAATAAGCAACTGGGGAAAATCATCACTCGTTGAAAACTCATGATCTCTGAACTTCACTACTGCTAAAGAAACAGGACAGCAACTATACAGGTGGACTTAAGCCTTTTCGTTCTCACACTCCAAGGGATTCTTAAGGTCTGTACCTATGTCTGCCTTTAAGATTCTAGGACCATAAAACATAGGAGCAGAAGGAAGCCAATCAGCCCATCATGTTCACACCACCATTCAATGAAATCATGGCTGCTCTGATAATCCTCGACTCCACTTTCCTGCCTTTCCCCATAATCCTTGACTCCCCTAGTGATGATAAATCTGCCTATCTCAGCCTTGAATATACTTAATGTTCAAACTTCTACAGCACTCTGTGGTAAAGAATTCTTCCACATTTCTGTCTTAAATGGGCAAACCTTTATTCTGAGATTATTCTCCATGGTCCTTGACATCCCAGTAACAGGAAACAATGTCTCTGCATGTACCCTGTCAAATCTGTACAAATCATACGTGTTTCAATAAAGCCACCTCTCATTCTTCTAAACGCAAATGAGGATAGATACAGTTCCTCAATTCAGCTATATTCAGCTCCTCAATTCCTCCTGTCAAAGTATAAATAACTTCAAATTTTCCCACATTTTACTCCATCTGCCAAGTTTTTGTCCAAATGTTTAACCTGTTTATATCTCGCGGCAGACCCTTTGAGTCATTCTCACCACTTGCCTTCCTTCTCACCTATTTACCTTCGTGACTGTAGAGACTACCCCTATTCTTTGTAAGCTCATTAACTGTATGGAGGATATGCTTTTGATACTGCGATTTATCGTTTCTTTGGGGTAATAAATAGTGAAGCTCAATTCTCATTCACTTGGGAAAGGTCTGAAGGTGTATGAAGCATTTGAACTGGAAGGACTACTCCCCAGGGTTCTGAAGGACATAGCCAAGGAGATTGTGGAGGCACTGGTGCTGATCTTTTAGCAGTCACTGAAGCCTGGGACGATCCCAGAGGACTGGAAAATGGTTAATACATCTTATCTGTTTAAGAAGGGAGGAAGGCAGAAGACAGGAAACTATATTTGGGTTAGACTGACCTTGCTCATTGCTAAGATTTTAGAATCCATACTTAAGGATGAAATTGCAGCGTACTTGGAAATGCATGGTAAAATAGGGCTGAGTCAGCACGGCTTCATCTAGGGGAGATTGTGCCTGATAAATCTGTTTGAATTCTTTGAGAAAGTAACAAGCAAGTTAGACAAAGGAGAGCCAGTGAATGTGATCTGTTTGGATGCCCACAAGGTCTTTCACAAGGCGCTGCAAATTAGGCTGCTACAAAAGATGAGACCATGGTGTTAGGGAAAGGTACTGGCATAGATAGAGAATTGGCTGATTGGAAAAAGGCAGAGAGGAGGATAAAGGAGTCTTTTTCATGTTGGCAGCTGATGACTGGTGGAGTTCCACAGAGGTCAGTTTTGGGAGCATAACTATCCATGTTTCATATCAGCAACCTGGAGGAAGAAACTGAGGGCATTGTTGCTAAGTTTGCAGATAAAACAAAGATAGGTAGAGGAACAGGTAATGTTGAGGAAATGAAGAAACTGCAGAAGGACTAGACAGGCTAGGAGAGTTGGCAAAGAAGTGGCAGATGGAATATAACATGGGAAACTGTGAAGTTATGCACTTTAGTAGAAAGAATGGGGAAAGGCTTGAGAAATCTGAAGCAAAAAGGGACTTAGGAGACCTAGTTCAGGATTCTTTTAAGGTTAACAAACAGGTTCAGTTGGCAGTTAGGAAGGTGAATGCATTAACATTCATTTTGAGAGGGCTTGAATACTAGAGCATGATGTTCTGCTGAGGCTGTATAATGCTTTGGTCAGACTGCTTTTGGAATACTGTGCGCAGTTTTGGCCCTGTATCTAAGGAAGGATGTGCTGGAGGGGATCCAGAGGATGTTTACATGAATGATCCTGTAATAAAGGACCTCACTTGTGAGGAGTGGTTGAAGACTCAGGATCTGTACTTGATGAGGGGGGATCTCGTAGAAACTTACAGAATACTAAAAGGCCTGAGTAGAGGAGCCATGAAGAGATGTTTCCATGAGTAGGAGAGACTAGAACCCGAGGCACAGCCTGAAGGGATGACCCTTTAGAACTGAGATGAGGAGGAATTTCTTCAGCCAGAGAGTGGTGAATCTATGAAACTCATTGCCACAGAAGGCTGTGGAGGCCAAGTCATTGAGTGTATTTAAGGTAAATTCTAGATTAGTAAGGGGATCAAGGGTTATGGGGAGAATGCAGGAGAATGGGATTAAGAAACATATCAGCGATGGTCAAATCAGACTCAATGGGCTGAAGGGTCCAATTCTGTTCCAATATCTTATCATAGAATCCCTACTGTGTGGAAGCAGACCATTCAACCCAACAAGTCCACGCCGCCCCTCTGAAGAGCATCCCACCCAGACCCATCCCCTACCCCTGATTTCCCCACATCTAACCCACCTAACCTAAACATCCCTGGGCACTATGGGCAATTTAGCATGGCCAATCCACCTACCCTGCACATCTTTGGACTGTGGGAGGAAACCGGAGCACCTGGAGGAAACCCACGCAGACACAGGGAGAATGTGCAAACTCCGCACAGACGGTCGCCCGAGGCTGGAATCGAACCTGAGTCCCTGGTGCTGTGAGGCAGCAGTGCTAACCACTGAGCCACTGTGCCGCCCCAAGAAGAGATTGGATATAGCGATTGTTAAAATTTTATATTATATTTGATATTAACATCTACCAAAAAATGTGAAAAATTGTCCAGTGATATCCTAGACAAAAAAAACTCAGCACATGTTCAACCCATTCAACCTCCATCCCATCAGTCCAATCTCCACATAAGCAAAATGATGCAAGTTTTCATCTACATTCCTATCAAAGAGCACATACACAACAATAAACTTCTGGCTGATCACTTAGTTTGTGCTCTGCCCATTCACTCAGCTCCTGCCCTCATTCCAACCTTGATTCAAAACATGGCCTAAAGAAACCAAAAGAACTGCAGATGCTCGAAATCAGGAACAAAAATAGAAGCTGCCGGAAAAAAATACCAGCAGGTCTGGCAGGACCTGCCAAGAAAAAAAGAACAAGAGTTAACGCTTCTGGTTTTATAGCTAAATGTTGGATTGGCTCCCCTTCATTTATAAAAATCTTCTCAATTTATTTGAAGAGTAATGGCTATGTACTAAAACATAATTTTAAAAAAATTGTTGTGGTCGACCAAGAGGCATTTAAAAAGAGGGGAGCCATAACCCCTCCTCACCTGGTTATGACAAAAGTCCTGAGTTAACTCTAAGACCGTTATAGCCAGCTAAATCTAATTAGCAGTAGTCTACTTGGTTCAAATCAGCGTTGCAACAGAAAATCAAGAATAAACTTTTTATCTTTTGGGGAGACATAGTTAATAGTTTAATCATGGGTGCTACACAATAATGATACAGAGTGGTAAATTGGTCTAATGTCTTTCTGTGCACAATAGTAACAAATAATAAATATTTTCCCTCTTTATATTTTTAATGAACACATTTGGCTTTCAATGAAATGCATGCACTGTTGAATGTCACCTAATTTGTTTATTTTCTAGATCTAACTGGAAACCTCAAGTTGTATGATCAGCCAGATTTTGTTGTATGTATAAGATAAGACAGAATATCAGTATTTAGAATCACTATTTTGCATTCTACTATTAAGTAGTGATATCTTATTATAAAAGATGCTTACTTCACTTACCTGCCTCTTTGTTATATGTGTCAGAGTGTTGATGATTTCCTTTAAGGTCTGGTCATCAGAGTTCATTGTTCTCACGACTGTGCTGCCCAAGCACACTATGATGGAGAAAATCAAAATCATAAATTTCAGCATTTTGGTCCCGAAAGCTTGTAAGGTTCTGATATCTCAAACAAGTGATCACAGATTAATGTATCACCAGAAGCTTGTGAAAGCCTGAAACGTAAGCACACCTTTTTATATCCATTCCTCCAAACTCTTGGAAACACCCAAGAGTTTACTGGGTCATGACCAAACCATCTTACCATGTAGGAGATTTCCCAGAATGATTCATTTCACGCATTTGGTTACATAATCTAAAATATTGCCCTGTTCATTGAAACTGACAGGAAGGAAACTCTTATCAATTGGGTTGATTCATTCCGAGATATAAATTAGACCAGATAAAATTGATGAAGTATTTGATTCTTATTCTCCAAAATGAATATATTAAGATAATTGTAACAATGTCACTTATGGATCCATGTTCCTATTATGGTATTTAATTAGGAGGTAAAAAGTGAGTAATGGC
The DNA here is from genome assembly GCF_021869965.1 of Rhincodon typus. NCBI lineage: Eukaryota > Metazoa > Chordata > Chondrichthyes > Orectolobiformes > Rhincodontidae > Rhincodon > Rhincodon typus. Next base: position 59,553,533 of record NC_063343.1, read on the forward strand.
AACCAGGGCCAAATAGGAGACAATGAAGACGGTTGAGAATGTGAGGGGATGGGAGATCCGTGGGAGTCACAGCTGAGCTAGAAGATCATAAGGGTTGAAAATCCATGCTATTGCTGTAATGTATAAGCAATCACAGAGCATTGTTTCCTCACACCATGGCCAATTAATATATAAAGAATAACGGTACACTACTTGGTGCACGGCCTCAGGACTGAACTGGTAGGTTGTCGGCAGAGTTGCAACTCTTTGCAGTTGAGCAAGGTCACAGAGGTTTTGCTTTACAAAGAAACATGTCCTAAGTCGATACCATATGACACCCTCCAGGAACCTCAATGACAATGAAACTTCAGCAAAACGCAAAGCTCTATGTTAAACTTGCATCAAATCTTGGTTTGGCCACATTATGGCAACAGGTTCTAATCTTAATAATAAGCACTTGAATGCTTAAATTTAGCAATGTTGAGGCTAATAGATGATTATCATAGTTTCTTATGGTGCAAATGTTAAAACAAACAGATGCAGGGTTAGTGCTTGAGCTAATTAGACAGATTTTTAGGAGCTTTTTAAGCAGCCTGTACTCACTCTGACACCAGCATATGACATCAGTTCCCCAAGAAATCTAACAATTTGGCAGAGATAGTAGGAACTGCAGATGCTGGAGAATCTGAGATAACAAGGTGTAGAGCTGGATGAACACAGCAGGCCAAGCAGCATCAGAGGAGCAGGAAGGCTGACGTTTTGGGCCTAGACCCTTCTTCAGAAATG
>NC_063343.1:59554697-59574698 GCF_021869965.1 Rhincodon typus
AATTTTCTGAAGAAGGGTCTAGGCCCAAAATGTCAGCTTTCCTGCTCCTCTGATGCTGCTTGGCGTGCTGTGTTCATCCAGATCTACAACTTGTTATCTAATAATTTGGCAGGACTTGTTCAGTAGGATCTCATCTCACAAACACACTGTTTAGCAACCACCATTAACATTGTAACCTTAATGCACGCTATCCCCCATCTAACAGCAAATGGCTGCAATGGAAGCTCAGGCAGTTGACATGTTGGTCTAGGCTTCTCAATTGACAGGGCTTAATGTATTGCATCTGATGGTAGAGGATCTGTCCTCCACCAGAATACTAGGAGGGCTAGAGCCTGAGGTAGTGTTATGTGTGAAGTACGGAACTGGAACTTCTTCCATTGTAGTTTTGGTGGTACCTTCCCCTGCCCAACAAATAGCCCAGAACACTGAAATCTGTACAATCAGAAGCAAGAACCTCACAGTTTGTTGCCTCTTGAGGAAGTCCAAGGAAAATATCTGAAATTTCCTTTTCAAATTCACAACAGCTGCCTACATTGCCTACTTCCACCACTAGGAATAAACTATGTTATAAGGGGTGACCTAACAGAGGTTTATAAAATCATGATGGGCGTAGATAAGGTTAATAGACAAGGTATTTTCCCCAGAGTAGGAGAATATAAAACCAAAGGGCATAGATTTAAGGCGAGAGCATAAAGACCTAAAAGAGACCTTAGGGGCAAAATTTTCACACAGAGGGTAGTGTGTATATGGAATGAGCTGCCAAAATAAGCAGTAGAGGTAGTCACAATTGCAACATTTAAAAAACATTTGGATGGGTAAATGGATAGGAAAGATTTAGAGGGCTATGGGCTACATGCAGGAAAACGGGACTAGTTCAGTTTAGGAAATCTGGTCGGCATGGATGAGTTGGGCCAAAGTCTGTTTCAATGCTGTATGACTCTATGTAGGAACAGTAGATATCACGAAGGTGCTATACAAAGATACTAATAGAAAGGATCAGGTTGAATAGTATAATATTTGTAAATTCTCTCGGTAGTGTAATCCTTCCCTTGTTTGTTCTCATTGTAGTTAAAGAGTGATGATGGTAATTGGATAGTGGTGGAATCACTGACCGTAGTAATTGTGATCTTCATGTGGAAGGGGTTGAAAGGATTGAGTGCAGTTGATGGACTGCTTGATACATTGCAAATCAACGGAAGCCACATCATCTGCTCTGAAATCTGATAGTGGAGAATATTTGTCAAAGTGCTCATCAAAAGAGATAACCACTATCTACCAGGAAGCCTTTGGATACCCGTGCCTCCTCCACCTCCTCTTCCTCTTGCCAGTGTTTGCTGACACAGAAACTGCGGGGCAACTGAGCTTGTGTGCTCACTTGGAAATGTGCATATGCATGGTTCCATGTCATTGCATCATGAGCAAAGTGTGCACTGTGCATGTACACAGAACAGGAACAACATTGACATGGGGCTTGGCATCTGGTTGACGGGGTGGGGTCTTGGTCCCGTGGGCAGGAGGCAATCAAAAGGACTGCTCCTGTTCCCATCTCCCCCTTGGACCTATTTTCCTGCCTACTTCTTTCCCCACCCCTTCTAACCCTGATCTCCTACCTCCTCTCTCTCCTCTTCCTGGATCCCAACCTCCAATTTCAAGGGATAACTGCCTCATAAACAGTAACTGTTTACAGTATGCTTGCACCATTATCTCACATAAATGGAAATAGTTTGGAAATGTAATTAACAATACCACTAATCAGATAATAAATCTCTGATCAGATATGGTCTGAAAGCAAATAGTTTGTCCTTGTGCATGGTTTCAGTTTTCGTGTGCCTTCATTCCACTTTAGATGGGAAAAGATATTTGCTAAGTCCAAACACTTCTATTCTTAGCTATTCCACCACAAACTAGCATCTACTGAAGAAGATGAAAGCTTGAAGGCACATCTAGCTGATCTTGTGCATGCGTACTCGAAAACAAAAGTTTGGGGTTGGGTTTAGGAAGATGTGCAGATAGTGTAAATAATCAATAAGAATAAAGACTTGGGACGGAAGATATGGAATAAATGGTCAACTGCACCTTTACTCTAATTATAGCTACTGAGCACGTATATAAGGAGCTATATGTCATGATGATGTCAAATCACATGGAACTAGAACCTGAATGTATAGATTCAGAAAATTCTCTCTCACCATCTTGTGTATATTTTATATATATTTAATCAACGTTGTTAATGTTCACCGACCATTGGCAAAATGCCAATGCCTGAAAACTTCCTTTCTCTTGGCGGATAAGATAGAGTAGCACAGCACCCTTATTTTTGGGAGAAATGTTCAGAGAATATTGGCATGTCTCCCCAAAGTCTCCTGATGTGCTTTATTATTCCTTTTCAAATGCAATGTAGTCAATCATTGGATCTGTAATTCTCAATTGTAAAATTTGAGCATAGCTTTAAACATCGCTTTCTATCTCAACTCTGATTTATTCACTCCCTATTTAGCTGGCCTTTGTTAGAAGACATATTAAATAAAGTGTTACTCGCTGCTGCAGGGAGGTTTCTCATTTCTAGTGCTTTTAGAAGTGGCAGCAGGCATGGCTGGTCAGCTGTTTAAAACGTTTCTTCCTCTCTTCGACCATGCTTTAGTGGAATGGGATGCAAAAGACAACTTCATGCTTCCAGAAAAATCCCAGGACAAAGTGTTTCAAGCAAGGTTTGTGTGGTTGGATCTGGCAACCAAGTAAAGAATGGTGACATTCAGCCAGTTAATGTACAAGGTGGTGTAACAGTTCTACTCACAAGAATATGGAGGGGCTAAAGTTGTCTTTGACGATCAGGAATACTATTTGTTCAGAGATGGAGATATTCTTGAAAAACACACAGTACCATTAATGGATGTTGCAAGAAACTGGCCATTCCATGAAGTAACTGTCTTTTTGTCTCAGCTTAGAAATGTCTTTTTTTGAGGTTCGGTACAATAACTTCAATGTTAAATGCACAAAATCATAAAGTGTTAGCCATGAAAATGGTGTGCAGTCTTTTTAATGAGTCTGGCAGGCAATTTCATTATCAGTCAGAACCTTAGTGATCCTGATAGTGCTTACCCCTTAGTTCTGATGATCAACTCCTTTACAAAATGGCTTCTAGCTTGAAACATGAGCTAAGCTGTCATGGAAGATATAGAGCCCAACCTAAATCACATAGATGCTCCTTAGCAGCTAAAGTATATGTCAAAAATTGTGCCATAGATTATAATGCTCAGGTCTGGCCTTTGTAATCATGATATGAAGATGTCGAGAACGAGAATGTGCAATAAAATTTACCAAGTTGATACTTCCCAGAGAATTGTATGGCTAGAAGAGGTTATAGAGATTAGGAACAAAGTAAAAGAATTGAAAATTGAAGTATTGCAGAACTGGTAACCAATATAAATGAACATCAAAATAATTTGTTTGCTTTCTTCATTAACGTTTCAATCAACAGTCGTCTTAGAATTGTATTTGTGGTTTCACACAGGATGTTGGAGATAAATAGCTTTCTACTTCAGTTGAATAAAAGATTCACAAGTATAGTACTGCCTTGAAAAAATGTAATAATTCCATTCAAGATATAAAGTTAAGGAGATCATGAAAATATGAATAATGTGCACAATATATTTTTTGTTCATGGGATGTGGATGTTGCTGGCTAGGACAATATTTTGTTGCCCATCCATCATTTCCTTGGAACTTAGTGACTTGCAAAGCTATTCCAGAGGGCAGTTAAGAGTCAATCACATTGTTGTGGGCCTGGAGTCTGCCAAACCAGGTATGAACAATACATTTCCATCCCTGAAGGATCATTAGGGTTTTTACGACAACTGACAGTGGCTGCATGGTGATTAGTAGGCTAGCTTTTAATTCCAGATTATTTGTATTGAATTAAAATTTTGTTATCTGTCATGATAGGATGGCAGTTGTTTCCCCTGATCAGACCTGTTGTTCTGGAATACCCATCTGTGACATTTCAGCAATATAGAGTCATAGAGTCATACAGCATGGAAACAGACTCTTCGGTCCAAACAGTCTATGCTGAACACAATCCCAAACTAAACTAGTCTTACCTACCTGCTCCTGTCCCACATATCTCCAAATCTTTTCCTATTTGTGTACTTCCAATTCTATCACCTGATGTGAAGAGACTGGATGTTGATGCTCCCTAACGTGACAGCCAGAGTGGGTTTTCTGTATTTTTTCTGAAGAAGGGTCTAGGCCTGAAACATCAGCCTTCCTGCTCCTCTGATGCTGCTTGGCCTGCTGTGTTCATCCAGCTCTACACCTTGTTATCTTAGCCAGAGTGGGTATTTGGTTACTCCAGCTTGGCACTTGCTCCTCCTTCTTGCTATTTTGGTTACCAGCATCAACAACTCAGAGTGTACTTCATCATTATCGACGACACACACACACCCGTTATACAAGAATGCTACCACCTGACATCTACCAACCTCTCAGAACCCTCAAGGCACCTCTCTGACCCATTTGCAAGATGCTTCATATTTAAGTGATTCATGGTTGGACTCAGGGTGCACTGGAATCGAGCATTGAAATGCTGTTATAAGGACACTCTGAGCTCAGGGCCATCATCAGTTCTCAGACTGGAACAAGCTGCATCTCAGCACTCATTCACTCTCCTAGTGCTTACTCACCTTATGTCTGTCTACATGTTGATAGCTCCCCTGCTTTGCTTTGTCTTGTCTTGCATTGCCTTGCTTCTTAGCACAGTTGCAAAGTCAGGTAGCTTGTCGGCCAAGAGGTGGATATCTCGTTGTATGGCTTATTGCTGTGATAATCAAACTTGTGCCATGAGCCTGTAGCCTACAGGCTGAACACGTTACATGTGCTGCATTTAGGCAGCCATCTCTCAAAGTCTAAGTGGAGAAGTCCTCACCGAAGTTCATTGACACCCCCATCAGTCAGGAATTCCCAGCACAGTAAGCCGAGGGTAAACTCCAGGGTCAGTCCAGGGGCTTGGTATGTATTCGGGAAGCTCACACTCAGGGGTCTGTACCTCTGCAGTTCAGAGAATGGCTCAGGCTGAGAGACAGTATTGAAGGAGGCAGCTGTACATGTGAGGGAAGGATATGGTAGAGCATGGATGGGAAATGGATTATGCACTAGAAAGGATCATCTATGTTCAGGACCAGCCTGACTTCAGGGGGAGGACAGTATACGACCACAAGTGGTGACCTCATGTGGCAGGGACTGGAAGTGAATGTTGGGCAGGTGCTTGCTCATATGAGCAAGTTGGGTGGTGTCCTGGGGAAGTGCAAATCCAATGGGTTTTGCATGATAAGTGCCTTAATCTGTAAAGGAGAGGTTTGAGAAACCCATTAATGTGAGAGCCTTCAAAAGACATAATACTACACAGATCCATACACTGTCAAGGGACTACAACTGAAGGCTCATGATCCCTGATGACCCAGGCAACCCTAATTCCTTGACTTTCTGTGTACTACACACCTCCTTGACTCAAACATAACTGACCATTTCATGCAGGACCAAAACATTTGGCCACTGAGATCAATGATGTGTCCCAATGTCTACCCTCCTAGAGATTTGGTGGCTAGTTCATTCATTCCCTTCTTGAAGTGATATTCCTGTTATCTACACCTAGTTCAGCAACCCTTCTTGATCATTGTTTAACATCACGTATGAATAGGATGTCTGACCCCCTAGAGCGACAGTTACAGTAGGAGCTAGTCAGAAACTCAGAGCAAACAGATTTTGTGACGTAGCATCTATTAATAAATGTGAGACCTTATATACTGTGAAATATTACCCATCCCATCAATGTGTTCACAAAATGTTTCATTTTCCTTTCCCTCCCACTACACCTCAGTGAAGTCTTGGGTTTCCAGCTGGACTGAACAGAGACAATCCTACAGTGGATCCTGTTTTCCTTGATGTTTTGGTCAGGACTATGGGGACATTTGGTCCAGAGGGACCAGACATGCTGAGTATGCCTCAGAGGTAAGAGGTGTCTCCTGTGGTATGAAGCAGTTTTGGGGATGTGGAAGGCCCTACCACATCTGGAGTGTCCTCAGAGGAGACTCCTGAATGTCCTGTATGTGGTTCCTCCTCCAGCTGAATGCCTAATGGCACTGCTTTTTCTCTATGAGGAAAAGGTACCAGGGATGAGTTCAAGGTAACCCACCCCCTGGTGCCTTTCTGTTTGTGATGAGGACCCATGTCAAGGGTGATGGAGTGCAGGTCTGTTCACTCTGGGAACTGGCTCTGAGGAAGCTGGATCAGGGTCAAGACTCTCCACATGTGAATACAGGGTGACTTGGTGATGGGATCCCAGCTTTTATAGAGGTATGTTAGCGGCAATGAGAGAAAAGCATGCTTGTAAAGAAATTCACTTGCAACAGTCATCTTTGAGTTAGGGTAATCATTACACCGATATTTAGGAAGCTTGACTCATTCCATCCTACTGTTGAAAACAGGGCCCTGTCTATGAAAAGGTTGCATTAATTTTTCTGGACAACTGACTTTGGCATAGATGAAAAGCAACGGGTAATTCTCCTGACAGTTTGTGGATCTGTAGCTTTTTTGGTTATTAGGAGCCTAACTTTCCTTGAGATACCAGATACAAAACCCTTTCAAGTGTTGTTAGTTTTAGTTAAGGAATATGATGATCCCAAGTCTGCTCTAATATTAAGATGCTATCAGTTTTACTCGGCAATTCGAGACCCAGGGAATCCATATTGGGATTTTTCACTAGGTTAAGAAGACTGGCAGAGGCATGCGACTATCATTTTACCCATAATGAGATGCTGAGAGACCATTTGGGAAAGAGGATTAATGATGTAACCATGCAAAAGTGCCTATTAATCCAACTGGATTCAAGCAGCACTACAATTAGCTTTATCATTAGAAAATGCAGCAAGTGGAGCATTTAAGTCGCTGGGTATTCCAATGGAAGTGGATTCTCTCTCCAGTCCGACTGAGCTTGGAGGACATCACTTGAGTAAAAGCAATGGCATAGACTCACCCAGCATATTTCCTGAACAGAGGGACTACAGGTCAGCCCACAGCATTTCCAAAACAAAGCCAAACTTTGGCCAAATGGTTAAATTTTTTTCAGGATCTGGGCCAGCAAGCCATGGTAGTGGCAGCCTCACTAGACGTAAATTAAGTAGGAGAACTCAGATGCTGGTAACCAGGAGAGTGCACCTACATCTGGTTTGGAACAGTCACGTTCCTTAGCAACATCTAAATCAGAACCTATCAAAATAAATGTCTGGTTAAATGGTCACCCAGTTCTATTGGAAGCCAGTACTGGCACCGTGTTTTCAGTGATCACAGAACCAGTCTTTAACAAAATTCACTCTGGACTCCAATCCTTAAGTTTGGGCAAGACCTTGGCTGGACTGGGAACCAATATCGGAGAACTTTACAGGTTAAGAGCACAACTTTGATTCTGGTTTCTTATGAGAAGTATCTGGTTCAGTTACCACTGATTGTAGTAAAAGATTTGGGCCCTAGCTTGATGGGGTGAAATTGGTTGAGAAAGATTCACCTGAATTGGCTCAACACTTTTTGATCACAAAATGACTGCCTGAGTGATGTCTTAATTAAATACCTGGATATTTTTCAGGAAGGTGTAGAGACTATCAAAGGAGCCAACGCCATCTTGCATGTTGACCAGGAAGCAATTCTATGATTCTGCGAGGCCCATCCAGTGCCATTTGCCTTATGGGCAAAAGTAGAGGCAGAAATCAGGAGGGTGGGAAGCAAAGGAAACATCAAACCAGTGCAGTTTACGAAATGGGCAGCATTGATCATACAGGTTGTGAAGCCTAATGGGTTAGTTCACTTTTGTGGGGATTTCAGAGAAATGATAAATCATTTCTCGCAGCTGGATAAATACCCAATCCTTTGCAGAAAGGATTTATACACAAAGCTGGCGGCAGGGCTAACCTTCGCGAAGCTAGACATGAGCCTGGTATACCTATAGTTGAGGTCAGATGAGGATTTCCCAGAAGTGTACTACAATTATTACACATAAGGGTTTGTACCAATATATGACCCTGCCATTTGGGGTATTATCAGCCTGTGCAATTTTTCAGAGGACAATAGAGAACATTTTACAAGGTCTACCCCAGGTCACCATTTATCTAGATGACATGCTAATAACAGGGAGGGCCAATAAAGAACACTTTGAGAACTTGGATGCAGTCCTTAGACGTTTCATCCCACCTGGTTGTATGCCCAAGAAGGGAAAAATGTGTGTTCCAGGAGCCCTAAATGATTTACTTGGGCTACAAAGTCAACAAGACCAGGTTACACCCATAGGAAGATAAAGTGAGGGCAATCAAATGTGCTCCGGCTTCACGACTGTACTGAAGCTTGTGTCTTTCCTTGGGCTGGTGAACTATTACAGAAAGTTCATACATAACCTGGCCTCCATGTTAGGACCTTTGCATCAACTCTTAAAAAAACAATCAGCCTTAGAAATGGTTGTGGAACCAAACCACAACTTTCAGGGAAGTGAAAGAAACAGCTATCACCCTCTAAAGTGTTGGCACACTATGATGTCAAGCAAGATCTGGTATTGACATGTGATGCTTCCCTGCATGGCATCAGGTTAGTATTAGCTCATATGTGGCCCAATGGAGAGAAATGCCAACAACATATGCATTCAGGAATTTGGCTAACACAAGACCGTAAATTTCCCAGATAGAGAAGGAAAGTTTGGCAGCCAAATTTAGAGTCAGGAAGTTCCACCAAAACATTTACACATGTAAATTTGTAATAATAATGGACCACAAACCCCTACTAGGTCTACTTAAAAAGAACGAGGCAGTGTACCCATAACTTCAGGCCAATTTTAGCGGTGGGCTCTAATTCAAAGCACATATAATTACAAGTTGGAACGTGCATATGCATTGATCCGCTTCCCACTGGCAAATACAACACTGGTAGTGGCACTACTGGAAGAGTACATAATGGTTTTAAATTTTCTGGATGCACTTCCAGCCACAGCTGACAATACCAGACTTTGGATACAGAGGAATCTGGCCCTAGTAAAACTGAAACAGCTATTGTTGATGGGGGAAACCAAAAGGCTATTAGAACCAGAACTGGAAACTTTTTGGGCCTGGAGAGACCAGATCACTGTCGAGGATGGCATTTTATTAAGGGGAGCAAGAGAGATTGTCCTGAGCAATCCAGATACTGGCTGAACTCCACCAGGGTCATCAAGAGATACTGAAAATGAAGATGTTGGCGAGAAGTTATGCCTGAAGGCCAGGATTGTATGCAGACATAGCCTTGTTGGTGGGGCAGTGCCCAGAGTGCTAACAAAGACAAAACTGGCTTCCAGCAGATCATCACATTTGTAGAAATGGCCAGATAAACCTTGGACTCAGTTATACGTCAACTATACAGGTCCTTTCATGTGTTCAATGTTCTTAGTCATTGTGGATGCCCACTCAAAGTGGCTGGACATGTGCACAGAGTTCATTTGTCAAACACAGGGACAGCGATAGAAAAACTGCACACATCTTTTGCGATACATGGATTCCCAGAAGTGTTGGTCATGAATAATGGGCCATTGTTTACCAGCAGGGCATTTGAGTATTTCCTAAAGACAAATGGTATTCGTCATATAACAACATTTATCTTTCAATAGGCTGGCAGAAAGAGCAGCCCAAACCTTGAAGGCAGGCTTAAAGAAACACCCTACAGCTTCACTAGTTACCAAACTGTCCCAATTCCTAGCTGATTATTGGGGCCACCCCTCAAGTAACTACAGAATAGCTCCAGCAGAGTTGCTAATGGGAAGAAGACTCTGCACCAGGTTAAATCTGATCTTCCCAGCCGTGGAGTGGAGGGTGAAGCAGCATCAGGAACATCAATGCTGGACACAAAACTCTGCAAGGCGAGAGAGACAGTTTATTTCAGGGAACGAAGTTTGGGTGTAGGAACCACAAGAATGGCCCTGCAAGGGTAAGAGGCATGGTCAATGTGAGGTCAGGTCCAATGACATATAATGTTTGGCTACACATGACAATCCTGAAGAAGCATATGGACCGTATGATAGCTACAAACTCGCAACTAATGTGGGAGCAAAATGGGGAGCAGCCAGATCCTGAACAGCCTTTCTGACTGTTCCAGAATCCATGGGTTCCCTCTCCATCAAGCATTGAAGAAACCTTGAGATGGACATAGCAGATGCCATCGCCTCGACACCTTTGTCATGAAGAGGAGAGTGAATTCCTTCTGAGAAACTCCTGGTATAATAGACGAGCTACTGTGCATGACATGTCACCTGTATCAGAGGAAGAGTTGGAGGAACCTGGCCTGGTGCTAAAACATCCCTGAGGAGCTGTAATTAAAATAACCAGACAATGTCCTTGGACTCAGAGGGGTACGGATGTAATGATTGTAATGAGGTCAGCTAGGTGCACCTCATAAAATATGAGTTCCCTGATCAGGGATCCCTTGCTGACAGATATAAACAGGAATGTCAGACGTTCTGTTAACTCTGACAGCTGGCTCTGAGTAAGCTGGATCAGTGTTAAGGACTCTCCACGTGTGAATAAAGGGTGAATTTGTGATGGGATACTGGCCTCTGTGCAGTTATTTCAGTCTCCACACTGAGCCCAGGAAAAAGAGGCGAATTTTCTCTTCATTTCTATTAGAGCTCATGAGAATTCCTATTCTTTCATCATAGCATGCCTACATTTACAGATATTCCAATTTCATTAAGTACAGAGAACAATATTTTGATCATCAGGCATTTTACCATCTGCCATGTATGTTAGATTTTTCATCCATGTAATCACAGTTTATCTGTGACAGCACTTCCAACAACCAACAGTTCCTTATACTCTTGTGTTGAGTTGTCAAATCTCTATCCCACCACATATTGGACTACCTCCACATTGAGGTCATGATCAGAAACTGTCTATCTCCAACTGGACATTAGGATGAGCCAAAATCTTCTGAAGTTCAACATTGGAATTACAGCATTCAAAAATGTACAAACATTTAAATATGGGAAGGAAAAACATTACTCAAAGTCATGCAGTTCCTCTATCGAGCTTTAGTTGCAATTGAATTTTAAGTTATTAACCAGCAGAGGGAGTTACACACTGGTGCCCTGATTAAGTTGATATTTTTGCAATCTAGTGGAGATTTTAACATGATTGTTTTCTAAATGCACAGTGAGTATCTTAGGCACAGAAAAAAATATGCAGAATTGGTACAGCATCTGTAGCAAACAGACTTCCTTATAGTACTTGGGTGGACCACAACAAAAAGCTGTGGTGATTCCTTTGTTGATACTTCTTCATTTGACCCACCCAGAGCATTTTTCAACCTTATCTGAAATGTCTATTGCCCAAACAATGAGCAATACCTGTGCATCAAGACAGAGCAACAACTCAGAAAAGGACTATGCATTTTTTTTATAAAAGGTCTGGGGAGAGGTGAGAGTTGAAACTGACTCCTGGCGGAGCCATCAGAGAGAAATCCATGACTGCAAACTTTCTCCCAAAGGTATTCTAACTTAAGCATGCTTTGTTGCTGTTATCAACTGTTTAATGTTTGTAATTTTGTTCTGCTTATTTGTGGAAGGATGCGAATGCATTTGAGGCAGTTTAGAGGAGGTTTACTACCTGGAATGAGTGGGTTGGCTTATGACGATCGACTGGACTTGTTAAGCTGGAGTTTTGAAGAGACAATGGTGACTTGATTAAAGTGATTAAGGTCCTGAATGGTCATGACAAGTTGGACATGGAAAGGATGTTTCCTCTTACGGATCAATCCAGAACGAGGGACTTGTTTTAATATTTTTAGGACAGAGATGAAAAGAAATTTTTCTCTCAGAAGATTATGAAACTTTGGACTTCAGGAGGCAGTAGAAGCAAGATTATTGAATACTTTTAAGATAGAGTTGAGTAGGTTATTGTGAAAGGAATCCAAGGTTATTAAGGATTGATGGGAATGTGGAATTAAAAACGCAAGCAGTTTGGCCTCGATTGTATTGAAGGGATGAATAGTTTACCTCTGTTTACTTATTTTATATGTCCCTAATCAATCAAGATTAACCACAAACAATATTGTGTATACATTTAACCAGAGTTTGAACCTTTCATGAAGTTCCTTATTAAAGACCTTGTAGAATTTTAACACATCTACTGGTTCCCCACTGTCCACTCTGGTTCACACTTCCTTAAAAACTCCAATAATTTAGTCAGTCATGATTTCTCTTTCATGAACCATGCAAACTTGGAATGGGGACTTAAAGGTCTCAGCAACTTAAAGCTGCAGACATCTCAAACTGTCAAGTGGCCAAGAAAATAATAAAGACTATTTTCTTTTCAGTTTCCATGCCAAGGGAGTGAATGTGGACCCCTACTGATCTGTTCAGCTCAGCTGCCCCATAGACTGTGTATTTACATATGATGTCAGCAACATAGGCAGGCAGACAGATGTAATATTTTTCTAAAATAATCATGCCTTTGAAAATACATTGTTATAATAAATAGAGGGACTAACTCCAGGAATTGAGAGCATAATAGGATTGTGACAGTTAGGGTCTAGGCCCGAAACGTCAGCTTTCTTGCTCCTCTGATGCTGCTTGGCCTGCTGTGTTCATCCAGCTCTACACCTTGTTATCTAGGATTGTGACAATGTTTCCTGAGGTGGGTGAAACAACAGCAATGTTCCTCTTCAGCCGATGTTGATGATCGTTAGCTTGGGATGGTGTGGAAAATGGAAGGAAGGGAGCTCTGCACCAGGGTTCAGTTTGTTCCAGTCCCCTTTGTATTGATTCAGTCAGTAACCCCTATCTGTTTCACTCTCCTGGTAATCTGAAAATAGGCACAAGCCAGTCATTGCAGCTGTTTATTTACACTGAGTTACATTGCTGGAGTGCTGTGTTCAACATTATCCAGCTCAGGATCTTTCATACTTGCAACTTGGGCCATTCAAGTTTTTCATCCTACTCCACCATTCCATAAGATCATGGCAGATCTGATTGTACCAATAGCACCTCAAAGTGTATGCATTGTCTAGTGGCCAGGGGAAGAAAATAATAAAAAGTATTTTCTTTTCTATTTCAATGCCTGGGAAGTGAAGGTGGACCCCTACTGATTTGTTGGGTTCAGCTGCCCGATGGACTGTGCATTTATATAAGATGCCAGCAACATAGGCAATCAGATGTAATATTATTCTAAAATAATTATACCTTTGAAAATAACTTGATCCCCATTCCCACCTAACCCTGTCTCTGAGTGTTCTGCCTATGTCATGATTATATCATCAGTTACTTCACTGAGTGTTTACATTAACCCTTTAATCCACACTGCTCACTACAACTCTTAGAGTTTTCATTACTGAAGTGTTGGAAGCCAAAATTTAAAATAGCTGCAATTAGTCCTGGGCTGCAGAAACAAAACTCACATGCTCTGGTGTGGTACATTGCAATAGATCAGCTCTGTAATGTTTGTAAGTGAACATCAACATTGTTTTTAAACATAACTGTGTCCAAAGGATCTTAGGATTGGATATCTTCTGGAACGTGACATGTGATCTGATGACATAGCCTCTTATGCATGTGCTCCGTAGCTATTCATAAAGTAAGAATTTTGGAAAAGGTCTGAGATCCACAGATAGTTGATGTCATTCCACAGACACTGTTATGGAAGAGGAGATAACAGTAAAGAGAGAGGAAAATGATTCCATTATGCAATGCGAAGTCTGTACTGTATCATCAAACCTGGAATGCAATCAAAATAAAGCGCTGTCAGTATAAATTTCAAAGGAAACCACACAGCTCACAAAAAGCACTAAAAATTATTCTATCTGATGAGATGGGCATGGATTTATTCATTTCTTTGCAGTATTGACTTGGAAGGTCGGGTTTTTTTTAAACATAACTGCATTCAGTCTGACATAAGAATGAATCCCATTCAGGGGTATATTAATATTAACTTTAAAGATCTGACATATATATGTTTCCTGTACTTATGAATGGTTATTTTATTAAAAACGAAAGAACTGTGGATGCTGTAAATCAGGAACAAAAACAAAGTTGCTGGAAAAGCTCAGCAGGTCTGGCAGCATCTGTGAAGGAGAAAACAGAGTTAACGTTTCAGGTCTGGAGACCCTTCCTCAGAACAATGGCTATTTTATATTGTCCTGCATTGTGTTCGGACTTGCGTACAAATCAACTTGTGAATTGACTCAAGAACAGAGCTCATATGCAACCCAGGGACTGTCTGCATAAACAAGGAATGTTAGGACAGGAAAATCCTCTGGAACACTTCATTTGACTTGATGATACGCACTTACCCAGCAGCTGTTCGGCTGCTGAATTTTTGCTGTAGGTGATTGTTGCGATAGATCTTCCAGGCAGCCATATCCCTCCAGCGTTCTGTTCTCCAGCAGAGCTCTGGGAGCACTCAGTGCCACCCAAACAAGCTAACCATGGTTCCATGGGGACCAGCCCTGCTGGACTGTCTTGCTAAAGTCAGTGCATTTGCTCCTTTGGCATGCACTCTACCAGTTTCCTTATTGGTGCCACTCAACCAGCCAGCCCACATTGCTGCATTGCACAGTAAGTGACAAAGATGCCAGAGGAACATAGGGCTGCTCACTCATTAGAAAGAGACAATTGGTGGTGAGTTTAATCTGAGGCTGACTACATCTAAGACTAAGACTGAGGCTGAGAAGGCAAAACCTTCATGGTAACCTCAGGTGCACCAATGAATTTCATAGTACAACTGTAGTGTTAACAGAATGAACTGCCACCTTTACAGAACATATTCCATATCAACATTGATACATGAATCATCCTTGCATCCAGTTAATCTACATTGAGAAGTATCCAGCAACACAATCTGATCCACAGCACAGTGAGTAGAAAACAAGCCAAGTCATAATTTTGTGCAGTTTGGCCAATGCTTTGGCAATAACTCTTTGGCACTGACCCCCAAGGACATGTTTCACTATGTTCTAATCTTTTGAAATTGAAAATGCAAAACATCTCACAATGCAAACTTGTACCAGTAAATGAGAAATGGTAAAAATAAGGGAGAGCTGCAATAGTCCATGGCCAACATAAACGAAGGTTGCAAAGGACAAAAAAAATACCAAAGCAGGAACCTGGATTGTGATCTCTATGTTTATTTATTAAAAACAGATATATAGAAGACAATAGAGATAGTAGGAACTGCAGATGCTGGAGAATCCGAGACAACAAGGTGCAGGGCTGGATGAACACAGCAGGCTCTGCTCCTATGATGCTGCTTGGCCTGCTGTGTTCATCCAGCCCTGCACCTTGTTGTCTATAGAAGACAATACACTATTCTAGAATGTCTCAATAGAGTAGGTGGTCAAAGATCCAACAGGGGGAGCCAGTGTGTACCGGATGCCATTGATTCAGATCAGTCGTTTTTTTCATTATTGTAAGTGATGTAATAATATCTAACTATAAATAGTGACTTACAACACAAATAAATGAATGCTGGTTGGATTCTGAGTGTGCTCTCAGTGAGAACTTTCTGAGCTCTGACCCATGACTGGATTCCTATTTTACCATAAAAGGCAATTGATTTATGAGGATATAATTGCCTTGCTCCTTTGTGTGGCAGTCTTAAAATCAGACTGCTCCTGGTTTTATGGGCACCAGGATTGTTTGGAATAAGAGAAAGTGATGCTTAATGACATGACAAAGAATCAATCTCTGGTCAATTGTCTCCTGAGGAACCACACCAACTAAAGCCTGTCAAAAGCTTGGAGATGTTGTGATCTCATGCTGTTCATGCCCACAATATATTTCTATTACGTACGTAAGCCATTCTCAGCCTTTTTAAATGATGTAGCCAGTTGATGGTAAAGTAATGGCTTGTGGCACTTTATGAATTCAAGCCAGATTTGATTTGGTTTGAGACTGTTCAAACTGATTTAAATTTGATCAACTACTGTTAGGCCACAAATCCAAGTTTATACTCAGACTCCAAAATGACAAGGCATATATTCAACATACTAACATCAGAGAATGCTTGATTTGATATTTGAGCATTCTTTTGTTTTGAATTTAGATGTTGCTTGATGTTTAACAGGGCACAATTATTCGTCATTATTGCAAATGGCTCCCTCTCAGTTAGAAATGTTCTTTTCTGCCGAAAATTTGCAATCCATAATCTGTGAAATGATATCCTTAACGCTATTTAGTTTTAAATAGATTAAAATAAAAGGGAATACAAACATTTGCATAGATATAATGCATTTTGTTAGAAAGATGAATTTAATTTAATTGTCATGTTTTGCATCTTTACTTTAGGATAGGATGAAGAGAGTCTTGTGACCTGTTCTAAAGTCTGCCTAACAACAGGTTTGGGTAACGTTGTAGGTAAAGATGAAGGGAAATCCTGGGTTATTTGCTGGAAAGAAGGTGCAAAGTGGTCATTTGGAGATTTGGACTACTAGTCTCTGAAGTCTCAGGAAAGCAGTCACTTGGTAATATGGTGCTTGAATATTTCTGAAAAAGAGAGGCAGATTGAAGATTGCCAAATTGTTCTCATCAGGATGGAAGCAAAATGCCAAACTTTAAAGTGAGTGAAATAACTCCACAGAGGCTGGTTTTTCATGGGCTCTGACCAGCCAGATCAGAGCCAGTCCCTAGAATCAGGAGACTCTCTGAATCTCCTGTTTCTTTTGGACTCTGACCAGTTAGCTCAAAGCCAGTCACTAGGCTTAGGAGACCTTTTGAATAATTTCCTGTTTATATCTGTCAGCCAGAACTCCCTGATTGGTCCAGGTTAACAGCCTCAATTAAGGGTGTCATAGTCAATGAGAATCGCCTGGTCCTCGTTCCAATCACTACAGACAGCAACAATATATAATACATTACTTGGCATTCACCACCTCAATGCACGAAGCAATCCGCACCCATCCTACATAAATAAACTGTTGCTCATTAACAAATTTTGCATTCTTGCATCTATCCTGATGTCAGTGATTCCTTGGAAGGTGTTGAGGATTCATTGTTATAAATAGTTGTGCTCTAAGCTGTCTATTTACCTCTGGGATAAAAGAGAACTAGTGTTTCAAGGATTGTTAATCAACATTTCTCCCCGGATATGAGGTCTATGTGATACATATTTTCAGTAGTTACGCTTTGAAAGGGAGAGGGTTTCTTAAAATATCTCTGAACATATCAGGAAGTTAGTCTGCCAGGAACCAATAGGAACAGAACAGCTAGAGAACAGAAATTTCTAAGGTTCATGGCACAGAAATTCAGGCGGGGGGTTTGTACTTGGATTGAACAGACCAGATTGGTGAGCATTTAAAATAAAGCTGGAAATTTATCCAGCTTGCTCTAGGTGGAGAACCACCAGGAAAATTTTTAACCATGAAAAGCAATTCTGAAGTTAAAAGTTTCCTGGCTGAGTAGGGAGAGAATGGATATCAAATTTCAGGAGTTAAGAATCACTTTGAACTACATCTGGGGAAATTGAATGACTACTTAAGCAACAGTGTCTACTGAAGGAATAGTGCAAAGTATAATGATGAAATGTGTTTTCAGTCATATTAAAAGTGCAAAGTAATATTCTATAATTTGAAGTAATTGTCAGCTACAGATGTTTAGCGAGTAATGCTTTTAGTTTGCTTGTTACAGCAAAGTCTTAAAATATGAAATCTCATTGTGTCATCCTTTCAGCTGTCAACTAGATATTCTATTTTTAAAGTTCTCAGTCTTTATTGGGTTCATCACAAAATAGGGAGGTCCTGTGGGATTCCAAGTTGACAGGCTGAGACTAGCACACTAGTTTTGGCCGGAATTTAAATGAACAAGACTTCAAAAGTGACTGCTACTACAGTTTGAGAAAATTGAAAATGGTTGCAGCTGTTGGTGAAGCATTCTTAGAGTCACAGAGACAGTGCAGCACTGGAACAGACCCTTTGGTGCAACTTGTCCATGCCAACCAAATATCCTAAATAAATCTAGTCCCATTTACAAGCTTTTGGTCCGTATCCCTCTAAACCCTTCCTATTCATATACCAATGGAAATGCCCTTGAGTGACTTGTAGCAGCTAACAAAAGTTAATCTGAATAAAAAGTGGCAGAAGAGTTAGAAATAGATTTAAAAAGTAGGTTCGAAGAAGTTGGAAATAATTCTCAATTTGAACCTTAAGAAAAAGAAAGGTAATCTAGATAAAGTGCAAATTTAATTGACTATGATTCAGTTGTAAATGAAACAGCTAAAATTTGAATCAGAAAGGCAAAAAATTTAAGAAGAAAAAGAAATGAAAAAGCTTAAACTCCAAGTTAAAGAAAGTGTAAGAAAAATAGAAAGAGGAATATAAAACTTACCTTAGAATTTCAAAACGAAAAGGAAGCCAGAAAACCTGAACTGGACAGAGAAAAGGTTTGATTATGTGAACAGAGAGTGCCAGGCAGATCTGATGGTGGATCAGCTTTAGCTACTATGGAGTTCATGAATTAGGTCCAATATAGAAGATGGTAAAGCTTCTAAAATGAAGGAGAAGGCTCTCATGACTGATAATAATGGACAATCCCACGAATTTATCAGTGACAACAAAACTTTGTTTGCAAAACCACAGAGACGCTCAAGAGGTAAGAGAAGCAATAGTGAAGAGAACACTAATTACAGTGAGAGAGATGGCAGAACTGAAGAGACAGCTGCCTTTTGATTAGCAAAAGACCATAAGACCAAAACACATAGGAGCAGAAGTAAGTCATTCAGCCCATCAAGTCTGCTCCACTATTCAATGAGATTGTGGTTAACCTGATAATTCTCAATTCCACTTTGCTACCTTTTCCTCATAATTCTTGATTCCCTTACTAATTAAAAATCTGTCCATCTCAGCTTTGAAAGGCCTAGCCTCTGTGTTGAAGAGTTCCACAGATTCACAACCCTCTGAGAGAAGAAATTCCTCTTCATCACCAACGATAGCATGAAGGAGACTATTATGTTACTTTTGAATTAGACAGGAGTATTCCTAGTCTCTGACCTGCTGTTGTACCCACTGTGTTTATGTGGCAAGTCCATTTGGGTTTCTGGCCAATGGTAACCCCCAGGATGTTAATAGTGGGGGATTCACTGATGGTAACACCATCGAATGTCAGAGGGCAGTGTTTAGATTGTCTTAGTGGTAATGATTAAATTGCTGAAAACAAAGAGGTGTGAAACAAGTTCGCTAAAGTTGGAAAAACATATGCCTGTCCGTGAATCTGTTGAAAAGATAATGGTTTGACTCAAGAGGTGCCCAAAGAGCCAATAGGTCAGAGTTTTTGGTTATGTTGAAAGTAAATGGGAAAAGTTCTGTTCTGCAGTTCGTAGTTTAAGCTCCCGAAACAGTACTAATTCATTCACAGGATGAGGACATTGCTGGCTAGGCCAGCATTTATTGCCCATCTCTATTTTCCCAAAGGGCAATTAAGAGCCAACCACTTTGCTATGGGTCTGGAATAGAATAGAATAGACTTTATTGTGATGTGCACTCGAATGAGTGCAGTGCAAAGTTTGTAATGTCGCCTTTCAGCGCCATCTTAGGTACAGAGGACCCAGGTACAGATATTTTTAAGTACAGTTACAGGGTAAAAAAAAATAATGTTATTACAGAGTAAAAAAAAAATAGATTAACATGGGAACAGTTGAAAATGATGATAAGTGACAAACTTATCTTCCAGTCTGTGCCCACTGGCCCCAGATCACAAGGCCATACTGCCCTCGTGTGCCAGCCTCCATCCAGGACTCACTCCACCACCACTCTGGGAATTGGCCTGTTTGCTCCACCGCTGGACTCAGCCTGTTCACTCCATTCCGCGTGGGACTTGGCCCATGCTCGCTCTGCTGTGGGACTCGGCCTGTGCTTGCTCTGCTGTGGGACTTGGCCTGTGTTCACTCTGCCGTGGGACTTGGCCTGTGCTCCATCTGCTGTGGAACTCGGCCTGTGCTCTCTCTGCCGTGGGACTCAGTCTGTG
>NC_063343.1:59574708-59580100 GCF_021869965.1 Rhincodon typus
CTGTGGAACTCGGCCTGTGCTCTCTCTGCCGTGGGACTCAGTCTGTGCTCGCTTTGCTGTGGGACTTGGCCTGTGCTCATTCTGCCGTGGGACTCGGTCTGTGCTTGTTCTGCTGCGGGACTTGGCCTGTGCTTGTTCTGCCGTGGGCCTTGGCCTGTGCTTGTTCTGCTGCGGGACTCGACCTGTGCTCCATCTGCCGTGAGACTTGGCCTGTGCTTGTTCTGCTGCAGGACTTCGCCTGTGCTTGTTCTGCTGTGGGACTCGGCCTGTGCTTGTTCTGCTGCGGGACTCGACCTGTGCTCTGTCTGCTGCGGGACTCGGCCTGTGCTCGCTCTGCCACAGGAGATGGCCAGTCACATGTAGTCCATATTAGGTAAGGATGACAGTTTCCTAAGGATATTAGTGAACCAAAATGGATTTCCTGAAAATCAGCAGTGGATTTTTGGTCATCATTAGATGCTTGATTTCAGTTTTCTTAATTGAATTCAAATTCCACCATCTGTTGTGTCAGGGTTTGAACCTATGTCCCCAGAACATTACCTGGGTCTCTGGATTAACAGTCACAACAATAATACCACTAGACAATTCACCTCTCCCAAGCAATAGTGTTTAGCCAATAGTCTTTTAGTCTGTATAAATCTTGAATCCGTTAGTAAGATAACTAAAATCCTTCAGATATGAGATCTTGTTACGTTCGCCTTTCAACTCTGACTGGCAATTTGACTTTATTCTGTAAATGTTATTAGTATCTACAGGGATTATAACATTTTGAGGTGCTTCATGGATGAAAAAAACAGATACCTAACAGTTGCTGAACACTTAGAACATATGTTAGAAATCTTGGTCACAGCAATTTTGAGGCATCTTTAAAAAGTAATAGAGGAGTGACAATGTAGTAGGTTTTGACAGGAGTCCCCAGTGAATAGGGATAAGTTGACAGAAGTCCCAGACACTGTTTATGTTGTAAAGAGAGGGGCAGAATTGGACTGACAGAAGAATTGGTCTGAAAGGAAGGTTGAAGCAGTGCTGGTGAAGAATTATGGAGGGACTGGCAAAGAATTATACCACTTTAACTTGGTGCTATTCCTCAAAATGCCATGAAATTTAGAGTCTTTGAATTATTTCTGAGGCAGAGGTAGATAGATTCTTGACAAGCAATAAGGTGAGGGATCATTGGTGGTGTGGAAGAATGTGGAGTAATTTGATCAGCTGTGATCATACTGAATGGCAGAGCAGGTTCAAGGCATTGAATGGCTTATTCCTGCCCTGAATTCATATATTTGAAAGACAGGGGGTGTATCAGAAGATTCTGAAGGAATGAGAAAAGATGTTGGATGGGTAAGTTTGAATGAATAATTAAATTCAACTCTCTGATGCATTTTAATTGAAGGAGCTCATTTTTCATTCAGAACAGACAAGGAAATTTTTTTCCAAGTTGTTGCAAAATACGCTTTAACTCAGATAAACTATGATCAAAGGATGGCGCATATAGTGATATTGCCCTTTCTGGGCAGAATGGAGATGATTGGGTCTGGAAGAGTTGGTAACAGCTATGACAAAGCAGAACTAGGGTTGAAGAAAAGGCTGCCACTGGAAACTGTGGATAACTGGAGCAACAGATAGATTCTGCTGGTGAGGATGGTGTGTCTACATTTTTTTTCTTAAACTTACACCTTAACTTTATCAAGCATTTCATTAAAAAAAGGTACAGAGAGATTCAGAGGGTGGGGGCTTTAAAGTCATGGCTGTGACTGACTTCCTGTTCACAGCTTTACCCTTCTGCCATAAGATGTCCTGATTGGCCACAGAACCCCCATCCTTCCCTGCTCCAATTGGCTACCTTTGTTGGAGACAACTGGTAATTAGCCATCTAACACTTGATGGGAGGAGCTGAGAAGGTGGGTGTTTGGGCAGAAGCAAGTGGATGACTCAATTTCTGTTCTGCCACCCTCACCCTATCAACAAAACGTAAAATCCATCCCATTGTCTCTGAGGACCTCCGTTGTGCCTGCAGGCTCTTGAAACCTCAACTGAGAGATTGCAGACTACTCCTTCCTGACTTGCTTTGCCGTCTCTCTTTCATGTTTGCAAGATTGGACTGCTCTATCATAGAGTTGGCGTAGGCATGATTCTTCAGATAGCCTCCTTCTGTGCCGTGAGCCTTTATTGTTGCTGACTTTTCAAGCCATTATCTCTATCTTTCACCGACATTTGACTTCATTTTTAAACTCTGCGATGTTAAAGCATCAAGAAAACCAAGCGGTTGACAAACTTTCCAGCATTGTACTAGGCCTCGGATTGTACAACGGGGGAATTACCGTATCGTCTCTCCTTTTGATATCGACGCTTAGAAATGCAGCACTAGGCAAATCATCATCTCCTTATCTGCAACTCATTGCAGAACAGTGATGGAATCAATATTCTTTGATAGCGTGTTTCAAGATTATTCAATTTTTCTGTTGTTTGTTTCCATCAATGAAATACCTGAATAGATATCAACTTGTTTTGATTCCTCTCTTAAGAGCTCCGAAATTATTTTTACGTCATGGGTGGCAAATATGTTTACATGCTCAAAGTCTCTCATTAGCTCTCGGTTGGCATATTGAAGTGCTTAAAACAACTTGGGGCTGAATCTTACATTATTTTAGCGAAGTGCAAGATGTGTTGAGTTTTTTAAGGGATTTCTGCCATGAGGCTGCAATGAGATTTCTCACTGTATCTTTCCAAATTCACCTCATTAACTAACTACTCCACCCCGTGGCATCTGTTATATCTGATTCTGATTCCATCTTACCCAACGCCATTCTTGGAACCACTCTCCACTACCAGGGTGGCCTGAAATTTCCTGGCATTGATACCAACTTTATAAGGCTGTTGCTCACCCAGGCAGGAGTGGTCAGTCCAAATGTAACCTGTATGTTTCCTGAGATTTGCTCCAGACATGGTACACTAATGCCCAGCTAGTGCCCTGAGGTCCTTCTGAACTATGGGGTGCACAGGCAGGGCACCCCAGGACCAGAAGAGAAGGCCATGGCATCAGATAACACCAGCCTATTCCAGCAAGCCCCCAGGTCAGCACAGTCTTAATCATT
This sequence comes from Rhincodon typus, assembly GCF_021869965.1. Taxonomy (NCBI): domain Eukaryota; kingdom Metazoa; phylum Chordata; class Chondrichthyes; order Orectolobiformes; family Rhincodontidae; genus Rhincodon; species Rhincodon typus. The sequence continues at coordinate 59,577,801 of NC_063343.1, forward strand.
GCTTGAGGAAGAAGATAACTCCCCCTTATCCCACCAGCATAAATGCTGCCAGCTTCTCTGTGAAACGTCACACTCGCTCTATCTCTGCTTTTGTACCCAGCTCCCACTGAGGCTCATGCTCTACCACTCTCACTAACGCTTGCAATACTTCCTACTCACAGTCTCACCCACTTCAACATCATGAACCTGCATACCCTCCTGTGTTGCTGACTCACAACCTCGGGACACCTCCCCACCTATTGCAAAAGTAACAGCTGTTGTCACCTACTATCGCCCATAATACCAGCCTGGCTCTCATTCTGGGAGAAATCAGCCCACAATAGGACAGAAAGAGTCAAGAAAGGTGGGGTGCTCCTCATCCTCACCCTGATGAGGAAGCAGTCATGAGTCTGACTGATTATAGTATTGGGACTTGCTGTGCTGGGACTCTCTGACTGACTGGTGCTCCCTTTAAGACTTTGAGACATGCCTGCCCGCTTGCTGCACAAATAGTGTGTTTACAGATGGCTAGTACATGGGGCAAGGGTGTGATTGACATGACACACTGCCATACAGCAAGGTGTTTGTCCCCTTGATGGTAGGCTGCTGAACTGCAAGGCAAGCTGCTTAATTGTCAGAGAGTCCTGTTAGGCAAGACAGGGCATGGCATGTAGTGGGCATGTGGGCAGTGGGCATGCAGTGGGACTAAAGTCAGTGAGCACTAAGACAGCAAGTAAGTGGCCCTGTAATGTATGGTCTAATCTGTGAGCTGTGAGATGTCTTGAAATAAAAGCAGAGAATGCTGGGAACACTCAGCAGCTCAGGCAACATCTGTATAGTGAGAAAGAGTTTGTGGGGCGAATTTTATCATGGAAGGGCACGTGGCTTTAGGTGTGGGTGGCAAGTTGAGGGATGGAGGGGCGAAGGTTGCAATAACTCCACAGAGGGTGGTATCCCATTGCTAAGTCACCCTTTATTTGCACGTGGAAAGTCCTTGACACATTCCAGCTCTCTCAGAGCCAGCTTTCAGAATTATAGAGCCTCTGACACCAGCGTTTATATCTGTCAGCCAGGGCTCCCTGATTGGAGCAAGTTAACAGCCTGGAACTCATATTCTATGAGGTCCAGCTGGCTGATCTTGTTACAGTCACTACATCCCTCGCCCTGTCTGAGGACATAGGCTGGTTTTGTTTTTGTAGCTCCTCCTGGAGCGTTTTAGCACCGGGTCAGGTTCCTCCAACTCTGCCTTTGATAAGGGTGGTGTGCAACAGACAATACCTTGCCTTTTGCATGCAGAGTGTCTCAAAAGAAATTTATTCTACACTTCAAGCAGTAAAGGTGCTAAGGCAGTGACATCCACCATGTCCATCCCAGATTCCGAGGTATCTTCAACGCTTGTTGAAGAAGGAGAACCCATCAGTTCCAGAACAGTTGGAAAGGCAATTGAGGAGCCGGGACAACAAGGTGCAGGGCTGGATGAACACAGCAGGCCAAGCAGCATCATAGGAGCAGAGAGGCTGACGTTTCGGGCCTAGACCCTTTATCAGAAAAGGGGGAGGGGAAGGGGGTTCTGAAATAAATAGGGAGAGAGGGGGAGGCGGATAGAAGATGGATAGAGGAGAGGATAGGTGGGGAGGAAACAAACAGGTCGAAGAGGCGGGGATGGAGCCAGTAAAGGTGAGTGTAGGTAGGGAGTTAGGGAGGGGATAGGTCAGTCCAGGGAGGATGGACAGGTCAAGGGGGCGGGATGGGGTTAGTAGGTAGGAGATGGAGGTGCGGCTTGAGGTTGGAGGAGGGGATAGGTGGGAGGAAGAACAGGTTAGGGAGGCGGGGACGAGCTGGGCTGGTTTTGGGATGCGGTAGGGGGAGGGGAGATTTTGAAACTTGTGAAATCCACATCGATACCATTGGGCTGCAGGGTTCCCAAGCGGAATATGAGTTGCTGTTCCTGCAACCTTCGGGTGGCATCGTTGTGGCACTTCAGGAGGCCCAGGATGGACATGTCGTCTGAGGAATGGGAGGGGGAGTTGAAATGGTTCGCGACTGGGAGGTGCAGTTGTTTATTGCGAACCGAGCGTAGGTGTTCTGCAAAGCGGTCCCCGAGCCTCCGCTTGGTTTCCCCGATGTAGAGGAAGCCACACCGGCTACAGCGGATGCAGTATACCACATTGGCAGATGTGCAGGTGAACATCTGCTTGATGTGGAAAGTTTTCTTGGGGCCTGGGATGGGGGTGAGGGAGGAGGTATGGGGGCAGGTGTAGCACTTCCTGCGGTTGCAGGGAAAAGTGCCGGGTGTGGTGGAGCTGGAGGGGAGTGTGGAG
>NC_063343.1:59580500-59616260 GCF_021869965.1 Rhincodon typus
TTCTTGGGGCCTGGGATGGGGGTGAGGGAGGAGGTATGGGGGCAGGTGTAGCACTTCCTGCGGTTGCAGGGAAAAGTGCCGGGTGTGGTGGAGCTGGAGGGGAGTGTGGAGTGGACAAGGGAATCACGGAGAGAGTTGTCCCTCCGGAAAGCCGATAAGGGTGGGGAGGGAAAGATGTCTTTGATGGTGGGGTCGGATTGCAGATGGCGGAAGTGTTGGAGGATGATGCGTTGGATCCGGAGGTTGGTGGGGTGGTACGTGAGGACGAGGGGGATTCTTTTTTGGTTCTTATTGCGTGGACGGGGTGTAAGGGATGAGTTGCGGGAGATGTGGGAGACACGGTTGAGGGCGTTCTCGACCACTGAGGGGGGGAAGTTACGGTCCTTGAAAAACGAGGACAACTGAGATGTACGGGAGTGGAATGCCTCATCCTGGGAGCAGATGCGGCGGAGGCGCGGGAATTGGGAATAGGGGATAGCATTTTTGCAGGAAGGTGGGTGGGAGGAGGAGTATTCTAGGTAGCTGTGGGAGTCAGTGGGCTTGAAACGAGTATCGGTTTCTAGGTGGTTGCCTGATATGGAGACAGAGAGGTCCAGGAAGGGAAGAGAGGTGTTAGAGATGGTCCAGGTAAACTTAAGGTTGGGGTGGAAGGTGTTAGTGAAGTGGATGAACTGTTCGAGCTCCTCGTGGGAGCATGAGGCGGCGCCGATACAGTCATCAATGTAACAGAGGAAGAGGTGGGGTTTAGGGCCGGTGTAGGTACAGGCATGTTTTGCTCCCACACCATTTGCAAGTTTTCAGATCTTATATGGTCAATTGCTTGTTCAGGACTGTCACACCTACTCAAACCCTATATGTCACTGGACCTGACCTCACCTCTTACCCAAGCAGGGCCATCCTGGTGACTCCTGCACCAAACTTCATCCCCTGAAGTAAACGGTCTCTCTTGCTTAGTAGAGGCTGGTGTCTGGCATTGATGTTCCTGATGCCATTGCACCCTTTCCCTATGGCCCAGGAAGATCAGATCTAATCTGGCACATAGTCTTCGCCCCATTAGCAACTCTGCTGGTGCTATCCCTGTAGTTGCATGAGGGATGGTCCTATAGTCAACTAGGAACTTGGTTAAAAAACGAAAGAACTGTGGATGCTGTAAATCAGGAACAAAAACAAAGTTGCTGAAAAAGCTCAAGAACTTGATAATTTGGTATCTGCTGAAGCTGTAGGGTGTTTCTTTAAGCATACATTCAAAGTTTGGACTGTGCTTTCTGCCAGACCATTGGATGGTGGATGGTATGGAGCTGTCCTTATGTGATGAATATCATTCCACTTTATGAAATACTCAAGTTCCCTGCTGACCAACCATGGCACATTATCTGTGACCAACACTTCTAGGAAGTCAGTGCATTGCAAAGATGTGCACAGTTTTTCAATCTTCAGCCCCGTGTTTGAAGAATGAATTTTGTGCATGGCCAGCCATTTTGAATGGGCATCCACAATGAGTAAGACCATTGAGTCCATGAAAGCACCTGTATAATTGACATGTATCTGAGTCCAAGGTCTACCCGGTCATTTCCATGAATGTGAGGGTGAACTGCTGGTGGTAATTTTTGTCCTTGTTGGCACTCTAGGCATTGCCCCACCAATGCAGCTATGTCCTGGCCAGACGTAACTTCTCGCCAATATCTTCATTTTGGAAACCTCTGGATGACCCTGGCAGGGTTTAACCAGTATGTGGTGGTGACCTTTGCTCAGGACAGTCACTTTTTCTCCCCTGAATAATATGTCATCCTCTACTGTAATCTGGTCTTTCCAGTTCCAAAATGGTTTCAATTCTGGTGGTGATGGCCCTTTGGTTTCCCCAATCACCACCAACTGTTTCAGTTTGCCAGGACCAGATCTTTCTCCATCTAAAGCCTGATATTATCAACTGTGACTGGAAAATTTAAAACCATCACAGACATTTCCAATGGCAGTACCAGCAGGAGGCAGCTCAATGTAACCGCATTTGCTACTTGGCCTCCCAGATGGTGTTCCAACTTGTAATTACATGCACAACATGTTAGAGCTCGCTGCTGAAATCATCCTGAAGACATGGGCGACAGTGCCTTGTCCTCTTTAAGCGTCCCTAGCAGGGATTCGCGGTCCGTTATTATCACAATTATTGGTGGAATGTCTTGACTCCAAATATGATTGCCAATCCTTCCTTCTCTATCTGGGCATATTTACGCTCTGCATTAGCCAAAGTCCTGAATGCATACTGAGTGTTTCTCTTCATTGTGCCATCTATGAGCTAATACCACCCGGATACCAGATACCATATTGGGAGAGGGGAGGGCATCACATGTCAATACAAGATCTCGCTTGGGATCATTGTGTGCCAACGCCTTAGAGGATGATAGCTGTTTCTTCACTACCCTAAAAGCTATGGCTTGGCTACGCAACCATTTCCAAGGTTGACTCTTTTTAAGAGTTAATGCAAAGGTGTGAAATGGAGGCCAGGTTATATATGAACTTTCCATAACAATTCACCAGCCCAAGGAAAGACCTAAGCTCCAGTACAGATGTGGAGCTGGGGCATTTTTGATTGCCCTCACTTTATCTTCCAATGGGTGTAACCCGGTCTTTTCAATTCAGTAGCTCAAGTAGGCCATTTGGGATGCCTGAAGCATACATTTTTCTCTTCTAAGGCATACACCTACCTGGGAGAAACATCTAAGGACTATGTCCAAGTTCTCTAAGTGCTCCTTATTGGTCTGCCCTATTATTAACATTTCAACCTGGGGTAGACCTTGTAAAATATTCTCCACTGACAAATTGCACAAGGTGATGATACCCCAAATGGCAGTCTCCTATACTGGTACAAAACCTTATGGGTATTAATTGTAGCATACTCTGGGAATTCACATCTAACCGCAATTGCAAGTTTTCATGGCTCATGTCCAGCTTCATAAAGGACATCTCTCCTGCTAGTTTTGTGTATAAATCCTCTACATAAGTGATTGGGTATTTATCCAGCAGTTTACCATTTGTTTAAAATCCCCACAAAAGCGACTCGACCCATTGGGCTTCACAATTGGTACCACTTGTGCTATCCATTCAACAAACTAGACAGGTTTGATGATTCCTTTACTTTCCAGCTTCTGATTTCTGCCTCTACTTTTGTCATAAGGCAGATGGCACTGGACAGTCCATGCAGAATCATGTAATTGTTTCCTGGTCAACATTTAAGGTGGCTTTGGGTCCTTTGTTAGTCCCTGGACTTTCTTTTAAAACTTCTGGATATTTAATTCGGACTTCACTGAGGCAGCCATTTTGTAATCAAAAATATTGAGCCAATCTAAATGAATCTTTCTCAATTAATTTTGCCCCATTGAGCTTGGGCCCGAGCCCAATCAGTGGTAACTGAGCCAGCTGCTTCTCAAAACAGACTGGAACCGAAGTTGTACCCTGAGTCTGTAAAGGTTCCCTGGTACAGGTTCTCAGTCTTGCTCAAAATTAAGGGTTGGAGTTCAGAGTGAATTTTGTAAAAGACTGTTTCTGCGATCACTGGAACAGCCGCGCCGGTATGGACCTCCATTAGAACCTGGTGACTATTTAAACAGACGTTTGTTTTGATTGGTTCTGATTTGGATGTTGCTAAGAAATTTAATTCTTCCAAACCAGACATAGGTGGACATTCCATTGTGTGCATTCTCCTGGATACCGGCCTATGAGTTCCCTTACTCAGTTTAGGTCTCAATTGAGACTCTTTTGCTGTCTTGACTCAGCATATAGGTAGCAACTACAATGGCTCATGGAATAGAAATTGAAGAAAATTTGAACCGTTTGACCGAGGTTTGGCTTTGTTTTAGGGTCTTGCTGTGGGCCAACCTTGAGTCTATCTGTTCAGGATATGTCCTGAGTGAGGCTATGCAATTGCCTTCACTCATGTAACGTTCTCCGAGCTCAATGCAACCGGTTGGGTGCTCACTTCCATCAGAACACCCTGCAACACATATGCTCCACTTGCTGCACTTTCCAATATTACAGCCAGTTGTAGTGTCTGTTTGAAGTCCAGTTGGGCTTCAGCTGGTAGAAAAATTTATATGTTTACATCATTAATCCCACATACCAAACAGTCTCTCAGCATCTAATTAAGAGTTAAACCAAAGTCACATTCCTCTGCTAGTCATCTTAACCTTGTCAAAAATCCCTATGCAAATTCCCCTGGGACTCGAATTGTTGAGCAAAACCAATAGCAGCTCAGAATTAGAAGAGATTTAGGGTTGTAACATTCCTTCACTAAATCTGTCAGCTCTTGAAATGTTTTCATATCTAGTGCCTCAGCGAAAGTCAGGCTCCTAATAACTGAAAAAAGTTGCAGGTCCACAAGCTGTCAGCAGAATTACTTATTGCTCTTCATCTGGCCTGATGTCATCTGCCCAGAAAAAATAATGCATTCTTTCCACATACTGAGCCCTGGCTTCGATGGCAGGATTGAACAAGTCAAGCTTCCCAAATAAAGGCACAATGTCAGAAATGGGTGCTGGGGTAAGGGTACTGTCACCAGATTCATCATGATTAGTGTATTAGGGATGAGGGGTCAAATCCCACCAGGGTACAGTATTTCATCCGTAAACCTGGAATATTAAGCCAGTGACCATGACATTAAAATTGATTGTTGGCAGGGCATGGTGGTTCAGTGGTTAGCACTGCTGCCTCACAATACCAGGGGCCTGGGTTCAATTCCAGCCTCGGGTGACCATCTGTGTGGAGTTTGCATATTTTCTGCATGGGTGCTCCAGGTTTCTCCCACAGTCCAAAAATGTGCAGGTTAAGTGGATTGGCCATGCCAAATTGCCCATAGTGATCGCAGTTGTGTAGATTAGGTGGATTATAGGGATGGGTCTTGGTTGGATGCTCTGAGGGTCAGCGTGGACTTGTTGGACAAAAGGGCCTGTTTTTACACTGTAGGGATTCTGTGATCTATGAAATGCTTACCCCAACTCAAAGCTGACTGTGTCGAGCAACTTTCTTCAGGAGCAAGCTTTTTTCTTGTCCCCACTGAAATAACTCCACAGAAGCTGGTATCTCATCACCAAGCCACCCTTTATTTACACGTGGAGAATCCTTGACACTGATCCAGCTCCATCAGAGCCAGCTCTCAGAGTGAACAGACCTCTGAAACTCTTATTTATATCTGTCATCCAGGGCTCTCTGATTGGACCAGATTAATAGCCCCAATCAGGGAACTCATATTCTTTGAAATCCACCTGGCTGACCTTGTTACAATCACTACAAAGATAATAAAGCCAGAGCTTCTGGTAGTCAATTGCAGCTTGTCAACTTTCAAGTTTAATTCACAACAAGTGCTGTCCATGAAACAGGCTAAGGCAGAGCTTCTTTAATCTGTTTTGGAGACCTGTAGCTTCCTTCATTGGAGTGGTAAAACGTCAAAGTATCATAGAATCATACAGTACCGAAGAGGCCCTTCAGCCCATTGAGTCTGTGCCACCACAAATACACCACTACCTACACTTAGTCCCACTTTCCTGCATTAAGCCCATAGCCTTGAATGTTATGACACTTCAAGTGCTTATCCAGGTACTTTTTAAAAATGTCCTGGCCATTTATGTTGGACGATTATGGCAGGATCCATCATTGCAGCTCTACAGATACTGTCGATCCTTCCCTCAATACTTAAAGCACCCTCATGTGCCCAGGGCACATGGATGAAACCTTATATGACAGGACTGATATCATTAATGTTACACAATGTACCACACTTACATTAGAAACACTATTCTTGTGCAGAGAGTTTCAAAGGTAATAACTGTCGTTTCTACGTAGAATGTCTACAGAGTGGAAACAGGCCCTCCGGCCAACAAGTCCACACTGACCCATCCCCCTATAACCCACACACCTGGGCAATAACACTTCAGGCAATTTTAGCATGGCCAATCCACCTAGCCTGCGCATCTTTTGACTGTGGGAGGAAACCGGAGAACCCAAAGGAAACCCATGCAGACACAGGGAGAATGTGCAAACTCCACACAGACAGTCACCCAAGTGTGGAATTGAACCTGGGTCTCTGGCACTGTGAGGCTGCAGTGCTAACCACTGAGCCACCGTGCCCACCCAAAGCTTCTCAGTTTTTAAAAGTTACTTAGAGAAATTGTGACTATAAAGCTACTGCATGTCAAACTCATTGAACAAGGTGGAATCAAGGCTGCATTCGACTGAGTGTTTCATTGAGGAGCCCTAGCAAAGCTGGAGTCAGTGGCTATCGGGGCAAATTCTCTGCTGGTTGAATTTATTATACCTGACACATTGGAAGATGGTCGTGATTGATGGAGATTGCCTCCAGGACATCTCTACAAAAGTGCCTTAGGGTAGTATCCTAGGCCCAAGTATCTTTAGCTGCTTCAACAATGACCTTCCCTCCATCATAAGGTCAGTTTTAGGGACGTTCACCGATGATTGCTCAATGTTTAGCACCATTTGCGACTCCTCAGATACTGAAGCAGCCCATGTTTTAATACAACGAGATCTGAACAATATCCAGGCATGGCTGACAATTGGCAATTAACATTTGCACCACACAAATGCCTAGCGTTAAATATCTCCAATAAGAGACAATCTAACTGCTACCCTTTGACATTCAATGGTGTTACCATCACTGAATGCCTCACTATCAATATCCTGGCTACCACTAACCAGAAATCCAACTGGACTTACTATATAAACACAGTGGCTACAAGAACAGGTCAGAGGCTAGGAACATTGCAGAGAGTAACTAACCTCCTAACTCCCCAGAGACTTTCCACCATCTACAAGGCATAAATCGGGAGTGTGATGGACATTCCTCAATTGCCTGGATGGGTGCAGCTCCAACAACACTGATGAAGCTTGACACCATCCAGGACAAAGCAGCCTGCTTGATTGGCACCACATCCACAAGCATCCACTCCCTCCACCACTGATGTTCAGAAGCAGCAGTGTATACTATCTACAAGATGCTATGCCAACATTCAACAAAGATCCTTAAATGGCACCTTCCAAGCCCATGACCAATTTTATCCCTAAGGACAAGGTCAGAAGATACATAGGAACTCCACCACCTGTGAGTTCCTCTCCAAGCCACTCATCACCCTGGCTTGAAATATATCGCTGTTCCTTCATTGTTACTGGATCAAAATCCTGGGATGCCCTCTCCAAGGGCATTGTAGATCAACATCCAGCATGTGGTCTGCAGTGGTTCAAGAAAGCAGCTCACAACCATCTTCTCAAGGCAACTAGGGATGGGCAATAAATGTTGGGCAGGCTGTAACACACATGTCTCATGACTGAATAAAAAAGAAATGTTATTTGCTCACTGCAGAAGGGACCGAGGAATTTTAGGACCTAAATAATTTGCTTTATTACATTCTTTTCCTGACATAAAAAAGCTATCACTGTGCACTAGTCATTCAAATGAAATAAACATACAATGCATTTGTAAGTACTTTCACCGATGACTTGCTTTACTCTCTACTTGACAATTAGTACATTCAGGTGTTTAAATAATATCTTTCATGCAATAAAACAGCATAAGGAACTTCATAGAACAAACAATCAAATATCAAAAAATTCGAATTTAAGATTGATAAGGCAGTAATGGAGAGGTGACCAAACACTTGGTGAAAGATGTGAGTTGTGACCAGTATCTAAAAGGAAAGGATGGAGAGATGGAGCAGCAAGAGTTTTAGGCTGGAAATTCCCCAGGTTTAGGACCTTGGCAATTGAATACATATCTGTAAATATCCTCCATGGGCTAGTTCAAGGGATGCATACTGAGAGCTATCAAGAGGCAGTACCGGACCAAGTTAGAGGCCCAAACTAACCACATCGACACTGGCTACCTGTGACAAAGCCTACACGACATAATCGGATACAGAATGAAGCAGAACAAAATAACGGACAAAAATACATGCCTCCCTGATGCGCTCAATGCTTTTTATGCTTAGTTCAAGCAGAATGCCAGTGGGGTGATATCATGTGCTGGATGCATGTGTTCTCTCAGTCACTGCTGCAGTTTGGCCTCCTTGAGATTAAACCTGAGGAAAGCTATTGGCCCAGACACATGGGCCAGAAATGCATTCAGATCCTGTGTAGACCAATTAAAGAAAACACATGTAACGTGCCTCAATGACTGCCACCCGATGGCTCTGACCTCCATAAGCATGAAGTGCTTTGAGAGGTTAATCAAGGCCCATATCAACTCTAACCTCCCAGCCTGCCTTGATCCCTTGCAATCTGCCTACCGCCGAAACTGGTCCACAGTTTCCTAGCCTCACACTCATCCCTGAAACATCTGGATAATAAGGATACCTACGTCGGGCTCCTACTTATCGACTACAGCTCCAGCTTCAATGCGATAATCCGAACCAAACTTATCTCAGAACTCCGAGACCTAAGTCTCAGCTCTGCCCTCTGCAACTGGATCCTCAGCTTCCTGACCCATAGACCGCAATCAGTAAAAGTAGGCAACAGCGATTCCTCCATTATAATCCTCAACAGTGGCACCCTGCAAGAATGCGTACTCAATCCCCTACTGTACTCCCTGTACACTCACTACTGTTGGCCAAATTTCGTATGAATGCCATCTCCAAGTTCACTGATGACACCACCATTGTAGGCCGGATATAAAACAATGATGAGGCATAATACAGGAGATGTAGCACTTGATGCCATGGTGCAATGATAACAATCTCCCTCTCAATGTCAGCAAAGTGACAGAACTGATCATTGATTTCAGAAAGACAGGAAGAGGACACGCCCTTGTCTGCATCAATGGAGCTGATGTAGAGAGGCTCAAAAGCGTCAACTTCCTAGGAGTGACAATAACTCAACAATCTGACCTAATCATCCATGTAAATGCGACAATTAAGAAGGCATAACAATGCCTCTTCTTCCTCAGGAGGGTAAGGAAATTCAGCATTTCCACAAGGACCCACACCAATGCACCATAGAAAGCATTCTATCTGAATGCATTTCACCTTGATGAGGCATCTCCTCTGCCCAAGGCTCTAAGAAACTACAGAATGTTGTGAACACAGCCCAGATCATCAAGGAAGCCAACCTCTCATCCATGGACTCCATCTATGCTTCTCGTTGCCATGGAAAGGCAACCAACGTCATCAACGACCCTCCCACCCTGGTAATACTCTTTTCCAGACTCTTCCATCAGGTAGAAGATACAGATACTTAAACATGCATACCAACAGGTTCAAGAACAGCTTCTTTCCTGTTGTTATTAGGCCGCTGAATGGACTTCTCTAATTCCAAATCTAATGTTGATCTTGCTTTGTGCCCTTCCTGTGCAGCCATAACCTTGTATGCCTCACTCTGTCCAAACACCCTATGATCTATATGTTGTTGTATGTATGCCTGTACTGCTCTCAAAACAAAACTTTTCACTGTACTTAGGTACATATGACAAAAATAAACCAAACTAAATCAAATCAAATCAAATCAAATCAAAGAAACATTAACCATAGTCGGTGGAGCATTAACTCTCTTTGGTCTGCCTGAAACTTGTTGGTGTTCTCGTGCATGATTTGTTCTTGTCAGGGTGTTGCACACTGGCACCTTCCAGGGTCCAGGATGATGGCCTGAGTAATACACTAAGCCTTAGCACAGATACCAGGAAAGCAGAGTAAGAAAAGTTTGGTGTCTAAGGCCTATCAGTCATAGTACAGCGAGGATTTGGAAACTGTTAAAACCCCTTAGGTTGTGTGCCTGACATGAAATGTATGTTATAAATATCAACAATATGAAAATTATATTGAGGTACTTCATATTGGAACATGTTATATGGAGAAAAGATGAATGCTATTGTATTTTCTGTACTATTTAATTTGAAATGTGTTGCCCTCAGGCTATATGCCCAACATGTAATATATATTGCACAAATTAACAGTATTGCGATACCTCAGATTGGAACAGGCTGCGTGGAGAAAAGTTAAATTTTATTGCTCTATCTGGAGCATTAAATTTGAGATGTTTTGTAATGCATTTTCACAAATTTTATGAGTCAGGTATATTTTTGTAAAGTAAAATCATCAGTGAAGTAATTAAAACCAAGGATGTAGAAGAGTCCAGAAATGTAGGAAAGCAAAGAGCTTCGAAAGGCAGAAAATGCAGGAGATTACAGAGCCAGGAGTTGGCAAGGCAGTGAGGAATTTGCACACAAGGATGAGGATATTAAAACTGAGGTATTATCAGACCTTTGAAATTTTATCCAATTATCCTAGGTCACAATGTTCTTTTATGACTTAAACAATACAATCTATCCGCTCATCTTGAATCAATGGTTGATATCAGTTCTCAATTGTATCTTTGTTGCCTCTCAACCCTCATTATTAACTTTTCCACATTGGAATACTGCAGTGCAATCCATCATGTGTTTACTGACCAACGAATGGATTAAAGCTGAGAAACACTTCTTCATGAGAACTGTAATACTTTGAAACATAAGGTGGAGTTGGGGAACAATAAATAGATGATATTGAAAGGGTATCTGCTTGACTCTACAATAGTAAAAATCTAATGGATTGCAAGATACATAATCAATTTTCTGCTATTCGTTTTGTTCTTTGGCCCAAAATGGATCTGGCACCACTTAGTTTAGCAAGTTATTGTGACTATCAGCTTCATCTATTTTACAAGCTTTTGGTTAATTACATTATCTCCTGCATGCTACAAATAAACTTGCTGATAAAAGTTTTTGGTTTCAACCAACCCAAAGGAAATGGCCATTCTACAGCAATAGGCTGTTAATTAATCAGATAACAATATACAATCCAATAGATGATTGATGACTAAATAGGACGGAACTGCTTCCTTTTCAGTTGCTATGTAACCATGAGAAGATACTGAGGATTTACTGCTGTGGTTTTACACAGAAATCAGCAAAGTTAAATTGATGATTCAGTTTTGAGTCTTTTGGGTATAACATTCAATTCTGTAGGATTAAGTCTACTTTTTGCATGGTTATAGTTATTTGAAGATTGCTTGCCTTTATCAAAGGCATAACTAATGAAAGGTTTGGAAGCCGTTGCCTTAAAAACATATGGGGTAGATTACCCCATTGTAGGACCTGACATGGCCTACAGGATGGGGCTTCATTATCACTGTTACAGCAGGCTGGAATAGCTCCAAGGTAGCCTCCTGGCCGGACTGGCCTTCATTAGCACTGATAGAAAGAGCTCCAATGTAATCTCCTTACTGGACCGGGTTTCATTAGCATTGATAGAATGGAGTGGCATAGCTCCAAGCTAGTCTCCTGGCTGCAGCCTACCACAAAACATTGAGAGCCCAGCTGTTCTCAAAAGCGAAAGGTTTTTGGAAGGGATAATGTTGTAGGGGTGATGTGACGGGGGAAGTAGAATTGGATTATTTAAATGATGCCCATGTTTGGAGGCTGGATGGTAGGGTGTGGACGTGGGGGAGTTTGGGTGTCAGTAGAAGCCAAGATCACCACACAATAATTAACAAGAACCGCCTTTGGACTCCTTCTCAGATACGCCTCTCGTTCATTCTGGTCAGAGCATGTATGACACTTCCTTCAGCTGGTCCTAAAATGGTTACGGGAGTTCTGTGTATGTTACTGGACACTGACGTGAATTCCAAATATGTGCACCATCTGATCATGGACGCAAGCTCTGCTTATCACCAATTTACACAACATGACCAAACATGTACGGAAACAGAGTGAAAAATAACCATTAGTTTTACTAAAATAAAACCAAAGAACTGCAGATGCTGGAATTCCAAAACAAAAGCAGGAATTGCTGGAGAAACTCAACAGGTTTGGCAGCAAATGTGGAAAGAAAGCAGAGTTAACATTTTGGGTGTAATGATCCTTCTTTGGAAAAAGGTTTTACTGTTAGGGTCATTTATATATTCATACATTTCAACATAATTTCTTGATATCAGCAATAACGTAAATGTTTGCAGATTGTAACAAAAGGAAATTGCTCACATTTTACATCTACAAATTTGATAGCATGCGCATAAAATTGCTCCCCCAATTTACAATTGTACTTTCAAACCCCTAGCTGCTAAATCACTTACTTCTGCAGCTGCTAGCCCATTCATTCATTCCCCTGTTTCATCGCGAAAACAATTAAAGTGAGAAAGTGGTTTCAGTAGTGACCATTTCTTGGTGCTAAGAGTGTCTTTAGAAGCACAAAATGAATGTGCAGCCTACATGTGTTGTGATGTGAAGCATGCTGGGTACCACCTTAATGTAGATACTAGACAGTGCACAATGAATGTCCACCACATACAAGAAGAGCGAGCATTAATGGGTTGGCACCAATGCTGCAATTTTGGAGCCCAATGATTAGGTAGCACGCTCTCTTAAATATTTACAGCTAGAAATTTCAGCAAAAGGAACCTTTGACATTGCAATTTTAAAGAGTCACTAACTACTTGCAGATTAGATTTTTTTTTTGAGTTCTGCTATAACCCTACATGTTTATGGTTTTTAGGTTTTTCAAATTTTAAAACTTTTCACAGAGAGTAGTGTGGTGGGTGCTGATGCACTTTTCTGTTGACAGAAAGTCTTCCACACAAGCCGGTTGCTCACAGATAATCTGCACTAGGAAACCTTCCTCTCAGAATTGAGCATGTCCGGGAGAATGAACCCGGGTCACATGGAGCAGGATGAGTTGCTAGAATAAGATGGAGGAGGAGGATAGGGAGAAAGGCTTTCAGCAGGAGGCTATATCTGCATCACATGGTGTTCAGGGAACAATTCTCTGAGCTGAATCTCGGGGAGCAACAGTGTGATTTCAGGATGGATGTCTTCACTGAGACTTACCAAGTGCTACAGCCAGAATGTTTCTTCCCTTCAAGAGATACAGGTTCACTTTAAGGAGTGAAAGCAACAAATCATAGATCACAGAATCCCTACAGTGTGGAAACAGGCCAATCGGCCCAACAAGTCCACACCGCCCCTCCGAAGAGCATCACACCCAGACCCACCCCCCTACCCTATCCCTGTAACCCTGCATTTACCGTGGCTAATCTACCTAACTTACACATCCCTGAACACTATGGGCAATTTCCCATGGCCAATCCACCTAAGCTGCACATCTTTGGACCATGGGAGGAAATCGGAGCACCTGGTGGAACCCCACACAGACACGGGGAGAATGTGCAAACTGCACACAGACAGTCGCCCGAGGGTGGAATCAATCTGGGCCCCTGGCGCTGTGAGGCAGCAGTGCTAACCACTGAGCCACCGTGCCACCCCATGCTGGTGATTACAACAGGTCAGACAGCATTCATGGAGAGAAAGCAAGCTAACATTTTGAGTCTGGATGACTCTTCATCAGAGCTGAAGTAATGTGTGGAGGAGACAACATTTATGCTATAGTCTGGGGGCTCCTTCCTAAATTCCACAAACCAGACCACCCTGGTAGGTCCATTGTATCAGTCTGTTCCTGCCCCACTGAGCTCATTTCCTCCTACCTTAACTCCATCCTCTCTCTACTTGTCCAGATCCTGCCTACCTACATCCGCGATTCTTCTGATGCCCTCCACCATATTGAAAATTTCCATTTCCCTGGCCCTAACTGCCTCTTGTTTGCCATGGATGTCTAATCTCTCTATTTTCCCCTCACTTCCCCATCTGCATTTTGCAGGGATGTTTCCCTCCAGTACACCCTAGTCCATTCTACAAGCACAAACACCACCCCGCTCTCCACGGCACCTTCCCATGTAACTGCAGAAGGTGCAACACCTGCCCATTCATCTCCTCCCTGCTCACCATCCAAAGGCCTGAACTGTCTTTCCAGGTGAAGCAGCATTACACCTGTACCTCCTTCAATCTTGTGAATTGTATTCGCTGCACCCAATGTGGCCTACTTTACATTGGAGAAACCAAACGCAGGCTGGGTGACCGCTTTGCCAAACACCTCTGGTCTGTGCACAAGCAAGATCCTGACCTTCCTGTAGCTGGTCATTTTAACACAACGTCTTGCTCACATGCCCACATGTCTGTCCTTGGCATGCTGCAGTGCTCCAGTGAATCACAGCGCAAACTGGAGGAACAGTTCATTTTCAGACAAAGCACTTTACAGCATTCTGGGCTTAATATTGAGTTCAACACCTCTAAAATGTGAACCATTTCTTCCTTTTTTTCAGCTTGTTATCATGTCCTCCCCTGCCCCTCCATCCCAGTTAGTGTCCTTTCAAGTCTGACAGGAGACACACCATTGTTTTGCCATTCTCACGTTTCTGATCACTTAATCTGAACGATTAACATCTTTTCTCCACCAGCACCCTACACCCACTACCCCCATACGCCCCCACCCCCCCAAACTATAGTATAAATGCTGTCCCCTCTACACTTCAGCTCTGATGAAGAGTCATCTAGACTCGAAAAGTTATCTTGCTCTCTCCATACACGCTGTCTCACCTGCTGTGATCTCTAGCATTTGTTGTTTTCATTACAGATTCCAGCATCTGCAGTAACTTGTTCCTTCACTCTAAGGAGTTCAGCCTAGCTTCATGTATTGATTTGGGCCCCCTGCTGATGTGTCCTGGCAATCAATATTGTGCTAAATGCTAACAACACAGAAATCATGTAGAGATAGTAAGAATCATGTAAATGTAAATGAGCAAACAATTGCAAGAATCCTGACTGTCAGATGTCAAGTGTCAGGTCAGGTGTAAGATCTCACGGTGGGAAAGCATTTTGGTGATAGTGATCACAACTCCCTGACTTTTACCATAGTCATGGAGAGGGATAGGAGCAGACGGTATGGGAAAGTATTTAATTGGGGGAGGGGGAATTACAATGCTACTAGGCAAGAACTATGGAGCACCATTTGGGATCAGATGTTCTCAGGGAAATGCACGATAGAACATAGAAAACATAGAAAATAGAACAGTACAGCACAGTACAGGCCCTTTTACCCTAATCCTAAGGTCTATCAAGCCTCCACCCCTACCTTATAAATGTGGAGGTTGTTTAGGGAGCAGTTGCTACAGGTACTGGATAGGTTTGTCCCACTGAGGCAAGGAAAGGATGGTAAGGTGAAGGAACGTTGGATGACAAGACATGTTGAACACCTTGTCAACAGGAAGAAGGAAGCTTACTTAAGGTTGAGGAAGCAAGGGCTCCAGAGGTCTACAAGGTAGCCAGGAAGGAACTGAAAAATGGACTTAGGAGAGCTAGAAGGGGATATGAGAAAACCTTGGCGGGTAGGATCAAGGAAAACCCCAAGGCTTTCTATACTTATGTGAGGAACAAGAGGATGGCCAGAGTGAGGGTAGGGCCGATCAGGGATAGTGGAGGGAACTTGTGCATGGAGTTGGAGGAGGTAGAAGAGGTCCTTAATGAATACTTTGCTTCAGTATTCACCAGTGAGAAGGACCTAGATGTTTGTGAGGACAGCGTGAAACAGGCTGATATGCTCGAACAGGTTGAGGTTAGGAAGGAGCATGTGCTAGAAATTTTGAAAAACATGAGGATAGATAAGTCCCCTGGGCCAGACGGGATATACCCAAGGTTGCTATGGGAAGCAAGGGAAGAGATTGCTGCCCCTTTGGCAATGATCTTTGCATCCTCACTGTCCACTGGAGTACTGCCAGAAGATTGGAGGGTGACAAATGTCATTCCCTTGTTCAAGAAAGGGAATAGGGATAACCATGGAAATTACAGACCAATCAGCCTTACTTCTGTGGTGGTCAAATTATTGGAGAGGATTCTGGGAGATAGTATTTGTGATTATTTGGAAAAGCACAGTTTGATTAGAAACAGTCAGCATGGCTTTGTGAGGGGCAGGTCATGCATCACAAGCCTTAATGAATTCTTTGAGGATGTGACAAAACACATCGATGAAGGTAGAGCAGTGGATGTGGTGTATGTGGATTATAGCAAGGCATTCGATAAGGTTCCACATGGTAGGCTCATTCAGAAAGTAAGGAGGCATAGGATTCAAGGAAATTTGGCTGTCTGGATACAAAATTGGCTGTCCAATAAAAGACAGAGAGTGGTAGTCGATGGAAAGTATTCAGCCTGGAGCTCGGTGCCCAGTGGTGTTCCACAGAGATCTGTTCTGGGACCCCTGCTCTTTGTGATCTTTATAAATGACTTGGATGAGGAAGTGGAAGGGTGGGTTAATAAGTTTGCTGATGACATGAAGGTTGGTGGAGTTGCGGACAGCGTGAGGGCTGTTGTAGGTTGCAACGTGACATTGACAGGATGCAGAGCTGGGCAAAGAAGTGGCAGATGGAATTCAACCCAGAAAAGTGTGAAATGATTCATTTTGGAAGGTCGAATTTGAATGCAGAATACAGGGTTAATGGCAGGATTCTTGGCAGTGTGGAGGAACAGAGGGATCTTGGGGTCCACGTCCATAGATTCCTCAAAGTTGCGACCCAACTTGATAGGGCTGTAAAGAAGGTGTATGGTGTGTTGGCTTTCATTGGCAGGAGAATTGAGTTTAAGAGCCGTGAGGTTATGCTGCAGCTCTGTAAAACTCTGGTTAGGGCACACTTGGAATATTGTGTTCAGTTCTGGTCACCTCATTACAGGAAAGATGTGGAAGTTTTAGAGAGGGTGCAGAGGAGATTTACCAGGATGCTGCCTGGACTGGAGGGCAGGTCTTATGGGAAAAGGTTGAGGGAGCTAGGGCTTTTTTCGTTGGAGCGAAGAAGGATGAGAGGTGACTTGATAGAGGTGTACAGGATGATGAGAGGCATAGATAGAGTGGATAGTCAGAGACTTTTTCACAGGGCGGAAATGACTACTACGGGGGGGGAATATTTTAAGGTGATTGGAGGACGGTATAGGGGAGATGTCAGGGGTAGGTTCTTCACACAGAGAGTGGTGGGCATGTGGAATGCGCAGCCGGCTGTGGTAGTGGACCCAGATACTTTAGAGACTTTTAAATGGCCCTTGGATAGGCACATGGAGGATAGTAAAATGTAGAGTACGCAGGGTAGATTGACCTTAGTAGGATAATAGGTTGGCATGACATCGTGGACCGAAGGGCCTGTACTGTGCCGTACTGTTCTATGTTCTATGTTCTTACACAGAATAGGCAGTAATGGCATTGTGTGTTGGGCAGCATGGTGGCTCAGTGGTTAGCACTGCTCCCACTTGGTACCAGGAGCCCAGGTTCAGTCAGGAGCCCAGGTTCAATTCTCGCTCTTGGGTGACTGCGTGGAGCTTCCATGTTTGCCCTGTGTCTGTGTGGATTTTCACTGGGTGCTCTGGTTTTGCTCCCACTGTCCAAAAATAGAATCATGCAGCACAGAAAAAGCCCTTTGGCCCATCAATCTGTATTGACATAACTACCACTAAAGGAGCACTAATCCCAATTTCCTGCACTTGTCCAATATCCTTGAATGTTATGATTTTTCAAGTGCTCATCCAAATATTCTATAGTGGTTGTAAGGTTTCTGGCCTCCACTACCTTCCCAGGCAGTGAATTCCAGATTCCTATCACCCACTGAGTGAAAAAGTATTTTCCCAAATCCCCTCTGAATCTCCTGCCCCTTTACCCTAAAGCTAAGCCCTCTCATGATTGATCCCTCAATCAAAGGGAACAGCTGCTCTTCATTCCAGTCCATACCCCTCATAATCTTATACACCTCAACCATGTTCCCCACCCACCCCCCACACCCCTCAGTCTTCTCTGCTGTAAATAAAATAATCCCAGCCTATATAGTCTCTCTTTATAGCTCAATTTCTCCGTCCCAGGCAACATCCTTGTTAACCTCCTCTGTACGCCCTCTAGTGTTATCACATCGTTCTTGTAGTGAGGTGGACAGAACTGCACAGTACCCCAGCTGTAGCCCAACCAACGCTCTGTACAACTCCAACATTACCTCCTCGCTCTTATACTATATGTCATGGCAGATGAAAGCAAGTGTCCCATATGCCTTCTTAAATATCATATTTGTGTGCTCTGCCAACTTCAGGGATCAGTGAATAATTACCCTAAGATCCTTCGGTTTCTCCTAGCCACCCAGTGGCCTGCCATTCATTAAATATTCCCTCAGCATGTTGTTTCTTCCAAAGTGCACCATCTTGCACTGATCAGGGTTAAATGCCATCTGCCGCTGCTCTGCCCATGTGACCAACTCATTTATATCTTCCTGCAATCTACAACCATTTTCTTCACTATTAACCACCCCACCAATGTTGGCATTGTCTGCAAACTTGCTTAATATGCCACCACATTTTCATTTGTATCATTTATGTATATAACAAACAATAAATGTCTCAGTACCGATCTTTGTGGCACAGTGCTGGACACCAGCCTCCAGACATTAGAACTGCCTACTCCCACTTTCCTTTGTGTCCTATTACTAAACTAGTTTCTGATCCATCTCACCAAGTTTCCCTCAATTCCATGTGCATTAACCTTCTTAATCAGTCTGCCATGTGGGACCTTGTCAAAAGCTTCGCTTAAATCTATATAAACTACATCGACTGAACTTCCCTCATCCACACACCTGAGCACATTTTCAAAAAATTCTAACAAGGGTTTGGCATGACCTCCTTCTGACATTAACCTATTGCTTTCCAGGTGGCTATTGATTATGTCCTTCAGCATTTTCTTTAATAGTGTTCCTATCACTGACATGAGACTCACTGGTCTGTAATTTCCTGGTTCATCTCTACCATCTTTTTGAAAAGTACAACCACAGTAGCTATCCTTTAGTCCTCTGGCAATGCCCCCATGGCCAGAGAGGAATTAAAAAATTGTGTCAGAGCCCCTGCAATTTCCTGTTCACCTCCCACAGCAGCCTGAGGTGTGGGCCAAGGACGTGTCTGGATTTAAGCCCAAAAGAGCCTCGCAGACCTCTCAGAGATAGTAAGAATTGCAGATGCTGCAGTCAGAGATAACACAGTGTGGAGCTGGAAGAGCACAGCAGGCCAGGCAGCATTAGAGGAGCAGGAAAGTTGACGTTTCGGAGAAGGGTCCTGACCTGAAACATCAACTTTCCTGCTCCTCAAAGACCTCCCCATTTCTTATGACAAACTGTGCAAGTTCTTCACAGTCCCTTTTCGTGATTTCTGTACCTACATTCTCCTTTTCCAGAATGCAGTGATTGGGACCAGGTTGACCTGTTAACCATGGGATTTTTTTTTTGATTGGGGTTGTTAACCTGAGCCAATCAGGCAAGTATTGGCTGACCAATATGACCAAGAGAGTAGAATTCCCTCAGCTGAGGCCTGACTCTGAGCTGGCTGGCCATGGTCAGTGTACTGTGCACTAGTAAATAATGGATGACTTGGTGATGGGACCCACACTCTGAGCTGTTATTTCATCCACCAAACAGAGACTGTTTATCTCCTGCATTTGCTACTGATAGGCTTATTTGACAGAAACAGCCTCTGACTGGAGAACTATCTCCTTTTGGTTTAAGACTTACTATGACATGCAAACTAAAAGCAATATTGAATGATCACTATTTCAATAGGTAATTTATGCTTTAAACAACAGGTAGGATCACCCCATTTAACATTTAAACTGGCCAGAGTTTCCCTCACAATTACACTTGTTTCCATCCCTTAAGTAGACACTCTTCTCATGGAACTAGAGTCATTATTCACTCTTAAGCACTTGCTCCTTTTCATTTCCTTTTCCAACCAGGTAATTTCTCATCCTCAAACTAACTCTCGTGATGAGGGTTACCCTGGAGATCTCGCCTTCTGGTCAAAAGCTATGCAAATTTTCCAGTCTCATTTAAGTTCTCATGAACTTCATCTCTTCAGTTGTCCACCTGTATTCTTGCATGATGAGCCATAGCGATTTACTGCCTCTCACAGCCTGCTGTCTGTCCGGTTCTTACAGACTGAACTTGTTTGTGAGCTTCTGTGATCATTTTAGTAAAAATGTGCATCCCAATCCTGCAATAGTTTTCAATTGACTCTTTCACTTCTAAAGCCCATCTTCAGGACAACATGAATCACATTGGCATCATTAAAAATAAAGAAAGAAAAAATATATATAACCCAGAGAGTAGAATCTCCAGCATTGAGGACCGACTCTGAGCTGGCTAGCTGTGGCCAGTGTACAGTGCACGAGTAAATAAAAGGATTACTTGGTGATGGGGACTGACCTCTGTGCAGTTATTTCACACAGTGAAGACCAAAGCAAATTATTTATTTAATACCTTTCCAATATCCTGTGGCTTCACACACAGGTTGTCCCCTTGGTCTCTAATGGCCCTAACTCTTTTCTATTGAAGGGTCTAGGCCCGAAACGTCAGCCTTTCTGCTCCTATGATGCTGCTTGGCCTGCTGTGTTCATCCAGCTCTGCACTTCGTTGTCTTGGATTCTCCAGCATCTGCAGTTCCTACTATCTCTGCCCTAACTTTTTCCCTGGTTAACCTTTTTCCTTTGGTGTACTTATAAAATATCTTAGGATTCTCCCTAATCCTGTTCACAAGTCCTTTTTCAAACCCCCTTTTTCACTCTTCAAACTGCTTTCTTAAGTTTATTTTCCTCAAGAGCCACAGTTGAATTTCTCCTTTCAGACTTGCATCCTCATCTAGTTCTGAATTAAACTAGACTGCCAGGGTTTTCTGCATTTATTGCTTCTACATTTCCATCTAAAGGGTATATCTTGGATGTGTACTCTCCCCAGCTCCTTTTTGAATGCCCCCCCTCCCCACCCCCACTTCTCTGCCGTAGACTCACCTGCAAGGAGCTGTTCCCATCTACTATGACCAGAACCTGCTTTATTTTAACAAAATCTTCCTTTCCCAATCAAAAGCTATCATTTGCAGACCATCTTTTTCTTTGTCCGTAACAAATTTGAACCATGCTACCTTGTGGTTGCTCTTGCTAAAATCTTTCCCCACTGCCACTCTTGTTCAGCTTCTTTCCCAGGAACCAGATCCAGCACTACGCCACCCCTTGTTGGGCCTTCTACATATTGATACAAAAAACTCTCTTGGATATGTTTCAAGAAATCTGTACCCTCTAAACCCTTAATACTACGAATATCTCAATTTGTGTTAGGAAAGTTGAAATCCTCCAGTATAATTACCCAATTATTACTCTTATATTCCTCTACAAACTGTCTACATATTTACTCCTCTATTTCCCTCTCCCTCTTTGGAGGCCTATAATACACTCCCAGTAAGGTGGCTGTCCCCTTAACATTCCTAAGTTATACCCACAAAAAACTTTGATTGAGGACTGTTCAATGATATTATCACTCCTTATTGCAGTAATTGACTCCTTAATTAAAATTGCTACACCACCACTCTGTTTACACTCCCTTTTTACAAAGGTGTACAAGTTAGGTGAATTGGCCTTACAAAAATTGCCCCATAGTACCCGGGGATGTGCAGGCTGGATGGATTAGCTATGGTAAACGTGGAGTTGTGGGGATAAGTTAGGGGGCTGGGTCTGGGTGGGATGCTCTATTGAGGGTTGGTACAGATTGATGGGCCAAATAACCTCTTTCTGCACTATAGGGATTCTATGATACCAGTCCCCATTTTAAAGGACTATCCAATTTAGTCTTTCTGTAGCCCTAGTTACTCCCCTTTTATGCCTGTAATCATTGCTTCTTCAGGTACAAGGCCTGCAGACTTGAGTGCATCTGAGGCAGAAATGATTTTGCCATCCGTTTCTGGCTGGGAAGGTCCAGCAGGGACTTCTCTTTCTCAAGAACAAAGAACAAAGAAAATTGCAGCACAGGAACAGGCCCTTCGGCCCTCCAAGCCTGCGCCGATCCAGATCCTCTATCTAAACCTGTCGCCTATTTTCCAAGGATCTGTATCCCTCTGCTCCCTGCCCATTCATGTATCTGTCTAGATACATCTTAAATGACGCTATCATGCCCACCTCTACCACCTCTGCTGGCAACGCGTTCCAGGCACCCACCACGCTCTGCGTAAAGAACTTTCCATGCATATCTCCCTTAAACTTTTCCCGTCTCACCTTGAAATTGTGACCCCTAGTAATTGAGTTCCCCACTCTGGGAAAAAGCTTCTTGCTATCCACCCTCATGATTTTGTAGACCTCAATCAAGTCACCCCTCAACCACAGTCTTTCTAATGTAAATAATTCTAATCTACTCAACCTCTCTTCATAGCTAGCACCCTCCATATCAGGCAACATCCTGGTGAACCTCCTCTGCACCCTCTCCAAAGCATCCACATCCTTTTAGTAACGTGGCGACGAGAACTGTATGCAGTATTCCAAATGTGGTCGAACCAAAGCCCTATACAACTGTAACATGACCTGCCAACTCTTGTACTCAATACCCCGTCCGATGAATGGAAGCATGCTGTATGCCTTCTTGACCACTCTATCGACCTGCGTTGCTACCTTCAGGGTTCAATGGACCTGAACGCCCGGATCTCCCTGAGCATCAATTTTCCCCAGGGCTTTTCCATTTACCGTATAGTTCGCTCTTGAATTGGTTCTTCCAAAATGCATCACCTCGCATTTGTCTGGATTGAACTCCATCTGCCATTTCTCCGCCCAACTCTCCAATCTATAATCTCATTCCAACAGCACAACTGAATGGCCTCCTCCTGTTCCTTTGATCCTAGGAGGAGCCTTACAACAAACATATAGACTTTCCTTTACACTCTAACATTTCATTTTAAACAATATCTCTACTACACAGAGATAGTAAGAACTGCCAATGCTGGAGTCAGAGATAACACAGTGTGGAGCTGGAGGAACACAGCAGGCCAGGCAGCATAACTACACCCTACACACTACTACACATCCTGGATATGTATGGAAAAGTTGGAATCAAAATATAAATGACATACATCTGGCTCATAATAAGAATGTGCACCCCATACTTGGTGTCCTTTTTTGTGCATGGAAGTATCCTTGTCAATGTTAAATCTCCAGGGTGACAGTTCTTACCATTGTGAGTCTGGTAGTTCTGTGTGTGAGAGATAGTAGGAACTGCAGATGCTGGAGAATCTGAGATAACAAGGTGTAGAGCTGGATGAACACAGCAGGCCAAGCAGCATCAGAGGAGCAGGAAGGCTGACGTTTCGGGCCTAGACCCTTCATCAGAATTGGGGGAGGGGAAGGGGGTTCTGAAATAAATAGGGAGGGGGGGAGGCGGATAGAAGATGGATGGAGGAGAAGATAGGTGGAGAGGAAACAGACAGGTCGAAGAGGCAGGGATGGGGTCAGTAAAGGTGAGTGTAGATGGGGAGGTAGGGAGGAGATAGGTCAGTCCAGGGAGGACGGACAGGTCAAAGGGGCGGGATGAGGTTAGTAGGTAGGAAATGGGGTGTGTGGCTTGAGGTAGAAGGAGGGGATAGGTGGGAGGAAGAACAGATTAGAGAGGTGGGGACGAGCTGGGCTGGTTTTGGGATGTGGTAGGGGGAGGGGAGATTTTGAAGCTAGTGAAATCCACATTGATACCATTGGGCGGCATGGTTCCCAAGCGGAATATGAGTCGCTGTTCCTGCAACCTTCGGGTGGCATCGTTGTGGCACTGCAGGAGGCCCAGGATGGACATGTCGTCTGAGGAATGGGAGGAGGAATTGAAATGGTTCGCGACTGGGAGGTGCAGTTGTTTATTGCGAACCGAGCGTAGGTGTTCTGCAAAGCGGTCCCCGAGGCTCTGCTTGGTTTCCCCGATGTAGAGGAGGCCACAACGGGTACAGCGGATGCAGTATACCACATTAGCAGATGTGCAGGTGAACATCTGCTTGATGTGGAAAGTCTTCTTGGAACCTGGGACGGGGGTGAGGGGGGAGGTGTAGGGCCAGGTGTAGCACTTCCTGCGGTTGCAGGGAAAAGTGCCAGGTGTGGTGGGGCTGGAGGGGAGTGTGGAGCAGACAAGGGAGTCATGGAGAGAGTGGTCCCTCCTGAAAGCAGATAAGGGTGGGGAGGGAAAAATGTCTTTGGTGGTGGGGTCGGATTGCAGATGGCGGAAGTGTCGGAGGATGATGCGTTGGATCCGGAGGTTGGTGGGGTGGTACGTGAGGACGAGGGGGATTCTTTTTTGGTTGTTATTGCGGGGACGGGGTGTGACGGATGAGTTGCAGGAAATGCGGGAGACATGGTTGAGGACATTCTCGACTACTGAGGGGGGGATGTTGTGGCCCTTGAAAAACGAGGACATCTGAGATGTGCGGGAGTGGAATGCCTCATCCTGGGAACAGGTGCGGCGGAGGCGAAGGAATTGGGAATAGGGGATGGCATTTTTGCAGGAAGGTGGTTGGGAGGAGGTGTATTCTAGGTAGCTGTGGGAGTCGGTGGGCTTGAAATGGATATCGGTTTCTAAGTCGTTGCCCAAGATGGAGACAGAGAGGTCCAGGAAGGTGGGAGAGGTGTTAGAGATGCTCCAGGTGAACTTAAGGTTGGGGTGGAAGGTGTTGGTGAAGTGGATGAACTGTTCGAGCTCCTCGTGGGAGCACGAGGCGGTGCCGATACAGTCATCAATGTAACGGAGGAAGAGGTGGGGTTTAGGGCCAGTGAAGGTGCGGAAGAGGGATTGTTCCACGTAACCTACAAAGAGGCAGTCATAACTTGGGCCCATGCGGGTACCCGTGGCCACCCCCTTTGTCTGTAGGAAGCGGGAGGAATTGAAAGAGAAGTTGTTGAGGGTGAGGACCAGTTCAGCTAAGCGGATGAGGGTGTCAGCGGAGGGGGACTGGTCGGGCATGTGGGACAGGAAGAAGTGGAGGGCCTTTAGGCCATCTGTATGGGGAACGCAGGTGTACAGTGACTGGACGTCCATAGTAAAGATGAGGTGTTGGGGACCGGGGAATTGGAAGTTCTGGAAGAGGTGGAGGGCGTGGGTGGTGTCACGGACGTAGGTAGGGAGTTCCTGGACCTGGAAAAACTGTACCATTCATTTAATGCAATGGACTAATTTGTACCTACGTAAAGCAAAGATACCAAACTTATAGGCACTCGTCCCTGTGTGAACAGGTTTACCAAGCAACTCATAACGAATGAAATGTAGGTAATTAAAGGCATGAAGGAAAATGTCCCCAAATGAAGATACCTTCAACCCTCACGAGCAAGTCAGAATCGAACAAAGAAACATCAAAATGGTGAAGCAAAATGTCAGCTCTGATGTAGTAGAAGTGAAATATAATCATAAAGTGGACTGTGTAAGGATGGTGAAACTGATGTTGCATAGGCTGCAAAAGTTACCTTGCTTCAATCTTTGACTAGGAAGAGTCCTATGTATTTGATCTAGAAAAGTAATAGTTGTATCTGAATCCCTTTCCGGAAATAAGGCAGGAAATTGGGGGAATTTTGGTACAAACCTTCTGGAAACTACTGAAGATGGAGGGATGTCTGGAAACTGGAGTAAAGCAGGCCATAATCCTACTTTCAAAGAAAAAAACAAAATTGAATCAATAAACTACAGACCAGTGAGTTTGATGTCTATTTTGTATAAAGTTATGGAAACCCTTATTAAAGATGGAACAGATGTGTCAGTGAGATCAAGAAATTATCAACTAATATACACACATTGGTGTGACAGTTTTGCAAAAATCGACATAACTCCTTTGTCTACCTGAAGGCCATTTTTATCCTAAACATTCCTAAAATTAATAACAAAAACAGAAATTGCTGGAAAAACTCAGCAGATCTGGCAACATTTGTGGAGAGAAAGCAGAATTAACATTTCAGGTCTACTGATCCTTCTCCAGAACTGCTGAGCTTTTCCAGTAATTTCTATTTTTGTTTCTGATTTCTAGCATCCACAGTTCTTCGGATTTTTTGTTTTTTCCCTAAAATGAGTCTCCACTACATTTGAGCTGTTTAGCTTTGGTCAACACCAGGCATTTCTAAATTCCCACCCAATGTAATGCCTAATGGTGTATTCACAAGTTTGATATTAAATAAAGTGGCCTCTGATTATAAAATGTTCCTGTTTATCTCTCTCTTCCTTTATGGATGAAGAAGTTTACATTGGTTACTTTCCAATCCAATCCCAATCACCCTAGCTTTCTAGTTTATCAACTATTCCTTCAATATTTTTTGTCTAAGCTAAAAGTCAGCCTTTTTAACATTTTGCCATCTCCAATTGTTTAAAACTTTTGGATAGTGCCATCCAATGGTTGATTCTTCATTTATCTTATTTTCTCTTGAGTTTATGCTTTAATTTTATGTTTCCCAATTTTGGCTCTCTCTTCAAAATAAATTAGCATTATAATATATTTCTGCAAAGTTAATAATCAAAGTGTTTTTTTGTTTATTCATGGGATGTGGGTATCATTGGCTAGGACAAGATTTATTGCCCATCCCTCATTTTCCTTGAGAAAGTCGCAGTGAGCTGCATTCATTTGGCGCAGATACACCCTTAATGTTGCTGGGTGATTGGCAAGGGAGGGGATTGTTGTGTGTGAGGGTTTAAGGGGTGCAACATGTCAGAAATTTAACCCAGAAATGGCAATACATTTCTCAAGTTGGGATGATAGATGATTTGGTCAGGAGCCTGGAACAATTTCCAACCTTTGACTTGTTCTTGTATGCAATTGTATGAATTCAGTTGGCTGGTCCAGTTCAGGTTCTGGTTAATGAGGTTGATGCAATGACCTTGGCTTCCAATGACATCAGCCATTGTCTTTTGTGCTTATTGTGATTCTTGCCAACGGAGCGCTTTCCTTAATTCCCATCAACGTCAG
This sequence comes from Rhincodon typus, assembly GCF_021869965.1. Taxonomy (NCBI): domain Eukaryota; kingdom Metazoa; phylum Chordata; class Chondrichthyes; order Orectolobiformes; family Rhincodontidae; genus Rhincodon; species Rhincodon typus. The sequence continues at coordinate 59,607,139 of NC_063343.1, forward strand.
GAGGTCCTTGATATCACATACAGTCAAAATGCTGCCATAATGTCAAGGGACATCAGCTTTGGCATTCAGCTGTTTTGTTCCTCGTTTGGACCAAGCCTGAAATGAAGTCTGGCGCTGAGTGGTCCTGCTGGAACCCAACACAAGGATCAACAAGGAGATTATTTCAGAGTCATCAACTGACTCTTGATGGCATCTATTAATTATGCACAATCCCATTCTCACCATAGTGCAATAATGTAGTGATGGCTACTGGACTGGACATTTTGACTTTTGTTTGTAAAATGAAGAACTGCAGATGCTGGAAATCTGAAACAGAAAGAGATTGTTGGAGAAACTCAGCAAGTCCGTGGAAAGAAAGCGGAGTTAACTTTTCAATTCCAGTAACACTTTTCCTTCTTGCTGAAGACTTGTTGCTATATTTTACAGAAAGCTGAGCTGATGCATCCGATCCAATGTTGTATTTCCTCATCAAATGTGGCCTTCTGTGGGAGGTTACCAAAGGGCAGGGCTCAACTTATCATAGAATCATAGAATCCCTACAGTATGGAAACAGGCCATTCAGCCCAACAAGTCCACACCCCCCCTCTGAAGAGCATCCCACCCAAACCCATTCCCCTACCCTTGTATTTCCCCTAACCTAAACATCCCTGGGCACTATGGGCGATTTAGCATAGCCAATCCACCTAGCCTGCACATCTTTGGACTGTGGGAGGAAACTGGAGCGCCCGGAGGAAACCCACACAGACCTAGGGAGAACGTGCAAACTCCACACAGATAGTCGACCAAGGTTGGAATCGAACCCAGGTCCCTGGTGCTGTGAGGCAGCAGTGCTAACCACTGAGCCACTGTGCCACCCCAAAGTTATTGCAAAGTCTCTCCTTTAACATATATGAGATGTATTATTTGCCTGACCAGGTCTGGGCTGCTTTCAGAGTTTTGTTTTGACAACACTCAAGAGCAAACCAAGGTTCTCATATACAGAATTACCAGGAGTGGGTTGCAAATCTGGTGCAGAGTGAACAATGGTAATAAATGAGTAAATAGCACTGTTGGTGACAGCTTCCATCACTTTACAATTAGGTAGAGTCAGGCTAATAGATGTGGTTATTAGCTGGGTTGCATTTAAGCTACTTTATGTAAACATGATGTATTTGGGTAATTTTTCACATTGTTGGGTCAAAGTTGTGGCTATACTGGATCAGCTTAACTAGGGGCATGGGTAAATCTAGAGCACACATTTCCAGCATGGTTATACAGGCCCAAAGGCTTGGCAGCAAATCAGACTCAATGAATAAAGCAACTCATGGGGGAAGAAATAACCTCAGAGAAACCCAGAAGAAAAATAAATCTCAGGAAGCACCACTATTTTGTTCAGGGTAATTAGGGGATGGGGCATAAATACTGGCCTTGCCAACAGTGCCACAAACCATGAATAAAAATAAAATTGTCTTAATGGATTTGGCCAGCCCAATCAGTGGTGATCAAAGGTGGTGAAGAATGCTCCATGTACATTCAGTGCCCTTGCCATCTTCAGTATCTCTTCTGAATGCTGTTTACCAGTAGAGAACTGACTTATCAACTGAGCGAGCCCTCAGTGAATGTTAATTAGTAGGAGTTTTCCTTGCCATCTTTGATCTGCCTTGAGACTTCTTGGGGTCTGACGTCAATGTCGAGGACTCCAGGCCAATTCCTCCTGATTGCACACCACAGTGCCATTACCTCTGCAGGTCTGTTGTTCCAGTGGGAAGGAAATTGTCCAAGATGGTGATAAAGCAGTGTGGGATATTGGCTGCATGTTATGATTTGGTGAGCACCATTGTCTATCTCACTGTATCCCCTGTGCCACACTGAAGAAGGTGGTCTGCTGCCACTGTGTCTATAAGTGCATATGCAGTTCTACTGATGTTATCATTGTGTACCTGCCTTCTATTTGAGACTTGCTGCACATTTTCTGCCACTCACTTGCTGCCCCACCATCACACTGCTCACTGCTTTGCTCGCTGCTTCTCATTCACCATTTTTGTTGCCTCTCCATGGGCATCTTGCTCCTGACCTGCCTCAATAGCCTTCTTGCCACTTTGTGTGCTGGGAGCAAGGCAAGTGAAGGTTTGCGGACTGGCTGTGGGGTGGCAGGCAGGGCAATCAGAAGGCTGAACAAGGGAGGCAGTGCGTGAGAAGTAAGCAGGGTGGCCTGAGAGCAGCTGAGGCCTGGCAGTGAAGTAGTGATTGTCAGGAGTCATAAACTTGTTCTTTATGCTAGCAGTGACATTGCAGACACTAGCTGTGAACTGCAGCGAGTGCTTGACTTCTAGTTGCAGTGACAGTAAATGCAGGCCATCTACCTTTATGCCAGGTTGCTGTTTGACGAGTCTGGGAGAGGTACCCCAAATTTGACACAAGCTCCAGGAAATTAGTGAGGAGGATATTGCAGGGTTTACTAGGCTGAGTGCGTTCTTGTCATATCTCATGGGTAAGTCAGTTTTGGTTCTGATGTCTAATTTTACTGTAGTTATTTCATGATGGTTTGGTACAAATGAATGGCTTTCTGGACCATTTCAGAGTGCAGTTAGAAGGCAACCACTTTACATTATTAAAATTTGACAGAATAGATCCAAACAAGATTTTCATTTGTAGAAGAAAGATAATCAACAAAAAATGCACAATGTTAACTAATTATATAAAAGAGAATGTATTGATTTACATATTTTTTAATAGCTGTTAAACTTAAATACAGAAAATATGATGGATAGCTCATTTAATGATGCTTCCAAACACCTTGTGAATAAAAATAAAGTTTTCTAAGCAAATCCGTATCACAGCAATGAACATTCAGACTAAAATACATACTTTCCCACTGGCTTCTGGCAGAAAATAGTGCGACACAGATAGAAATGATGCCCTGGAATTTAATTGTCTGGAGCTTTTGCAGAGCTTTCCAAAGCAAATTTCTAACACATCCTTCTTCTTCTAAAGTTTCACATATTAAAACCAGGGCTATATATAGTCTTCATTTAAATTACTATAGTCCAATATAATTATAAAATATAAACTAAGATATAATTTGTAGTAATATATCAATTAGGTATGACATTCAGCAATTTTCATCTTTTATATATCACAATTGAGAAATAAATAAATAAATAATATTTAAACTGCAATTTTGTTGTACTTTGGTCAAATACCAAGCACCTTAATGCATTGGTCTAGCTGTTCAGGTACTGTGAAAGGTCATTGAGAGCGCATTACACATTGGGAGAATTTCCTTAGCATGCCCAGAAAAGATTTCAGCTCAACTTCACTATTTTCATCAACTGTGCAATTCATTTTCTGTAATGAAAAAGAAAACAACTTAGCAAAATAAAGAAAGCATTTCAATCAATTTTCACCTTCGGTATATAGAGAGAAGCAAGGTTTGTGTTTCAGGCTAAAGTAAACTGTAACTCCATAAGTAATGCTATTGGTTTTTAGTAAGTGTTCAACTGAATTTGTATTTTGAAATAGTCAGAAGTCACATGACACCAGGTTATGGTCTAATGGGTTTATTTGAACTCACAAACTTTTAGAGCCCTGCTCCTTCATCAGGTGAAGACTTCGCTCCAAAGGCAGCGCTCCGAAAGCTTGTGATTTCAAATAAACCTGTTGGACTATAGCCTGGTGTTGTGTGACTTCTGACCTTGTCCACCCCAGTCCAACACCGGCACCCCCACATTATATCTTGAAATGAGTTAAGGCTAGACAATTTTATGTAATTTCTAAACACACTGCATACTAATGCATATACTCTTCATTTAACTTAGAAGCAGGTGCAAGATTTGAAACAAAATTATCCTGTGCAAATGCCCAGTGCCACTCACAATGTGCCCCCAGAGTGTTGCAAACGTGTGGCTAGATTAATTGCATTAAACATAGAGGATTTTGCTCCTTTTTAGGTTAGAGCTGATGGTGGTCAGAGTATAGGTGTGTTTGTTTTCTAGCAGTTTAGTGCATTCGTTATCTAATCTTCAGAAATCTAAACATTAAAATAATGCTATTTCTCTGCAATCAATCTGGTGCAATATAATCTCTTCCATAAAATAGCATGTTTTTATCAGCATACAATTGAATAGCACTGAGCTCCTTGACAACTGCCAAATGTGTGGTCAATTGAAATGAGAGGAAAAATACTTGTTGCCTTGTACTGTGGACACCACATAATCAATCTCAGACAATCAGAGGGGCGAATTGTTTTGGCTTTGGTATTTCACACTGAGCATATTTTAGGCTTCCTGAATCCTAAGTCAAAGGTTAAAACCCGCCAAGGCAAGCAATGACTCTTTCAACACTGGAACTAAGCAAACTGCATTGATGGACTGCCCCTCCACCTTCATGTTGACATGAATTATAAATGGTTTAAAATGTTTTGCCTTCAGACTATGCACCAGATATGGATTATGATTGTGTTGATGCACCTAAATTTAGAGTGGAACATGCTGTATAGAGACAAGTATATGTTTGTTGGTAGTTTTCAAGACAAAATGTCTCTTTAATGTACATTTGCAAATTTTATGACTGAAGTATATTTTTGGAAAAATTTTGTATTTTTTCAATTAAATTGCACAAATGAAATTTGGGCAAGGAATGAGAGAGCAACTCTGGAAAACCTTCTTGCAACACAATCAGCTTTGCCACAGAATCAGTTGAGTGAAACTTTGTTAATTCAAATGCTCAATTTAACCCATTTTAATGGCATCTTATTGTAGCATCTTCCAAGTAAGACTCACCTGAGCTAGGTTAACGCTTAGCACGCGGAGCTCAGTTATGCGTTCGCAGGTAGATGGTACATTCTTCAGGGCTTCAGCAGCTTTGCAGAACACTTCAGGCACATTAACAGGTTGGTAATGATTCTAGAGGGACAACAGATTTTGAAATTGCTTTGGTTAATTGTTTCGGGAAAAGAAACAAACTGAAATTGAATTATCAAGGCTGGGTGATGGTGTCAGTTCTATAAAAGTTAACGAGCATATTTTCAATTTACGTAAGTACTTCCTGTGTTATTGCTGCCATTTCACTAAGTTAGTTTTTTGCTGGACAGTAGGGTTCAGAATTTCGTGGTTGGTTTTCATATTGAAAGTTGAGAATTTTCCTGGCTGTGCGGTCCTATCACCATCCTGGAGCAGGCCACCTGTTATGCTTTTGGCGGAAAGAAATGGGCTGGAGTCAGACACACTGCCTTTAGGGGCAAGATAAAGGTCAAAATGACTCAGGAATGGAATTAAGCCAACGCTGATCCGGCCTGGTTTCAAAGTCCATCTTTTGTGGATGAGAACATCAGAGGTGGGAAACAAGAAATAAAGCTGTGCAGATGAGCCCTATGGCACTCCATCCTTATCCCCTTCATCCTTATCCCCTTCATCCTCTTCAGACCCTTACTCCCAATACCCAACCACATCACTCTTAACCCCTTCAACTCTACTTTATGTCCTACACTGATCCACACCCCTTCTCTTAATGCCCTCGTTCCCTCATGTACTCACCTTTGGCCTGGTGCAATTATGCTGTGTTTTCTTCAGACATCTGTTGAGCTTTCAAAAATAAAAGAAAACCGATTAAGTAAGAGAAAAGAAACAAACAGTCTCCCTTCCAAAGCCCCACCAACTCTGATTGTGGGTCGAACAGGTAAATCAGATTATTGCATTTCCTATTGAACAGTAAAGCAGAAAATATCCCTCCTGCTTCCAGATTGTTGTTTGTGATTTAATTCATAAACCTAATTCAGGAGACCCTCTCTATAGTGCCTGCCTTCATGAAAATGATGGGGAGCTTGAACAGGTCATCTTTAAATTGCCGCTGTACCTTTAAACAACAGGCAATTGTGGTCACAAACTTCTCCATTCCCTCTCCCAGTGAAACTTGCTGGTTACAGAAAAGGAGTTGGGACCTTCAGGATTAGGATCCAGGGTCCCATCATTTTCTGGCCCTACATCCACTTCAGTTCAGATTGGAACTCTGCAAGTTTGGTCCAGGAATTTCAATCTTGGCACAGCCCCTATATTTTCATAGCACAGACCTATAAACTTAAACCATCAACATCAAATTAATTTTTCTAAATGCTCTTCAGATTGCACAAAGCTGTAGACGAACACTTGTACACACTTGAAAGGCCAAATTAGTTTGAAAGACCAAATTTCCTGCTCTTGTTCCTGTTTCTAGTGTCTTTATGCTCCCATTTTAATTTAGTAGAAAAGTACCTATGATAACTTCCTGGATTACTAAGCAACTGGATCAACAGATTTTCTTGAAAATCACTGAACACCACCATTCAGAAATTCTGCACTCTGATTTAAGTCCTTACATATAGATACAATGTGAGTTTGAACATAGATATGCACCAAGTGCAAAGTAAAAAGTACATTGATATTCTTGCTTCAGATCTAATACACTTTCAGAAACCATTAACTGGATGCTGTACTAACCATGTCTAAAAGGTTGTAACCTGTAGTTTGACAGAAAATGTTCAGAATATTATTACCAGATTCACTGCTTCTAAGCAATGAGAATTCCTGTTGTAACAGAATGGGACAATAGCTAGGGTTGGGGATTTTACACTGCAGTGGTGATGATATGTAGTGAGATAAACTGTTCCCAGGAATATGTCAATTAAGCTGTCATCAAAATTTAAGAAGGCAGCAGTACAAATGACAAATTCAGGTGCACATAGATATATTATAATCTATACCTAGAGCTAAATGTGAAATATGAGACACTAGTACAGCTATGTACATGTTAATACTCTGAGCACAGAGCTTGAAATAAGATAACAGACAAAATGTAAAGAGGATTATTATATTAAATAATAGAAAACTGGTCTTACTATGCATTTGAACGCTATTTCAGGGACCATGGTTTTAACACACGACATCTTCAGAAAAACAAAATAATAATTGTTAGATTAACATATTTCATTAATTATGTAACATGTTTTGTCTGTCACTTTATAGTCAATTTCTTTAGACAGAATACTTACCAGAAAATAAAACAAATTTTTTTTGTCATTGATATATTTTCTATTGTAACCAAAACAACACAGAATTCATGAAAACTCTGGTTCCATTTTGCTAAATGAACTTAATTCTTAGTAAGTAACTTTCTCAATAGAGTTTCATGAGTAGTTCTATTCAGTAAACATGTATTCAATAATTTGGTACATACCGCACTTATTTGTTCTTTCTGCAGAAGTTTTATGATTTCCATCAAGGGTTCAGTTTGAAGCTTGCACTGTATGCTGACTAAGATGAAGAGAAGAATCACTGTCTTCAATATGTTAGACATGATAACGTTCTGAACTAATCAGTCAATGCTAGTTATCTGTCTGAAGGTGAACAGTTGCCTTTTTAAAGCCAATAGTTCGACGAAGAGGAAATACTGGGGAGGTCACTGAAGCGTCACAAATTCCTTAACCATTGAGATAGCAAATTTGCAAGAATAGGTAAAATCTAAGAGGAAGGAAACCCTTTGTCTTCGTCAAAATAGATAGCAAGGTGGGGGTGAGGAGAGGTGGAGGAAGAAGATGTGGCAAAGAGATACCAACCATCATTTCAAACAAATTCCTAGTGATTGTCCTTCCACACAAACACAAAATGAGTATTTCAACCTATTTTTGTCATTTTTAAATTGATTCTGTCAAGATACCGTTAACCGTAGAAATAGGAAGTAGCAGTCATATTGAAAATGTGAGTGGATACTCAGTCTAAAAGTGCAACTGAATGTCTAGTATCAGTTTGGGATCAATACTTGCTTCAAAAAGATGATCAGCCCACATGTGCAAATCCTATAGCTGCTGTTGGTTCGTGTTCTATTCTATGGTAGTTGTACGTTTTTTTTAGCACTCTGCAGAGATAGTCGAATTGTTGACAGAGAATAATAAGCAACAAGAGTACATGTCAATTCCAACTACACAAAGAGCTGGGTTTTCACTTAGCAGAAACAATCCAACTCATGCAGCACAGGTGAAGATCAGCAAAACCTTACTTTGATTGATCCACCGATTTTATTCTGGCCAACAGTTGGCGCTGGCCCACAAGGTATGATGACTTCCCAATGCCTGTCCACCAACTACAAGGTTCAAGTCAGGAACACTCTCCAATTGCCTGGAGGAGCGCATTTTCAACAACACCCAAAAAGCTTGACATCATTCAGCATAAAGAAGCTTTCTAGATTTGTAGCACTTACATTAATTTTTGCATTAATTCCCTCCACCACATTACAGCTACAGTGTGTACCCTTTGTAAAATGGACTGCAGCAATACACTGAATCTCGTTTCAAGGCAGTGATCTCCACCAATTATTGGGACCCGTTCTGGGGGAGAAGGGACCAGCACAAAGTCGATGGGTTATGCCTGGGCAGGATCGGAAGTGATGCCCCAGGAGGAGTATTTGCTAGAGTGACTGGGGAGGCTTTAAACTAAAATGGCAGGGGTCTGTGAACCTGTGCAGGGAGTCAGAGGAAAGGGAATCAAGGAGAAGTCCAAAAGGCAGAAATGGGAATAAGAAGAGTGACAGGCAGAGAAATCAAGGGCCAGGATCAAACAGAGCCACAGTGAAAAGCAATGGGAACAGGATAGGTAAGGTTAAAAAGTCAAACCTTAAGGCTGTGTTCCTTCATTCACACAGCATTTGCAATAAAGAAGATGAATTAATTGCGTAAATCGATGAAAATGGGTATGATATATTCAAGATTACAGAGACATGGCTGCAGGGTGACCAGGGATGGGAACTGACTATCTAAGGCATTCAGTATTTAAGAAGGGTAGACCAAAAGGAACAGGTAATGCAGTTGCATTGCTAGTTATGGAGGAAATTAATGCAATAGTGAGGAAAGACATTAACTTCAATAGTGTGGAATCTATATGAGAAACACTAAGGGGCAAAAACATTAGTGAGGGTGATATATAAACCCCCAAACTGTTGGGGTGATGTTAGGAATGGCATTAAACAGGAATAAAGGAACACCTGTCATTATGGGTGACTTTAATCTGCATATAGAATGGGTAAATCAAAATAGTAACAGAACTATAGAGAAGGAAGATAACACAGTGTAGAGATGGATGAACACAGCAGGCCAAGCAGCATCAGAGGAGCAGGAA
>NC_063343.1:59616660-59671140 GCF_021869965.1 Rhincodon typus
TTCATCCAGCTCTACACCTTGTTATCTCAGATTCTCCAGCATCTGCAGTTCCTACTATCTCTGAAACTATAGAGAAGGAATTCCTGGAGTATATAAGGAATGGTTTTGTGGACCAATACATTGAGGAACCAACTAGAAAACAGACCATCCTAGACTGGATATTGTATAATGAGAAAGAAATAATTGGCAATCTTGGAGATAGTAAGGACTGCAGATGCTGGAAGTCAAAGTTGATAAAACGTGGCGCTTAAGGAGCACAGCAGGTCGGACTGCATCAGACAAGCAGGAAAGTCAACGTTTCACGTCCGGACCCTTCATCGGGACTCTTAGTTGTGTGAGGCCCCTTGGGATGAGCAACCATAATGTAATGGAATTCCTTATCAAGATGGAGAATGATGTAGTTGATTCTGAGAATAGGGTCTTGAATCTAAATAGACAAAATTACAATGGCATGGGGCTTGAATTCGGTATAATAGATTGGGGACATTACTTAGAGGGATGTCAATGGAAAGTCAATGTCAAATATTCAAAAAACACACGGATGAATTACAAGAATTGTTCATTCTTCTTTGGTGCAAAAGTAAAACAGGAAACATGGCCAAATCATGGCTTACAAGGGAATTAGTGATAGCATTAGTGATAGTCAAAAGATGTACAGGTTAGGTGGATTGGCCATGCTAAAGTGCTCATAGAGTCCAGGGGCATGCAGGTTAGGTGGACTAGTCATGGGATATGCAGGGTTACAAGAATAGGGTAGTGGGGTGGGTCTGGGTGGGATGGTCTTTGGAGGGTAGGTGTGTACTCGATGGGCCGAATGGCTTTCTTCCACACTATAGGGATACTATGATTCCATTAGATCCAAGGATGAGGCACACAAATTGACCAGAAAAAAACCAACAGGCCTGAGGAATGTAGAATTCAGCAAAGGAGGACAAAGTGATTGATTTAAGAACAGGAATGTAGAGTATGAGAGTGAGATTGCCGAGAGTATAAAGAATGACTGTGAAAGTTTCGACAGTATGTGAAGAGAAACAGATTGTGGAAGACAAATATAGGTCCCTTACAGTGAGAAAAAAAAGGGAATTTACAATGGGGAAGAAAGGAATAACTGACCAACTAAATATGTACTTTGGTTCTATGTTCACAAAGAACAATGCAAATGACACACCAGAAATGTTGGTGAACACACAGTTTAGTGAGGGGGAGGAACTGAAGGAAATTAGTTTTAGTAGGGAAATGGTGGTGAGGACATTGATGGGATTTAAGGCCGATAAATCCCCAGGACCTGATGATCTATGTCCCGCAGTACTTATGGAAGTGGCCCTCTAAATAATAGATGCATTGATGGTCATCTTTCAAGATTCTATAGATTCTGGAACAGTTCCTTACAGAGGTTAGCTAATGTAAACTCTCTATTTAAATAATAAACAGAGGGGAAAACAGGAATTTTAGACCAATCAACAATCAGATGTCCACAGTGGAGAAAATGCTAGGGTCCATTATAAAAGACTTAATAACTGAGCACTTGGGAAACAGTGGCAGGATCAGATAGAATCAGCATAGCTTTACAAAAGAAAGATCATGTTTGACAAATCTACTGGAATTCTTCGTGGATGTCACTTGTAGAGTTTATGAACAGGAGACAGTGGATGTGGTTTATTTGGACTGCAGAAGCCTATTGACAAAAGTGCAACATAAGAGATTAGTATGTAAAATTAAAGCACATAGGATTGAGGGTAGTGTGTTGAGATGGGTAGAAAATTGGTTGGCAGATAGGAAACAAAGTGCAAGAATAAATGTGTCATTTTCTGAATGGCAGGCAGTGACTAGTGGGATACCACTGGGGTCAGAGTTTGGACTCCAACTATTCACAATAAATATTAGTGATTAAGGTGAGGAAACTAGATATAATATCTTCAAGTCTGCAGATGACATAAAACTGGTTATGAGGATGAGCTGTGAGGACGATGTAAAGATACCTCCACGAGACTTGGACAAGCTGAGTGAGTGGGAAAATGCATGGCAGATGCAGTATCATGTGGATAAATTTAAGGTTATTTACTTTGGGAGCAAAAGCAGGAAGGTGGCTTATTATCTGAATAGCTGTAACTTGAAAGTGGAGAATGTATATTAAGACCTTTGTGCTTTCATACTGGTTACCGAAGATAAGTGTTCAGTGTGGCAAGTGGTCAAGGAGGTATGTTGGCCTTCATAGCGAGAGGATTGTTGCAGTTATATAGGACCTTTGTGAGATCACACCTGGAGTATTGTGTGCAGTTTTGGTTTACATATCAGAGGAAAGATGTTCTGGCTATGGAGGGAGTGCAACAAAGATGCACCAGACTGATTCCTGTGATGGCAGGACTGGTGTATGAGGAGAAGTTGAATCAGTTAGGGTTATATTCACTGGAGTTCAGAAGAATGTAGGGGAATCTCACAGAAACCTATAAAATTCTAACAGAGCTAGCTCGGTTGGATGCAGGAAGGATGTTCTCAACGATGGAGGAGTCCAGAACCAAGGGTCACAGTCTAAGGATATGGGGTAGACCATTTAAGACTTAGATGAGGAAACCTTTCTTGACCTAGAGAGTGGTGAGCCTTTGGAATTCACCACCACAGAAAGCAGTTGAGGCCAAAACATTGTATGACTTCAAGAAAGAGTTGGATATAGCACTTGGGGCTAAAGTAATCAAAGGGATATGGGGCAAAGCAGGAACAGGTAATTGAGTTGGATGATTGGCCATGATCAGAATGAATGGTGGACCAGGCTCAAAGTGCCAAATGCCTACTCCTGCTCCTATTTGCTCTGTTTGTATGACTTACAAGAAAGAAGAGCAACAAGTTCATTGTAACAGCATCACATACAACTTCCTCTCCACGCACCATTGTATATTATCTTCACTGCTGCTAGCTCAGAAACACCGAACTCCTTCCTTAACAGCGCTGTCGTTCTCTCTACACCCTGAAACTGCAGCACTCGAAGAAGCACTTCATTGCCATTTTCTCAAGGACATCTAGGTATGAATAAGAAATGTTGGTCTTGTCAGCAATGTTTTCATTTAACATAACAACACCTTTTGTGATTCTGCTTATAGAGGAAAAATTATTATATTAAAGGGGAATCACACAACATTCTTTCTTTTTGTATAATCTGTACTTCTCTGAATTGCATTTCACGGGATTCCACTGTGCTGCTCATTTTCGTCTATCATCATTTAGTTTGAAGGATATAATATCTTGGGCCAAAGCATTCTTAAATATCATCCAATGGATACAGGTATAAAGTATGGGTCCACTTTAGTGTTTCTGCCAACTCAAAATAGATCACCATGGCACCAACCTACCCCAACTCATTGCAGGGCCTAGAATTGACCAATTAGAGCAAACACTGTCCCACAAGTCTATGAAGCTGCTGATTAGAGTTAGGTGTCTGGGGAATTTCAATGGCTGTCACTGTGTTGATAATTTTGAGATGCAAACTCAGCAGGTTGTAGAGACTTACAGCATGGAAACAGACCCTCTGGGACAACTCGTCCATGCTGACCAGCTACCCTAAATTAATCTGGCTCCATTTGCCAGAATTTGGTCCATATCCCTTTAAACACTTCCTACTCATATACCCATCCAGATGCCTGTAATTGTACCAGCCTCCACCACTTCCTCTGGCAGCTTGTTCCGTAAATCTACCACCTTCTACATGAAAATGTTGCCCCTTAGGTCCCTTTTAAATCTTTTCTCTCTCACCTTAAACCTATGGGCTCTAGTTCTGAACTCCCCTACTCTGGGGAAAAGACCTTGTCTGTTCACCCTATCCATGCCCCTCATGATTTTGTAAACTTCTATAAAGTCACCCCTCAGCTTCCAATGCTCCAGGGAAAATAGCCCCAGTCTATTCAGCCTCTCCCTATAGCGCAAACCCTCCAACTCTGGCAACATCCTTGTAAATCTTTTCTGAACCCTTTCAAGTTTCACAATACATTTCCTATAGCAGGGAAACCAGAATTGAATGCAGTATTCCAAAAGTGGCTTAACCAGTGTCCTGTACGGATGCAACATGACCTCCCAACTCCAATACCCAATGCACTGACCAATAAAAGCCAGCGTACCAAATGCCTTCTTCACTATCCCGTCTACCCGCGACTCGACTTTCAAGGAACTATGTATCTGCACTCCAAGGTGTCTTTGTTTAGCAACACTCCACAGGTCTGGAAGCACCTGTGGAGAAAGAAACAAAGTTAACATTTCAAGTCCAGAGATTCTTCTTCGGAACTGAAGAGAGGTGGAAAATTCATGAGCCGTATGCTATTGAAACTTTGGTTGATACTTTTATAAGACAATAGCTCAGCTTTGATTGGTAAAGTAGTGAAGGTTAATAGACTTCACTGTTATTAATGTTGAAATCTTCGTGTATCTTAAAAGCAGAGAACAGATGCCCTGTAAATTGCAAATAAAACTGTTGCTGGAAATTTACACTGCACCACCATTAGCTTTGTGAAAATGGCAGTTTGCCCTCAACTACCCCTGAATTTCATGAAAGTACTTCATTCAGCCAATACATTAATTGCCCATTAAATGTGTCACAGAAACTTAGGGTTGTCACTTAACAGTGAAATTTATAAGGAGGAGATTTTTGTTTGTGCTTTGTAAATCAACCTCTCTGGCCCAGTAAACAAACATTTGAAACTATGGATGTGTAATCTCTCTACACATCCCCTATCAGGATAATCTGAAAGCTTTCTGCTTCTGCCTTCAAAAGGACAGTCTTCATCCAACACTACCCTCTTTCACCTGGCTGCACTCATTCTCACTTCTTTAACTCATCTCACTTTCCCACCATGGGTGTCAGGGCCCTCAGCCATATCTGACCCATTTCCAATACTTCTGCTCTCTCCCTCCCACAATAATGATAGGGTAACCCTTTGCCTCACTTGCCACCCCACCTATCACCACATTCAAAGCATCATCCTCTACTATTTCCACCACCTGCAGCAGGATACCACCACCAAACACATCTTCCCCTCTCCTCCACTGCCAGCATTCTCCAGCGATTGTCCACCCTGAGACGGTGGTCCACTTCTTCCCCACTCATAAGTCTTCCTCACTCACCTCCCTCCCCCCGCCTCCATGACATCTCATGCAATCACAGAAGGTGTAACAATAGTCCTTTCACCTCATCTCTCTTCATTGCCCAAGGCCCCAACACACCTTCTAGTTGAAGCACCATTGTATTTGCACATCTTTCAAGCTAGTCTACTGTATTTCCTGCTCGCAATGTGGCCTCTTTTATGTTGGTGAGACCTAATGCAGACTGGGTGACTACTTAGTCGAACACCTTCGCTCTGTCTGTAAGAAGGACTCTAATCTTCCAGTATCTTGCCATTTCAAAAATACCCATTGCTTCCATGCAAATATTTCTATCCTGGACCTGCTATAGTCTTCCAATGAAGCTCAACACAAATGGAGGAACAACACCTCGTTTTATGCAAAGCTCCTTTATAGATTCTCGGACTCAACAGTGAGTTCCACAACTCAAAAGCATGACCTCTGTCCTTCATTTTCATTATACCTTTCATCACTCCCTACTCCCATCCATGTCCTGTTTATGTTATGCTTGCTCTCAGGGAGCGGACCCATTTGTTCCTTTTCATACAACTCGATTGCTCCCTTACTACCATTAGCACTCCCTTGCCTTTTCTTCTGTGGACCCTCACAACCTATTCCACTTGCACTTCTTCCCCCTCCGTTGATAAAATAAAAACCATTATTTTCTAGCCTTTTTATAGAGTTGAGTCATATCAGGCTCAAAAGATTAACTCTGTTTGTCTCTCCACAGATTCTACCAGACCTGCTGAGTTTCTGTAGCCTTTTCAGTATTTTGCTTTTAGTTGATATTGTGGAATTATTTCTGTAGCTTTTGTTGGATACTTACAAAAGGAATATGGCACAGTGGCTCAGTGGTTAGAACTGCTGCCTCACAGTGCCAGGTACCTGGGTTTGATTCCACCCTCGGGTGATTGTTTGTGTGGAGTTTGCACATTTTCCCTATGTCTGCATGGGTTTCCTCCCACAGTCCACAGATGCGCTGGCTAAGTGGATTGGCGATGTTGAATTACCCATAGTTTCAGGGATGTGTAGATTAGGTGAGTTACAGGGGGATAGGTCTGGGTGGAATACTCTGAGGGCCAATGTGGACTTGTTGGGCCAAAGGGCCTGTTTCCACACTGTAGGGATTCTATGAATGAATATTTACCTTACTTTTCCTTTCATATTCTTTATTCTCTCACTTAATCCAATCTTGCATCCTTGTCTTTACCTCTTTTTTTCCCTGTTATGACTCTAATTTATCTTATTTTCATCTGCATGATTGTTCTTGTTCTTGTTCAAACCTTAAATCAACTAACTGAGGTGACAGACCAAGATTCCAGACATACCTTTGCCCTTAATACGATGTTATCAGCTTATGATTCTAGTAAGGTAAAGAGGAAAATACATATTTAAACTGAAAGCTGAAGAACATTTTTATAAATGATTTGGTTGTGAATTTAGGAGGAATAGATAGTAAGTTTTCAGAAGACACCAAATTGGTAATGTTGTGGACAGTGATGAATGTTTTCTCAGAGTACAACAGGACCTTGATTAGATGGGCCAATGGGCTGAGAAGTGGCAGATGGAATTTAATTTCGATAAATGTGAAGAGTTGCATTTTGGAACGGCAAATCAGGGAAGGACTTATACACTCAATAGTGGGGTCCTGGAGAGTGTTGCTGGTCAAAGAGACCTTGAGGTGCAGGTTCAGAGTTCCTTGAAGGTGGAGTCACAGGTAGACAGGATAGTGAAGACGACATTTGTACACTTGCCTTTATTGGTCAGTGCATTGAGTACATGAGTTGGGAGGTCATGTTGCAGCTGTACAGGACATTCATTACGATACTTTTGGAATACGGCATACAATTCTGGTCTCCGTGCTATCGGAAAGATGTTGTTAAACTGGAAAGGGTGCAGAAAAGATTTACAAGGATTTTGCTGGGGTTGGAGGGTTTCAGATGTAAGGGGAGGCTGAATAGGCTGGGGCTATTTTCCCTGGAGCCTTAGAAGCTGAAGGGTGACCTTATAGAAGTTTATAAAATCATGAGGGGTAACGACAGGGTGGATAGCCAAGGTCTTTTTTCCAGTGTAGGGGAGCCCAAAACTAGAGGGTATAGGTTTAAGGTGAGAGGGGAAATGTATAAAAGGGACCTAAGGAGCATTTTCGTGCAGAGGGTGGCACATTTATGGAATGAGCTGCCAGGGTAAGTAGAGGAGGCTGCTACAATTACAACATTTAAAAGGCATCTGGATGGGTATATGAATAGGAAGGGTTTAGAGGGATTATGGGCCAAATGTTGGTAAATGGGACTAGATTAATTCAAGATATCTGGTCAGTGTGGACGAGTTGGATCAAAGGGTTTGTTTCCGCACTGTACATCTCTATGACTCTATGTGGTCCTGCCAGAAATGTGATTTACTATAACCCTGACTTTGGCTACTAGGAAATTCCTTTGATTAGAACGAAAATTCCTGCTCAGAAACATAGTGTCATTGGACAATGGAGGCAGAAAATCTTAACTGAAGATGACAGCTTCAGTAGAATTCTGCAGTTACTGACATTTAATCAAAGTTGACAATCCTTGCACGGTTTTGTGTTTTAGACTTAAAAGAATTCCCAGATCTAGTGATGCATGAGGCAGGCAAAGCGCAAGCATATGTCTATTTTCAGTAGTTTCCTTGCCCTGGAATTATTTGCTAGCCTGAAGCCACAGCCCAGAGATTGACAATCCAGTGTGTGTATGCTGACCAGAAGTCTCTGCCTCCTCTTACCACCTGCCATTGATGTATTAGAAGGATTTTCCATGTTGATAATCAATTTGTTTGACATGCTACAAAGGCATCTCACATGATCTTCAAGTCCTGGAATGGGATTCGAACCCTGAACCTCTTCCTTCTAAGCAGGGTTGCTACCAATTGGGCCGCCAGACCTACCCACTATGGTTGGCTATATTATTTGATTTGTGGGAACAAGCAGATGGCAAAGAAATGGTCCAACATTTGAGGAATCCAGGTGAGCAAAACCCACTCAGCATTTAATGGGAACTGCAATGAAAATGGAAGCAAGAATTGTACGTGCTCTTTGGGTTCAAGGTGGATGAGGTATTCTGATCTGCATCTGTGAGAAGAAAAATACACATATTCATGGAATTTCCTCTTTTTGACCATGACGCATCAACTACAGTATTGCTTGACCTGAATAACTATAGCAGTCAGACCATATATGGATTCTAATGATGCATTTGAAGATAAGAGTAAGTTTTGAAGCCATCAACGTTCATCTGATTACAAAGGGCATATTTCGTTGAAAATAGCTGAAGATAATAATTATCTTCCATGATCAGCCACTTAACATCTTTCCATTGCTACCTTGCTGCAAAGTTGCTTTTTAACTCAGCATTAAGGTGACCTCAAAATAACACGGACAGTGTCGTTAAGGAAGGACAACTTTGTCATAGAATCGTCAAATCTTACAGTGTAGTAGGAATCCATTCAGCTTATCAAGCTGATAATGGCTCTTTAATAAATTAGTCATGTTTTCTCTCAGATCTCCTGCTCTTGTCTGTAATTATAGAAGTTCTTCATCATCCTCTCCAAATCTCTTTTAAAATTATTTCTGGAAATAGAACATAGAACATAGAACATTACAGCGCAGTACAGGCCCTTCAGCCCTTTGATGTTGCGCCGACCTGTGAAACTAATCTGAAGCCCATCTAACCTAAACTATTCCATTATCATCCATATGTTTATCCAATGACCATTTAAATGCCCTTAAAGTGGGCGAGTCTACTATTTTTGCAGGCAGGGCATTCCACGCCCTTACTACTCTCTGAGTAAAGAACCTACCTCTGACATCTGTCCTATATCTATTACCCCTCAATTTAAAGCTATGTCCCCTCGTGCTAGCCATCACCGTCCGAGGAAAAAGGCTTCCACTGTCCACCCTATCTAATCCTCTGATCGTCTTGTATGTCTCTATAAGTCACCTCTTAACCTTCTTCTCTCTAACGAAAACAGCCTCAAGTCCCTCAGCCTTTCCTCATAAGACCTTCCCTCCATACCAGGCAACATCCTGGTAAATCTCCTCTGCACCCTTTCCAATGCTTCCACATCCTTCCCATAATGCGGTGACCCGAACTGTACGCAATACTCCAAGTGCGGCCGCACCAGATTTTTGTACAGCTGCAACATGACCTCATGGCTCCGAAACTCAATCCCTCTACCAATAAAACCTAACATACCGTACGCCTTCTTAACAACCCTATCAACCTGGGTGGCAACTTTCAGTGATCTATGCACATGGACATTAAAATCTCTCTGCTCATCCGCACAACCAAGAATCTTACCATTAGCCCAGTACACTGTATTCCTGTTACTCCTTCCAAAGTGAATCACCTCACACTTTTCTGCATTAAACTCCATTTGCCACCTCTCAGCCCAGCTCTGCAGCTTATCTATGTTCCTCTGTAACCTGCAACATCCTTCTGCACTATCCACAACTCCACTGACTTTGGTGTCATCCGCAAATTTATTAACCCATCCTTCTACGCCCTCATCCAGGTCATTTATAAAAATGACAAACAGCAGTGGCCCCAGAACAGATCCTTGAGGTACACCACTAGTAACTGAACTCCAGGATGAACATTTCCCATCAACCACCACCCTCTGTCTTCTTACAGCTAGCCAATTTCTGATCCAAACCGCTAAATCACCCTCAATCCCATGCCTCCGTATTTTCTGCAATAACTTGAAGTAGAGCTATAAACTTCTCAGAAAACTCCAAATCCTGATAACTTCCTAACTCAGAAGATTTCTGCTCAGATCCCCTCTAAATCTTTCTCTGCTGATTTTAATCCAGTGACCATTAACTAGTCAACCAAGGGAGCATATTATCATTTTACTCTGTCACAATATCATTATGAAAACCTCTGATGGATTTTACTACGGCTCATCTAAACCGACAGCATCTTCTGGAGTCTGCATATTCTCGATTAAATGCATAAGTCTCAAATTTGTTATAAGTGGATGTGGTTGAAGACTGCAATCTATTAGAAATCATTGAACTCATGAGAACTTGCCCTTTCACATTATTGCATTGGTTTAAAAACTCTTGAAATGCTTAAGTCAACTTTGATGAATGTTAACTAGGTTTTTACTGGTATGTTAAGTTCATACCTACTATTGAATAGCCTCAGTGGTACTGGAATACTACCATATTTACACAGTCTTAAATATTTCCATTACGATAAAATAACACATGCAGTTTAAATCTTCTCAAAATATGTTTCTTATACTTGGCTTCAGCCTTAATCCCATGTGTCTATCCCAACTATTGTCACTGGGTCAAATACTGGAACTACCTTCCTAACAACACTCTGGGTATCCTTTACCCTAATGACTGCAATTAGATGGATCAATAGATGGATCATAAAAACGTAGGATGTTGGAGCAGAAGTAGGCCATTCAGTCTATTGCACCAGGCATTCAGTGAGAACATGGCTAACCTGGTAATCCTCAACTCCACTTTCCCGCCAATTCCTCATAATCCTTGATTCCCTTCCTGATTAAAAATATGTCTATCTTAGCATTTTATCTACTTAACAAGCCAGCCTCGACGGTCTTCAGCAGTGAAGAATTCCACAGATTCCACGACTGTCTGAGAGAAGAAGTTTCTCATCCATTTTAAATGTGTAACTCCTTATTTTGAGACTATGCCATCTGGTCTTAGGCTCTCCCACAGGAAGAAACAGCATCTCCCCATCTACCCTATCAAGCCCCTCAGAACTGCTTACATTTCAATAATGTCTCTCTGCTCATAAATTTTGCCTTGTTACCGTTTTCCCCCTTTGAGCTGATTTGCTGTTGTTATTTAAGGCTTATGCTCTCTGTCCCTTCCTGCCCTGCTCTGGGTCTCATTACAAAAACAGTTGCCCTGCAATCCCTTTGTATATCTTTTTGTTTGTAAGCCTACGTACACTTCCTCCCAAACCTTCCTCATGCCTGCCTGCCCAATTAGTTTAAAGGCTGCTCCACACTCCTAGTTATTTGATCCACCATGCTTCTGCTCCCAGCGCAGTTCACCACTAGGGGAAGTAGAGACCTCATGCCCTGAATTGTTTTATTCAGTCTGATATATCCAACAACAATGTAGCACTGCTCAATACAAACATAGCAGACATCCACGTTTGTAGAGTCATGAAGATTATTTTTTGGAATGTTGAAAGCAGCACAGCTCAAATGGCTCCCAGTGCTTCTTTTTGAATTCTTGGAATATAGGCATTGCTGAAAAAGGTTTGCATTGTTACCCATCCCTGGCAGCTGATGAAGTGCTCCCATTGACACAAGACCTCAAACAAAACACCCATGTACTTATCTAAAATTGTGTGGCCTTTACTGGAACACACTACTTACCCTACAAACTCATACTTTCCTTATCTCTCACCTCCTGGTCGATTGTTAACATCATTAACTGCAAACTTGGTAACTAACCCAAGTGACGAGACTCTGGATTTTATCCTTCCATAGATAATCTGGGCAACACTCAACTGCTAGGGTATAGATGAGAGGAGCTATTTGCTCCACAGGAGGAACTGATTTGCAGAATCACAGAATTTTTATGGTTTAGAGGGAGGCTTTTTGGCCCATTCTGTCTGTACTGGTTCTCCAATTGGGCATTATGTCTTGGTGCCATTCTCTTGCCGTTGTCCTGGAACCCCGCACTTTATTTCTATTCAAGTAATCACCTAATGTCTTTTTGAATGACTTGATTGAATCTGCCTCCACCACTTTGCTTCTTTTGAAAGCTGCTGTAAAACTGGGCCCTCTCACTCTTGATCATTTTGCAAGTGAGAACACTATTTCCCTGCATGTTTTCTCCGCACCTCTTATGATTTTGCAATAAAATCACAGAGTTATACAGCACGGAAACAGACCCTTCGGTCCGACTCATTCATTCCAACCAGATATCAGAATCTGACCTAATCCCATTTGCGAGCATTTGGCCCATATCCCTCTAAACCATTCCCATTCATTTACCCATCTTGATGCCTCCACCACTCCTCCGGCAGCTCATTTCATACACGCACAAGCCTCTGTGTGAAATAGTTACCCCTCAGACCATTTTAAAATCTTGCCCCTGTCATCTTAAACCTATGCC
Source organism: Rhincodon typus (assembly GCF_021869965.1). Classification (NCBI taxonomy): domain Eukaryota; kingdom Metazoa; phylum Chordata; class Chondrichthyes; order Orectolobiformes; family Rhincodontidae; genus Rhincodon; species Rhincodon typus. The sequence goes on from NC_063343.1 coordinate 59,628,902, forward strand.
CTCTAGATTTGGACTCCCCCACCCTAATAAAAGGCATTGGCTATTCACCCTATCCATGCCCCTCATTATTTTATAAACCTCTCTAAAATCACCCTTCAGCGTCCAACACTCCAGGGCTAAAGGTCCCAGCCCATTCAGCCTCTCCCTATAACTCAAATCTTCCACTCCCGCGACAACCTTGTAAACCTTTTCTGTACTCTTTCAAGTTTAACAACACCCTTCCTATAGAAGGGCAACCAGAATTGTACACAATATTCTAAAAGTTGCCTCACCAATGTCCAACACATCGGCAACACGATGTTCCAGCTCCTATACTTAATGTTCTGACCAATGAAGGAAAGTGTGCCAAATGCCTTCTTCACCACCCGGTCTACCTGGAGTCCACTTTCAAGGAAGTAAGCACCTGCACCCCTAGGTCTCTTTGTTCAGCAACACTCCCAAGGGCCTTCCCATTAACTGCATAAGTTATACCCTGCTTTTTACCTTCTATCAAATCTCCTCCTAGCCTTCACCTCTTCAGAAAAATAATGCCAACTTCTCTAATCTATAACCATTGTGAAGATTTTCATCTTTGGAACTATTCTTTTAAACTTCTGCTGCAATCTATGTAATTAACATCCTTCCTGAAGTGTAACACCCAGAACTGTAAACAATACTCCAACTGATGTCTAACTAGTGTCTCATACAAGTTCTGTATAACCTCCTCACTCTTGTAGTCTATGCCTCTATTAATAAAACCTAGGATAATGCATGCTCTATTATCTACTGTCTTCATGTGGCCTGTCGTCTTTAATGACTTATGCACATCTATACCCATTTCTCTCTGCTTCTGCAAACCCTCTAGTGAAATATTCTTTATCTTACATTGTCCTTCCAAGCTCATACTACCAAAATGTATCATCTCATACTTCTGCACAATGAACTTCATCTGGCATTTATCTGCCTACTCCACCAACCTCTCAATGTCATTTTGAAGGCCTAAACTGTCAGCCTAGCAGTTTAAAATGTTACTAAGTTTTGCATCGTTTACAAGCTTTGAAATTATCCTCAGTCCGTACCAAGATCTATGTCATTAACATAAATCAGGAAAAGCATGGTTAGTCTTTTGCAGACAGTGGTCATAACTCTGTTAGGTTCCAGATTGTTATGGAGGATGGGCCAGAAATCAAAATTCTCAACTGGGATTAAGCCGACTTTAATAAGATCAAATGCGATTTGGCCAGAGTGGACTGGAAACAGATACATTTAGGTAAATTTGTATCAGAGCAGTGAGAGACATTCAAGAAGAAAACAAGATTTCTGAGGGTTTTTGCCTCTACCACCCCTAAAGGTAGTAAATTCCAGATTCTTTCCTTGGATACCCTTTAAAATGCCTGTCCCTCTCCTTAAATCTGTGCCCCTAGTCATTGAAGCCTCTACTAAGGGGGAAAGTACCTCCCTGCCTACACTAACTGCGCTTATAATGTTAGATACCTCAATCATATACCTCTGCTCCAAAGAAAACAACCTCAATCTATCCAATCTTTCTTCATATCTAAAACTCTTCACCCTTGGCAACATCTTGGTAAATCTCCTCTGCACCCTCTCCAGTGCAATCATATCCCTTCTGAGGAAGTTCTGAGGAAAGGTCACCAGACCCGAAACGTTAACTCTGCTTTTTCCTTCACAGATGCTGCCAGACCTGCTGAGCTTTTCTAGCAATTTTGTTTTATTCCTGATTTACAGCATCCGCAGTTCTTTCCGTTTTTATTTCATATCCCTTCTATGATGTGGATTCCAAAGCTGCAAACAATAAGGCATTTGTTATCATCCTTTTTTTCTTTTAATATCTTATTGTGTTTGATCCATTGTTAATTGGTTTTGGATATGGCATTTTGTGATATTTAGAAATGACCTTGGTTCAGGAGATTGGGATGTAGGATTGGTTTGGGTGGAGATAAGAAATATTACGGGAAAGAAGGCCCTCTCACCACAACGTTTATAAGAAGCAATATCAGGTGTTTGGGAATGGCAGTAATCATGGGTAATTTAATCTATATATAATCTGGAAAATTCAGATGGGCAATAATATCCTGACTGGGGTGTTCATTGGATGCTTTTGAGAGAATTTCTTATAGCAGCATATTCTGGAACTGAACAAAAAGCAGTTTATATTAGACTTGGCACTGTGTAAGGTGATGGGATTAACTAATGACCTCAAAATAAATGCACCCCTAGCAGTGACCAGAATATGATTGAATTATTTGAAAGGAGAAGACTTATATTTTAGATCTAAATATGGACAACTATGTGGGCATAAAAACTTAACTAGCTCAGTTGTACTGGCATGCTAGCCTTGGAGATAGAACAATTGATGTGCAGTGGTAGACATTTAAGGGAATATTTCAGAATATTGAGAATAAGCATATGCCTTCTAAATGAAAAAGATATAAACAGAGGATCCATCATCTGTAGTTAACTAAAAAAGTTAGGGAAAGCATCAAACATAAGGAAAAAACATATAACTGCACAAAATTGAGTGGAGGTCAGATGCTTCATCACAAGATAAAAGATGGCAGAGAACGAGTAAAAGTTAATCAGTTGGAAGAAAGTAGAGTATGAGAAGAAGCCAGTAATGTAAAAATAAATAGTTAGAATTTCTAAAGACATTTACAAAGGAAAAGAGTAAGTAAAGTGAGTGCTGTTTCTCTAGAGAGTGAGAACAGGGAGTGTATAGCTGATAATAAGGAAATGCCTGTTGATTCGAATTAATATTTTGCTTTTGTCTTTCCAATGGAAGATACAGAAACATTGCAGAAATAATTGTAAATTAGGAGGTGGAAGGGGGAGAGAATCTTCATGAAATTAAGTCACGAGTGAGGCTGGACTAGGCAAACTGATGGAACTGTGTGCTGGCAAGTCTTTGTGTCCAGATGGATTTCAACCTAGAATCTTAAGACAGGCATCTAATGACCTTGTAGATGCATTGATTTTAATTTTCCAAAATCCACTCAATTCAAGAAAAGTTTAATCAGAGTGGAAAGTAACAAATTAAACCCATAGTCTCCCATACCTGCACATCTCACTTCTACCTCCTTCCCAAAATCCACAAACAGGACTGCCCAGGCAGACCCATTGTTTCTGCCTCCTCCTACCCCATAGAACTCATCTCATCCTACCTTGATTACACAGTGTGGAGCTGGAGGAACACAGCAGACCAGGCAGCATCAGAGGAGCAGGAAAGTTGACGTTTCGGTTCGGGACCCTTCTGAAGAAGTGTCAGCTTTCCTGCTCCTCTGATGTTGCCTGGCCTGCTGTGTTCCTCCAGCTCCACACTCTGTTATCTCTGACTCCAGCATTGGCAGTTCTTACTATCTCATCCTACTTTGACTCTTTGTTTCTCCCCTTGTCCAGTCCTTTCCCACTTATATCCGCAATTCTTCTGATGCTTTACATCAGTCTCAGAATTTACAGTTTGCAGGCTCCAGCCGCTGCTTCTTTACCATGGATGTGCAATCCCTTTACACATCTCCCACCAGCATAGTCTCAGGGCTCTCTGTTTCTTCCTGGAAAAAAGGCCTGAACTGTCCCCATCCACCACCAGCCTCCACCAGCCTCCTCCACCTGGCCAAGCTCATCCTCACTCTGTATAAGTTCTCTTTTAATTCCTCTCACTTTCTTCAGATCAAAGGGGTGGCCATGGGCCCCAGTTATGCCTGTCTCTTTGTGGGGTCTGTAGAACATTCCTTGTTCCAGTCCTATTCCGGCCCTCACCCACAAGTCTTTCGCTGATATATTGATGATGTCATCATTGCTGCTTCCCTATCTCATCCGGAATTGGAAAGGTTTATCAATTTTGCTTTCAATTTCCTTCCCACTCTCACCTTCACCTGGTCCATCTCTGGCTCATCCCTTCCTTTCCTTGACTTCTGTTTCTATTCCTTGGGATAGGCTGGCCACCAAAATCCATGACATACCAACTGACTCCCACAGTTATCTCAACACACATCTCTCAACTTGCTTCCTGTGAAGTCTCTATTCCATTCTCCCGGTTCCTCTGTCTCTGTTGCCGCTGTTCTGGTGATGCTAACTTCCACAAGGGGGCTTCTGAAATGTCCACTTTCTTCTTTAACCAAGGATTCTCCAGCATTGTGGTTGACAGGGCCCTCAGCCAGGTCTGACTTATCTCCTGCACTTTGGCCCTCACCCCCTCTCTTCCCTCCCGCAGCGACTGGGTCTCCCTTGTCCTCACCACTATCCTGCCAGCATCCTCAACCAGAGGATTATTAGCTGCCATTTCTGTCACCTCCTGCGGGATGCCACCGCCAGACATATATTTCCCTCCCCTCCCTTGTCAGCCTTCCATAAGGATTGTTCCCTCCAGGCCACTCTGGTCCACTCTTCCTTCACTCCCAACACCTTCCCACAGCCCCATGATGCCTTCCTTCGCAACCGCAGGTGGTGTAACATCTGCCAGTTTATTTCTTCCCTCCTCAGTATCCAAGGGCACAAACATACCTTCCAGGTGTAGCAGTGCTTTAGCTGTACTTCACACAATCTAGTCTACTGCATTTGCTGCTCACAATGTGGTCTCCTCTACATTGGGGAAACAAAGTGTAGACTAGGTGACTGCTTCACAGAACATCTACGTTCTGTCCACAGAAAAGACCCTGAGCTTCCAGTTGCCTGCCACTTTAACACATCACCCTGTTCCCTGGCCAACATTTCTGTCTCAGGCTTGTTGCAGTGCTCCAGCGAAGCTCAGTGCAAGCTGGAAGAACAGCACCTCATTTTCCACTTAGGGATCCTGCAGCCTTCTGGATTCAACGTTGGATTCAACAATTTTAGGGCTTGAAGCAACTTCCTGCATGCCCTTACCACAATCCCTACACACCAGGCCTTGTTACTACATGGTCTGCTATTACACACTGACCATTGTTAGCCACTAATGGTCCCAAATAGTAGACATTCATTCTCCTAGGGTAATTGTTATCCACTCCTTTATCTGTCCAACTGTTCTTCTCTCTCTTTGGGCTCTATTTACATCTATCGTTTATTCCTTACCCCCTCCCCCCACCCTATCTTCTTCATAAAAAAGAACTTTTTCCTTGCTACCACCAGTTCTGAAGAAGGGTCACTGGACCTGAAACATTAACTCTGATTTCTCTCCACAGATGCTGCCAGACCTGCCAAGCTTTTCTAGCAATTTTTCTTTCTGTTTCTGTTTCTAATTTCCAACATCCACAGTCTTTTTTTCATGTTTTTTAAACAAATTAAACCTCTCTGTTCAAGTAGGGAGGGAGGCAGTAAACAGGAAACTACTTCAGTTAGATTGACGTCTGTCTGGGGAAGGTGTTAGAATTGATCATTAAAAAGATTACAGCTGCAGCATGAGAAAAATTCAAGGTAATTGGGAAGTGTCAGTGTTGTCCCATCAAAGGGAAATCATGTTTCATCAATTCATTGGAGTCCTTTGAAGTACTGGCATGTTGTGGGTAAAGAGGAGCCTGTATTATTGGGAGACATCCCATATTTGAATTTCCCTGAGGCATTTGTTGCTAAAGCAAAGGTTATTGCAAAAAATGAAAGCACATGGTATCAGGGATATCATATTAGCAGGAATAAATGATTGGATAGTTAGCAGGAAACAAAGAATATGTCCAGACAGGCCTTTGTCTGTTTGGCACAATATGAAGAATGAATCTTGCAGGGCTCTGTACTGGGGTCTCACCTTTTGGCAATGAACATCTATGATTTAGATGAGGAGACTGAAGGTAAAGAAGCATTGTAGCTAAATTCACAGGTAACACTAAGATGGATAGGAAAGTAAGCTGTGAAGAAGACATTTGGCAGATGGAAAATAATGTAGGAAAAGGTGAGCATCGCTGGTTGGCCAGCATCTATTGCCTGTTCTACATGCTTATGAGAAGGTGGTGGTGAGCTGCCTTCCTGAATCACTGCAGTCCATGTGCTGTAGAAATGCCTCAAGTTGTACAGGGTATTGATGAAACCACGCATTGAATACAGTGAGCAGTTTTGTTCTCCTTTCTTAAGGAAAGGTATAAATGCAATTTATTGGGGAGGCAATGGCCTAATGGTATTATCGCTGGACTGTTAATCCAGAGACCCGGATAACATTCTGGGGACCTGGGTTCAAATCTCACCATGGCAAATGGTGGGATTTGAGTTCAATCAAAATATCTGGAATTAAGAATCTAATGATGACCGTGAATCCATTGTTGATTGTTGGGGAAAAACCCACCTGGTTCACTAATGTCGTTTAGGGAATGAAACTGCCATCCTTACCTGGTCTGGCCTACATGTGACTCCAGATCCACAGCAATGTGGTTGACTCTAAACTGCCCTCAGGGTAATTAGGGATGGGCAATAAATGCTGCCTAGCCAGTGATGTCCTTATCCCCATAATGAATAAAGGAAAAAAAATTGAGACAGTTCAGCAGAGGTTTATTAGATTGTACTTATTCTGTAGAAGGATCACTAGATCTGAAATGTTAACTCTGCTTTCTCTCTCCACAGATGCTGCCAGACCCACTGAGCTTTTTTCAATAATTTCTGATTTTGTTTATGAGGTTGATACCTGGAATGAGCAGGTTGTCTAGTGGAACCGACTGGATTTGATTTGACTGAAGATTAGAAAAGTGAGGGGCAACTTCATTGAAGTTTATAAGAAAATGAATGATCTGACAAGGTGGATTTAGAAAGGATGTTTCCTCTTGTGAGTCAGTCCCAAATTACAGGGCATTGTTTTGAAATTAGGAGTTGCCTTTTTAGGAGTAATATGTGCAGAATATATTTCTGAGGGTTCTGCAGCCCCAGAATGTTTAGCCTTAGATAAATATTTATCAGGCAGGGGTTAATAGATTCTCATTTAAATCTTCTGCTCCTTACCTTAAATACACCAGCCAAGGGGAAAAGCTCCTTCCCATATACCCTGTTTATGTCCCTTATAATTTTAAATGTACAGCATATATTTCCAAGTCAGAATGGTGAGTGGATGGAGACGAATTTGCAGATGTTATTGCTCCTATGTGTCTGTTACCCTTGTTCTTCTAGATGGAAGTGTTCATGGCTTTGGAAGGTGCTGGCAAAGAAGTTTTGGTGAGTTTCTGCAATACATCTTGTTGATTTTACACACTGCTGCTACTGAGCATCAGCTGTGGATGAGTAAAATATCACATAATGAGCTACTTTCTCTACATGTGCTCACAAAAAACTCTATAGAGTCTGGAGACTCTGGCTAAATGACTTGAATTCTAGCCAGTAAGAACAGAAGTTTAATCTGACTCAGAATTGATCTTCTAATATGGTCCATATCTTTGAGGGATCATTACCTCGTTGGGCTGTTAACCCTGATATGTAATTCTGCTTAGATCTTTGTTCCCAATTACTAAGCAAGTCTTAACAGCTTGTCTTCTGCATCAGAAACCACTACTCTGAAAAATTTAGATTTTCTACAAATCTACAATTTAGATTTCGACTCAATAGTGAAGGATACAGACAGCATTTCTGCAGCTGCAGATATCATTGAACAACTGCAGCACATCCTGAAAGGGGGTTCTTGTGGCACAGTGGTAGTATCCCTACCTCTGAGCCAAGGGGCATGGGTTCAAGTCCCCCTCTGTTCCAGAGGTGCATTTGAACAGATTGATTTTTTTTCTCTAAAAGGGCAGGACAAACAGTCAGAGATCTTTTTACACATTGTTACCAACACCATAGGTAGAAAGAGGGTTATGTAACAAAAATTTACAGAGCTAGGTAGCAGATTGAAAACAGGACCTTGAGGATTGTAATCTCTGCATTACTCCTAGGGCCATAAGCTGGTGAGTATAAGAATATGTGGATAGGACAGATGAATGAGGGGCAGAGAGGTTGGTTTAGGAGAGAGGGCTTCAGATTCCTGGATCACTGGATCTGTTTCTGGGGAACGTTAGACTTTTACAAGGTTGACAAGTTGAAGCAAAACAAGACTAACATCTTTGTGGTTGGTGAGGGCAGCAAAATAATTTTTGGAGTGGAGTAAGATAGGAAGTGGAAGAGCAACAGTGCACAGAAAACTATGGTAAAATAAAGTTCAGTCTGGCAGGCACAGAATAAATAGTAAGGTTAAGGCACAATGAAGCATGGTAAGTTTGGATTACATTTACTTTTTGATGCAAGAAGTCTTGTGTATAATATCAGTAAGTCGGATGAGTTGAGGGTGCTGTGTAACACATGGGGATATGATCTTATTGCTATCACAGAGACATATTTGCAGGTGGGGCAAGACTGGCAGCTCATTTTCTGGTAATGTATTCTTTAGGCAAGATAGGAGAGGGACGTGTAAAAGTGGAGATGGTGTGGTAACGTTAATCAAGGACTCAGTTACTGCATTTAGTAAGGATATTATTATAGAATCCCTGCAGTACAGAGACAGAGGTCTGTCAGCATATTAAGTCTGGACCAACCCTCCAAAGAGCATCCTACCCTATTCCCTTTCCCCACCCCATTCCAGGAAGCTACCAATCAAGATTGGACAACTGACATGGAACGAGCCATTAACATCAGCTGACAGACCACAAGAGCCAAGAAAAGACAGACCCTGCAAGACAAGCTAGCCACACTTACCCACAAAAACAACAACAGAACTGACCCATGGATAAGAAACCTCTCCGACAGGAAACTGACAGACACAGAAAAAGCCGTTCTCACCCAAGGACTGAACTACAACTACAGGGACGCCAACAAAACGGAATTCCTAGCTACACTGGAAGCCACACTCAAGACCAACAATATCAACGAAGAAACACAACAAACCATAAGACAGACAGTAGTCCCGACACTAACCAGAAGGAGTGAACTCAACACCCTTAACACACGGGAAAGACAAGCCCTGGATGGATTAAAGAAGGACAAGAACATCACTATACTACCTGCAGATAAAGGGCGCATAACAGCGATACTGAATAAAAAGGACTACATCTCCAAGGTACAAGCACTGCTCGCCGACGAGAACACATACCGACCAGTACAAACTGACCCGACACTGCAACTAGGCAACAAAATCCTCTACACACTACAAAGACTTAAACAAACAGGACAGATTAACAAAACAGACTTCTTAAAAATGAAACCCGAAGGAACCAACACACCCTGATTCTACGGCCTCCCTAAAGTGCACAAGCCGGAAGCTCCACACAGACCCGTAGTCTCCGTACCAGGCACTCCATCGCACAGATTAGCCAAGGAACTACAAAGGAGACTAAGTCACCTAGTCAACAAGTCACCCCATTCTATCCACTCAGCCCAAGAATTCCTCAACTCCATCAAAGACATAAAGATAGAGGATGAAGAGACCACGATATCGTTTGATGTCACCGCCCTTTTCACATCAATAGACATACCACTAGCAAGGGAAATAATGACAACACTACTGGAACAAGAACACGACCCCAGTGAAACCATCTCCAAGGACAACATGCTCAAACTATTGGACCTATACCTGACCACCCACTTCACCTTCAATGGCCAAACATATGAGCAAATCAACGGGACACCCGTGGGATCACCTATCTCCGGACTCATAGCGGAAGCAGTGATGCAAAGACTGGAAAGGACCGCCCTTCTGCAAATCCAACCTAAACTGTGGATACACTATGTAGACGACACCTTTGTCATCATTAAATGGACCAAATTAGAAGAGATACACAAAGTTATAAACAACACCCTCACCGGAATAAGATTCACCAGAGAGGAGGAGAAGAACAAACAGCTCCCATTCCTGGACGTCATGGTAGAGCGCAAGACAAATGGGGAATTGCAAATGAAAGTATACCAAAAAGCCACACACACACAGACCAGGTATTGAACTTCAATAGTAACCATCCCAGCACACACAAACGAAGCTGTGTGTGGACACTATTTAAATGGGCAACAACACACTGCAGCAACATGGAACTATGCCAAGAGGAAGAAGAATACCTCTTCCAAGTGTTCAAGGATAATGGATACCCAAAGAACTGGGTCAGAAGATGCCTACAAGAACAGCAGGAGAAAGATTCTACACGCCCCGACACACTCATCACACTACCCTACATCAGAAACACGTCAGAACTCACCACAAGACTCCTACGACCGCTGGGCATCAGAGTGGCACACAAGCCCACGTCAACCCTACGACAAGTCCTCACCCGAACTAAAGACCCACTCCCCGCCATGGACAGGACCAATGTCATCTACAATATCCCCTGCAGAGACTGCGAGAAACACTACATCGGACAAACAGGAAGGAAACTAACAACAAGAGTACATGAACACCAATTGGCTACAAAAAGACACTACCAATACTCACTCATCTCAATCCACCTGGACAAAGAGAACCACGACTTCGACTGGGACAAAACCAAGATCCTGGGACAGGCTAGGCAGAGACAAACACGGGAATTCCTGGAAGCATGGCACTCCACGAAGCATGCTATTAATAAACACATTGAACTCGACCCCATATACATTCCACTATGAAGGAAACCCAGAAGTGAGACAATCCATCTCAACGGACCCGAGTTTAAAAACCAGGCGGGGAAAACACACCGACGCTTCATCGGAGGCTGCACTGAGGATGTTACCTAGCATGGTAACGAAATGTCTGCAAAACAACAAACCAACTCGGGGAGCCAATCAACTTCAACACCCACAACACAAGCTACAGATCTACTCCAAAACCAGCCTATTCCTGTAACCCCACATTTCCCATGGCTAACCCACCTAGGCCTGCACATCCTTAGACACCATTGGGCAATTTTGCGTGGCCAGTCCACCTAACCTGTACATCTTTGGACCGTGGGAGGAAACTTGACCACCTGACAGAAACCCATGCAGACACAGGGAGAACATGCAAACTCCACACAGACAGTCACACGAGGCTGAAATTGAACCTGGGTCCCTGGTGCTGTGAGATAGCAATGCTAACCACTGAGCCACCATGTCACCTCTATTACTTAGAAGCTTCCTCATTTGAAGTCATGTGAGCAGAAGTTGAAAACAAAAACAGGGCAATCATATTGTTGGGATTGAACTATAGGCCCTGAAACAGTGCCTATCACTCTCAAGGGAGAGATAGGGCAGATATGTTAATAAATCTCAGAGAAGTAGTAGGGATAAACTAGGGAATTTCAGGCCAGTTTGAGTCCAACATCAAGGATATTTGTGATTACACTGAAGAGGGTTCAGAGGAGATTCACCAGGATGTGGCCCATCTGGAGCATTTCAGCTATTGACATAGGCTGGTGTTTACCTTGGAACAGAGGAAGCTGAGGAGGAACCTGATTGAGGTCTGCAAAATTATGAGGTGCTTAGACAGGGTAGATAGGAAGGAACTTTTCCTTTTTCCTGGAAGGGTTGGTAACCAGAGGACATAATTTTAAGGGAAGGGCCAGGAGGTTTAGAGGGGATTTAAGGAAAACCTTCCTCACCCAGAGGATGGTGGGTAACTGGAACTCACTGCCTGTAAGAGAGGTCAAGATGGGAACCATCACAGTGTTTAAGAAGTATTTACTGGTAATACATGAAAATCCGCAGCACGCAAAACTACAGGCCAAGTGTTGGGAAATTGAATTTCAGTAAATAATGCTTCATGACTAGCACAGACATGATATCAAAGGGCCTCTTTCTGAGCTGAGTATTCTATGTCTCTATGAATGCTGATTAAACATTTTGAGGTCTGTTAGGAGGTAATCATGTGCTTCAATTTAACCCACAGAAATTTTTAGATTTCTGAAAATATGCCTTTGAGCTTTCCTTGAGTGCTATCAATCTGGCATGTACCCTAATCACTTGTGTTTTTCACTGAGTTAAACTGACCCCTTGACAGGGATTTGTCTTACCAGCAAGCTAGGTTTTCAATACTCTCTGACTGAGTGAAGAACAATATCTTTGAGACATGTATCATATGCTTTAGCATGATTTAAAACTGTGGATCATATCTTTTTCCTGTACAATAACTTGCTTCTTGACTGCTCAAGCACAGTCAGCCTCATTACCATGATGTTTTCCACTGTTGTTCAACATAAGATGTTATTTGATTTGATTTATTATTGTCACATATACATAAGTGCAGTGAAAAGTTTTGTTTTGCATGCAGTACAGGCAGATCATAATATAAATTGATTATGATCTAATAATTAATTGCTCATCAGGGACTGATTAATTCTGTAGATCAGTTTATTTAATACAGTAAAACACATTATAAGCTATGAAGAACATAATACAGCAAATGGACTGATGTTCATAGTGTGTGCAGCTTGTAGAGACACAAGCAAGACTCAACATTGAAGAGCTCTACATAATGTATGCATTCAAAGTAAGGAACACAGACAACAATTACAACAGGTGACCAAAAGATTGATCAAAGAGGTAGATTTTAAGAAGTGCCTTAAAGGAGGCAAGGGAGGGAGAGAGATTTAAGAATGGAATTATAGAATTTAAGGTTTAGGTAGCTGAAGGCACAGTGACTGTTGGAGGAATGAATGAAGTCAGGGATGTGTAAAAGACTAGAATTAGATGAGCACAGATTTTTTTTCAGAGGGTTGTAGGACTGGAGAAGGTTACAGAGTTAAAGAGGGCAGAAAAGATTTGCAAACAGGGATGGTAAATTTAAAAGTGAGGCATCGTTGGACCAGGAGCTAGTGTAAACGAACAAGTATGGAGGGAACTCAAGTGTTGACTGCACTCTTGAATTTTCTTTACAACTCCAATCAAAGCTTGCCTTCTCTTTTTAAATATCTATCCAATGGGCTGGAGGTATCTCCTTCTGTTTTTATTTCAATCTGCACACAGCAGGAACGGGGTGATTATCCTACAATCTCTCCTGGTATCAGTAACCTCTCATTGTTTGCCAATGACAGCAGCAAGCTAATACTTTGTTTTGTATATTTAGCTTTGATGGAAAATTAGTAACTTAATCACCTTTCATCTGTGTTCCTTGGTTTTTGCTGGTATGACACTCTTAAATTAAAACTCAAGGGATTCTTTCTCCTATATCCTTTCTGTGAAAAATGCTCACACAGAATTCCCATGTTGGATAGATAGGAAAGGATAGGACAGGAAGGAGATGCTGCCGATGCTGGAGTCAGAGTCAATACAATGTGAAGCTGGAGGAACACAGTAGGTCAGGCAGCATCAGTGGAGCAGGAAAGTCGACGTTTTGGGCTTACACCCTTCATCAGACCTGGAGAGGGGAAAGGGAGCTGGGAAATAAATAGGGGGGGGGGGGGGGGCTGGGTGAAGGTAGGTGGGATGGTGATTGATGGATGCAGGGAGGGTGTAGTGGGGCTTGGTCAGTGGGAAGGGTGTAGAGAAGGGAAAGAAGATGGACAGGTAGTGTCAGGTCAAGGAGGCAGGGATGAGAGGGAGGGTTAGACATGGGATGAGGCTAGGGGTGTGGTGAATTCTATGTTTAAGCCATCAGGCTGTAGGCTCCTGAGGTGAAATATGAGGTGTTGTTTCTCCAATTTGCGTATGGCATCATTGTGACACTTGGAGGCGGCCCAGGATGGACATTTCAGCAAGGGACTGGGACGGGGAGTTAAAATGTGTTGTTGATTATAGTGTACAGAGCGCAGATGCTCCGCGAATTGGTCCGAGTCTGCGTTGGGTTTCACTGATGTAGAGGAGACCACATCAGAAACAACAGATACAGTAACCAGGTTGGAGGATGTACAGGTAAACCCTATTCGGATTTGGAAAGTTAGCCTGGGGCCTGGGATGGGGGTGAGGGGGGAGGTGTAAGGGCAGGTGTAGCACTTCCTGCGGTCATAGGGAAAAGTGCTGGACGTGGTGGGGTTAGTGGGGAGTGTGGAGCAGACAAGGGAATCACCGAGTGTGCGGTCCCTTCCAAAGGCAGATAGGGGAGGGGAGGGAAATATCTCTTTGGTGATGTGGATGGATTGTAAGTGGCGTAGGTGGCAGAGGATGATACACAGGATGTGGAGGTTGGTGGGGTTGTATGTGAGAACCAGGGGCACTCTGTCATTACTTTTGTTGTGGGAAGGGTGTTTGAGGGCAGAAGTGTTGGAAAAGTATGTGGTGCAGTTAAGGGCATTATGGGTCAATGGAGGGGGGAAGTTGCGGTCCTTGAAGTAGGAGGACATCTGGCATGTCTGGGAGTGGAACGCTCCATCTTGGGAGCTTACGTGGCGGAGGCAGAGGAATTGGGAGTAAGTAAGCATTCTTGCAGGAGGCTGGGTGAGAGGAGGTGTAGTCAAGGTAGCTATGGAAGTCAGAGGGTTTGAAATAGATGTCGGTGCTGAGACAGTTACTGGAGATAGAGACGGAGAGATCCAGGAAGGGGAGGGAGGTATCGGAGATGGTCCAGGTGAAAGGTGTTGGTAAAGTTGATGAACTGTTTAAGTTCCTCATGGGAGGGAGCTCTGAAGGTCACCAGACCCAAAGCATTAACTTATTTTCTCTCCATAGATGCTGCCAAACCTGCTGAGTTTCTCCAGAAATTTCTGTTTTTGTTTCAGACTTCCAGCATGCACAGTTCTTTATCTTTTTATAGATTGGAAAGGTCTTTGATTGATAGATTATCTATAATGCCAAAGTAATCTTTTCAGTCTTAAAAGGCACTGATGCCTTTAATTTTATTGTGGTCTGCATCCTCACTAGACTATCCCTTTGTGCCCTACAATGAATCTGAAACTGTATTATCTGTTCATCCTAGGACATAATTCCATTATTTCTTTGTAGAATGAAACAGAATTGGGTACAAATTCACATTGACCAGAAGTTCAAAATGAGCAGCATCACTTTGGGTGACCATTACATGGCCTACCTGAAATGTCAACTCCAGTGATTTCAACGGGTTGTTGGAACATTGTGACTATGTTACTGGATTGGCAATCCAATCACCTGGACTAACAGTTCTGGGGAATAACTTCAAATCCCAGCCTGGCTTGGGGAAATTTAAATTCAACAGACTAAATAAATCTGGAATAAAAATGCTAGTAGCAACTAATGGTGTCCATTAGATTACCATCAAAACACAATGAGTTAATGACTATCCTTCAGGGAAGGAAATCAGCTGTCCTTATTCAGTCTAACCTATTTGTGTATCCAGGCCACAGTGATGCAATTAGCTCTTAACTGGTGAGCTAAGAAATGGTCTCAGAAATGTACTAGCAAGTCAATAAGTAGTAATGGGAAAGGCAATGAATGCTGGCTTTGCAAGTGAAGCCTTTGAATGAATAATAAAAAGTGTGGTTGATGAGCATCTTGTTTGGTCTACCACAAAAGATGATCTTCTCATGCCATTAATTTTCTGATAATATGAGACAGATACGCAAATTCAGTTTCACGCATATCTACTTGCTCTCAGTTACATTCTGCACCTTCTGTCACATTGAGGCATTGAACCATTCACTTGGAAGAATCAACAGCAGGGAAACAGACCCTTCGGTCCAAACAGTCCATGCTGACCATAATCCCAAACTAAACTGCTCCCATCTGCCTGCACACAACTCACATCCCTCCAAACATTTCTTATTCATGTACTTATCTAAATGCCTTTGAAATGTTGTAACTGTACCCACCTCCACCACTTCCTCTGGAAGTTCATTCCACACACTTACCACTCTCTGTGTAAAAACATGACCCTGCATGTCTTTTTAAAATCTTTCTCCTCTCACCATAAAAATATGCCAACTAGTCTTGAAATCCCCCACTCTCAGGAAAAGATGCCTGCCATTCACCTTGTCTATAACCCTCATGATTTTATAAACATCTAAAAGCTCAACCCTCAACCTCTAAACGCTCCTTTGAAAAATGTCCCAGCCTAGCTTTATAAGTCAAACTCACCATTCCCAACGGCATCCTGGTAAATCTTTTCTGAACCCTCTCCAGCTTAATAATATCTTTCCTATAACAGATCGACCAGAATTGCACACAGTACTTCAAAAAAGAGGCCTCACCGACATCCTGTACAACCTCAACATGACATCCCAACTCCTACACTCAAACGTCTGAGCAATGAAGGCAAGCACGCTAAACGCCTTCTTAACCACATTGAAGTTTCCACCACAGGTAGACAAAGAACTGACAATGGGAGACATTTGGACGGCGATGATTCAAGGCCACGTACATGCTTCATCCAAGTTTCATCAAAAGCAAGTGAGCCTTTGAACTTTCTTTTTGCTCACCAAGTGGCACTGAGGCCAATTGAAGAACTTGGCCAATGCAAGAGCTGAGATCAATTAATGCAGGAGACTCTCTGGTTCAAAACATTTCCTTGTATTGACAGACATGAGGATTCATGTGCCATTCACAAAGATTCAGGTAGCACCAGGAAGCTTGACAGTGAAGAGGGCCTGAATTCATCACTTATGTTTCAGGGGAGTGGGAGGCTTGCTATTTGGAGGGTGGTGAATGGTCCAAAGCGAGGGGAACTGGTTGGGAGGGAGGTGATAGATCAGGGGCCGTTGATGCTTTCGAGTCAGATGAAGTGATCGTGCAACTCTCAACTCCATATTGAGTATGTAAATCTAGAAATCTTAGTTTTAATCACCCTTTATAGCAGTCTTTTTGAGATCTGTTGGTTAAGTCGCAAGTGAATCACACTTACCCGAATACAGCTTTAGGTCAACACAGATTAGCTAGAACTTCGATCATTGGCTCAATTTGGATCAGCTAAGATCAGCACAAAAGGATGATCAACAATTGGAATTTCCTGTTCTGCCTGAGTCAGTCAACTATCTGAGTATATCTAGCCACCTGCAGATAAATTTAATTACTGATAGTAAAGATAGGCCATTCAGCTCACTGAGTTTGTTCTGCCATTCAGGCAGATCCGATAATCCTCAACTCCAGTTTGTTGCCTTTTCCCCATAACTGTTGATTCCCTTATCAATCAAAATTCTGCCTATCTCAGCCTTGAATAAGCTTAATAACACAGCCTCAACAGCCCTCTCTGGTAAATAATTCTACAGAATCGCAACCCTCAGAGAAGAAATTCCTTTTCATCTCTGTTTTAATCTGTCTCATCTCTGAGACCCCTTGTTCCGAGATTACGGCCCCTCTTCCACAAGGTGTAAGAACCTTTCTGCATCTATTCTGTCAAGTACCCTATGAATCTTGTACTTTTCATTAAGATCACCTCTCATTCTTCTGAATCCCAATGAGTACAGGCGCAACCCATTCCTGTTAGAAATGTCGCGAAACAGCAATTACAACTGTGTCTATATAGATATTTTATTTTAAAAGAGAAAAATTTTGCAAAGCATCTAACAGCATTATCAATAGAAACACTTTTGACGCAACCTTCATAAGATGATGATACAACAGATCTCCAATAGAATGATCAAAGATGCAGGCTTCAAGGAACGTCTGAAAGAGACTACACCTGCTTTTATTCCCAAAGACAAATGCAGCTTGTTTTAGTTTAAGCAAAATGAATATTATATTTGCAGCCTTGCCTGTATGATATTGTCCCATGTTGAACAATGAGAAGGTGCTGTGCTACACTGGGCACTGGAGAAAAAGTAGCACTGACCTAGATAGAGTTGTGAGATGGGATGAGACTCAGAACCACTAAGCTGAGTGGCAGTAGATGTTCAAGTACGCATTTGTACATGCAATGAAGAGTCTGCTTTTCCACTATGTGCTCTGATAAGAGTTAGTTTGTGGTTCCTTTCCCACTGCATACTTGTGAAGAGCAATAATGGATGGTCAAATGCTTAAGTGGATGAATAGTTGTGATTCAAAGAAGGCACCAGAGATCCTGGGATAGAGAAGCCTACAGCGAGTGCCAGGAGTTGGGGAGGCGATGGCCCAGTGGCATTATCACTGGATTATAGCTGGACTGTTAATCCAGAAATGTTCTGAGGACCTGAGTTCAAATCCCACCATGGCAGACGGTGGAATTTGAATTCAATAAGGAAAAAAATCTGGAATTAAAAGCCTAATGATGACGATGAATCCATTGTCGATTATTGGAAAAACCCATCTGGTTCACTAATGCCCTTCAGGGAAGGAAACTGCCATCCTTACCTTGTCTGGCCTACATGTGATTCCAAACCCACAGCAACATGGTTGACTTTTAACTGCCCTCTGGGCAATTAGGAATGGGCAATAAATGCTTCCCTAGCCAGCGATCCCCTTATCCCGTGAATGAATAAATAAAAAAAAAACCACAGGGATGAGGTGTACCGGTAATGAGGCGAGCTTGGGAAAACAGTGTGAGAAAGACCACTAAGGCCTTGGGAGAGAAACCCTCCATAAACCTCACTACAATTGACACTTAGCTGATTGCTGGCAAAATTCAACTACTTGTCTCCAACCACTGACCGTGTATGACCTCAGTAGAATGGGAGCAGCCAAGGAAAATGGACATTAATCCACTCAGAACCATTACCTTAAATAACATCTTTGTTTTACACCACTGCCCGCCCCCAAAAACCAAAGTTTCTCACCAACAGATCACCATCCTTATCATTTTTACTTAACTAATCATCTAAGGGCTTCGTGAATACCTCAAATTAACTCCACGACACTTCCAGGTAATGTGTTCTAGACCCTAACTTCTCGCTGCCTGAAAAGTTTTTCCTCATATCATATTTGTTTCTTTTACAAATTACTTTAGATCTGTGCCCTCTTATTCTCAATCCATTTGTGAGTGGGAACAGTTTCTCCCTATTGAATCTGTCCAGATCCCTCATGATTTTGAATACTTCTAGAAAATCCTCTCAAAACAGCCCAATTTCTCAAAAGTATCATCAGAGCCCATGCCTGGAACCTTTTCTGTAAACATTCTTGTAGTTAGACAGTTATACAATGATGTGTATAGCTTCATTACATTTATCACAACCTCAACTCATCCCAAATCTTTGTCTTTATAGATGTAAGTGACCTGGGCATTTCGTACTTCACAGAGCACACTCTGGAAGAATGGTGGCTCTCATGTTTGAGGATATTCGTCCCGGCTTTAATCATTTCTCCACTGGTGGATTCTTTTCTTATTTCTTGGACATACTTTATGGAGGATGATGTTCTTTGTAGAGGTTGGCATTGGTCATTATGTTATCTGGAGGCACCTTCACTCCTGAAATTCTTTTCTAGAGGACAACTGCTCTATTGAAATAAAGACTTTCTTCCTTGTGGCATCCTGGATTTCTGGATCAGCTAACCACCTTCCACTGAAAGAGGATGTCTCTTTTTTGCATTATCCTGGATGCTTACAACAGAAAATTTCCTCTTCTTCCTGACAATCTCCTGGATTTGGCAACATTAGCCTGACCTGCCTAACACATTGTCTGTTCTGTTTTAGAAGACAGAGGATTGAAAAGTTAAGCTAGTTCTGGGTAAAGTCTTTGATTTCCTCAATGTTGACAATATTTATCAGCTCTCTGATGCTGACATAATGATCTCACTCGATTCTTCCTTCTGTTTGGGTTTTGCAATGAATTAGAGTCATAGAAGTCATACAGCACTGAAACAGGCTCTTCAGACCAACTAGTCTACATCGACCATGTTCCCAAACCAAACTTGTCCTGCTTGCCTGCATTTGGCCTCCAAACCTTTCCTATTCATGTACTTATCCAAATGCCTTTTACATGTTGTAACTGTACTTGCAGCACTACTTCCTCTGGCAGTTCATTCCACATACGACCAACTTTCTGTGGCCCTCATGTCCTTTTTAAATCTTTCTCCTCTCATCTTTAAAATATGCCCCCTAGTTTTGAAATTCGCCACCCGAGGGAAAAGACCCTTGCTATTCACCTTATCTATACCCCTCATGATTTTATAAATGTCTATAATGTCACTTCTCAACGCTCCAGGGAAAAGAAGTCCCTGACAATCCAACCTATCTTTATAACTCAAAGCCTCCATTCCCGGCAACATCCTGGTAAATCTTTTTTCAACCCTCTTCAATTTTATAACATCCTTCCTATAATAGGGCAACAAGAATTGCACACAGTACTCCAGAAAAGGCCTCACCAATGTCCTGTATAACCTCAACATGACATTCCAACTTCTATACTCAAGGAGTAAGTAATGAAGGCAAGTAAAACATCTGAGTAATGAAAGCAAGAATGCTAAACACCTTCTTCACCACACTCTCTACATATGATGGAAATTTCAAACAATTATGTACCCGAACCTCTAGGTCACTCTGTTATACAATATTACCCAGGGCCCTACCATTAATTGTATAATTCCTGCCCTTGTTTGTTTTACCAAAATATAATGCCTGGCACTTATCCAAATTAAACTCCAGCTGCCACTCCACTGCCCATTGACCCAATTGATCAAGATCTCTTTGTAATGTTAGATAACCTTTTCACTATCCATTATACCACCAATTTTTGGTGTCATCCGCAACTCACTAACCACGCCTCCTAAATTCTCATCTAAATCATTTATATAAATGATAAACAAAAGTGGACCCAGTACTGATCCTTATGGAACACTGCTGGTCACAGGCCTCCAGTCCAAAAAACAACCCTCCATCATCACTCTCTGTCTCCTGCCATTAAGCCAATTTTGTATCCAATTGGCAAGCTCTCCATGAATCCCATGTGGTCTAACTTTATTAATTAGTCTACCAGGCAGTACTTTGTCAAAGGCTTTACTAAAGTCCACATAAACAATGTCTACCACTCTGCCATCATCAGTCTTTTTGGTCACCTCCTCAAGAAACTCGATTGAGTTTGTGAGACACGATTTCCTTGGCACAAAACCATGCTGACTATCCTTAATCAGCCCCCACCACCAACGTCAGACTCATAGGACTATAGTTCCCAGGTTTCTCCTTATAGCTTTTCAGTTAAATCACTTGCACTATGTACTCCTCTCTGAAGGTTGTAATCTCTGTTTCTTCAGCCATAGTAACTGATCAACTGGTCTATATCCTGCTGTATTCTCTGTCAATCCTCCTCACTATCCACAACTCCACCAACCTTTGTATCATCCACAAACTAACTAATTAGACACGCTACGTTTTCCTCCAAATCATTTATGTAGATCACAAACAGAGGTCCTAGCACCGATCCCAGTGGAACACCACTAGTCACAGCCCTCCATTCCAAAAAGCATCCTTTCACTGCGACTCTCTGTCTTCTATGACTAAGCCAGTTCTGTATCCATCTTATTAGCTGACCCCTGATACCATGAAACTTCACCTTTTCTGCCAGTCTGCCATGAGGGATCTTGCTGAAGGTTTTACTGAAGTCCATGCAGACAACATCAACTGCTTTTTCCTCAACCATCTTTGTCACTTCCTCAAAAAAGTTGATCATGTTAGTGAGGCATGACCTCCTCTGCATAAAACCATGCTGTTTATCGCTAATCAGTCCATTTGCTTCTAAATACTTATAGAACTTGTCCCTGAGAATCTTTTCCAATAATTTCCCTACTACTGATGTGAGACTCACAGGCCTGTAATTTCCTGGATTATCCCCGTTACCCTTCTTAAACAATGGGACATTATCTATTCCCCAGTCCTTTGGGACCTCAACTGTGGCCATCTTTGTATCCTCCTCACTATCCTTCTTTGTATCCTCCTCACTAAGGGTGTCTGTCGACAAGTAAGCTAAGCAAGCTAAGAAATGTGCATCCTTCTGGATTACCCTTGGGATCCCAGAAGAAGAAAGAGAAACAGCAAAAGGCGACAGTGTCACTGCTCAGTGTAATAAACAAACAGCAGTTTCAGTTCCAAAGAAGAATCAAATCAAACTTGAAACATTAACATTATTTCTCTCGATCCCCACAGATGCTGCCAGGCCTGCTGAGTTTCTCCAGCCATTTCTGTTTTTATTTCAGATCTCCACCATCCACAGTTCTTTGTCTTCATCAAAAGTTAGGATTTGGTTCTGAGTAACACTGAGAACATTAGAGACTGACTGCTTCAAATTAAAAATAAAAGTGTTGAGGTGGTACACATGGATTTCCAGAAGGCATTTGGTACAGTGCCACACAACACACTTGTGGGGAAAGTTATAGATCACGGTATAAAAGGGACAGTAGCAAGGTGGATACAAAATTGGCTGAGGGATAAGAAACAAAGATTGATGGCCTAAGGATATTTTTTGAGCTGCAGGAAGGTCTGTAGTGGAGCTCCCCAGAGTCAGCACTGGGGCCCTTGCATTTTCTGAAATATATTAATGAACTGGATCTTGGTATGCAGGGAATAATTTTGAAGATCGCAGATGACGTGCAATATCGGAAGAATCATAAACGGTTGTAGATGTCGATGCGCTCACCGAGCTGTGAGGTGTGACAGCAGACATCTCGTCCCTTTTACTAGGTGACATCCATAGTGCTGTGGAGCCTGTTGTAAAGCGCTATTGTCTTGTGCCGGTTCGAATTTATGTGGTCTGGTTTTTGCTGCTTCCGGTAGGTGCCGGTTCCAGGTGTGCGTTGTAATGGGCGGTATATTGGGTCTAATTCCATGTGGTTGTTGATGGAGTCCATGGATGAATGCCAAGCCTCCAAGAATTCCCTGGATGTCCTCTGTTTGGCTTGTCCTATGATAGTGGTGTTGTTCCAGCTGAAAAAGTGTGGTTTTTCTCGTCTGTGTGTATTGAAACCAAGGACATCTGGTTGTGTTGTTTAGTTGCTAGCTGGTGTTCGTGGATGCGGGTTGCTAGTTGTCTGCCTGTTTGTCCCATGTGGTGTTTTGTGCAGTCTCTGCATGGTATCTTGTAAACTACATTCGCCCTGTCCATGGTATCTATTGGGTCTTTAACCCTGGTCAGTTGCTGTCTTAGTGTAGCTGCTGGTTTGTGTGTTGTCATGATTCCTTGCGGTCTGAATAGTCTGGCTGTCAGTTCTGAGGTGTTTTTTATATATGGCATGGCACTCATCCGCAGACTCCATCAACAAACACATTGAATTAGACCCGATATACTGACCATTATAATGCACAACCGGAACCAGCACCTACCGGATGCAGTAAAAAACAGACCATATAAATTCGAACCGGCGCAAGACAATAGCACTTCACAAGAGGCTCCACAGCACTGTGGATGTCATCTAGTAAGGGGACGAAATGTCTGCTATCAAACCTCCCAGCTCAGCGAACACACCAACATCTACAACCAGCACCTGAGCTACAAATCTTCACTCAAACCCTGAATCATAAACTGTATGGAGAAAATGTGGAACTGCAACAGCACATTGACAAGTTGGTGGAGTGCACAGGCAGATGGTAGGTGAGAAGGTTCAACACAGAGAAGTTTGGCGTGAAGCATCTTGGTCAGTAGAACATTCAATATAAAATAGAGGGTACAATTCTAAAGGGGGTGCTGGAGAAGAAGGACCTGGATGTATATGTGCACAGATCAGTGAAGGTGTCAGGACACGTGGAGAGAGCAGTTAATAAAGCATGCAGCGTTCTCGGCTTTATTAGTAGCAGCATAGAGTTCGAGGGGCAAGGAAATGATCTTGAATTGTACAAGCCACTTGTTAGACTTCATCTGGAGTATTGTGCACAGTTGCAGACACCACATTATAGGGGGGATGTAAATTCATTGAAGTGTAGAGGTTATTTTCAAGAATGGTTGCAGGAATGAGAAATTTCAGTTATGAGGATACACTGAAGAAATTAGGACTGTTCTACTTGGAGATAAGAGGAATGAGAGTAGATTGGATAGAGGTTTTTAAGATCATGAAATGACTGCAGAGAGTAGACAGCGAGAAGCTGTTCCTGCTTATAAAAGAAAAGAACGAACGAGAGGGCATAGATTTAAAGTGATGCACAAATGAAGCAAGGGCAATGTTATAGAAAAGATATTGTTAAATTGGAGAAGGTGCAGAAAATATTTACAAAGATGTTACTGAGCCTGGAGGATTCGAGTTACAAGGAGGGGCTGGATAGGCTGGCACTTTTTTACCCTGGAGCATAGGATGCTGAGGGGTGAGATTTTAGAGGTTTATAAAATCATGAGGGGTATGGATAGGGTGAATAGCCAGGGTCTTCATAATTTTAAAGTGAGAGGAGAAAGATTTAAAAGGGACTTGGGGGGCAACATTTTCACACAGAGTGGTTCAGGTGTGGAATGAACTGCCAGAGGAAGTGGGAGATGCAGGTACAGTTACAACATTTAAAAGACATTTGGACAGGTACATGAATAGGGAAGGTTTAGAGGGTTATGGGCCAAATACAGGCAAGTGGGGCTAGTTTAGTTTGGGAAACTTGGTCAGCATGGATGTGTTGGACCGAAGGGTTTGTTTCTGTGCAGTATGGCTCTATGACTTTACAAGCAGAAAAGTTTTTCCACACAGAGTAGTTAGGGTATGGAAAGCTTGCTGCCTGGAATTGTGGTGGAAGCAGACTCGATTGAGGCTTTCAACAGGGCATTGGATGATTTTTTGGGTACAAATGGTGTGCAGGGATATATTGAAATGACGGTAGTTGTGGCTAGGTAGAGAGGCTGATGCGGGCATGATGGGCTAAATAGTTTTCTTCGGTGCCATGAAAATTCTCCATTTGAAACTTCACAGTACAGTTTTTAAAAGAAAACACCTGTATTGTGTTCCTTCAAGTGTTTAATTCAAACTACAACATGGCTTACTTTCACTTTGAACAATAAAACCTCTGGTTTCACATGATTAGGCCACAATAAGAAAGAAAAAGCAACAGTCAGCAGCAGATGCTGGAAATTCAAAAATAAATTAGCACGTGATGGAAATACTGAGATTTGTAAAGGTATTTGTGCCTGGTATGTTTACAGTTGTATTTTCCTTAAAGACGCTGCCTAGTCCCTCAAGTGTCTTCAGGATTTGCTGTTTCTAACCTGGGATCAAACAACCCTTTTGGTGAGAGTGCCCTTTAGTGTTAGCTCCTGGGAATTACTTGGCACAAAACTTTTACAACTTAAATGTACTCCTACTATAGTTAGAAAGTACAGCAGAAAAATTCAACTCATGTGCATTGAAGAATGAGACTGCTCTTCTTCAAGTCTTAGACACAACAGTTACCAGTCCTGATGAAACATTAACTCTGCTATCTCTCCACAAATGCTGCAAGACCTCCTGAGTTTCACCAGCAATTCCTGTTTCTGTTCACTTACTAACCATCTATTTGCAAGGGTCTTCCAAACTATCCAACCAAGAAACCCAACAAATTCCAGGTTTCACTGCCATAACTCCATTAGCCTCAACATGACAGCTGGAGCCTTTGTTACTGTTCCCACCACGCCCAAATCAAGGTCATTAATATATGTCAAGAAGAGCAGGGGGTTCGAACACTGGTCCTTAGGGAATCCCACCATGAAATCTGCCTCTAGTTTGAAAAACAAGTATTGACTACTAAAAGAGATAATACAGTGTGGAGCTGGAGGAGCACAGCAGGCCAGGCAGCATCAGAGGAGCAGGAAAGTTGACATTTCGGGTTGTGACCCTTCTTCAGAAATTGACTGCTACTCTGTTTCTTGTCATTCTGGTTCTTGCTGGCATTTGTCCTTGTGATCCACGCGCTTTCACGTTGCTGACAACCCAATCATATGGTACTTGTTTGCAAGTCCATTAACACATCATCAACATATTACTTCCATTAACACACTTTGTTAGCTCATTGTAAATTTAAAGAGGAAAAAAAAACCCAAAAGAATTTGAAGAGGTTAGTTTCACATGATTTTCACTCAATAACTCAACACTTACTTTCCTTAATTAATCCATGTTTGTCCAAGAGACTGTTAATTTTCTCCTAAGTAGTTGCTTTTAAAAGCTTTCCAACCAGAGCTGACTAGCCTGAATTTGTTTGGTTTATTCTTATGTCCTGTTTTGAACCAGGGTGTAATTTCTACTTTTCTCATCATCTGTCACTACACCTGTATCCAAAGAGAATTGGAAGCTTGTAGCTAGTGCATTCATAATTTCTACCTTTGCTTCCCTCAGTATCTTCTCTTAGATCCTTGGGTTAGACAAGACTTGCATACAAAATAAAAACTGAAAGAACTGCGGATGCTGGAAATCAGGAACAAAAACAAAGTTGCTGGAGAAGCTCAGCAGGTCTGGCAGCATCTGTGATGGGAAAAACAGAGTTAACGTTTCAGGTCCGGTGACCCTTCCTCAGAACTGTACACAGACTTGTATACAGTCTGGTCTCTATTTTACAAAGAGGATATAATTGTAATAGAGAAGGTGCTGTAAAGATTTGCTTCAATAATTTGAGAACTGAGGTGTTCCAACTATCTGGAGGGAATCAAAAGGTGGTACTAGTTTTGCCTCTCAGTCTCAGCGTTCAAGACACACAGCACAGCTGGTGCAGTACTGAGGGAATGTTTCACTACTGACTTGCTGTCTTTTGGATGAGATGTTAAACTAAGTTGCTTGCATGAGATTCTAATATGATGATGAGAAGGTGAGATATTATGTGCATCCTGGCCATTTTTCCTCCCTCTATCCACATCAATATACCAGATTAATTTGATCATTGTCTCATTATTATTTATTGGAGTTTGCTGTTCTCAAATTGGCTGCTACATTTCCTATGTTATATATTTCAAAAGTACTTAATTATCTGGAAAGTGCTTTGTGATGTCGGCCATAAAAAGTGTGATCTAAATTCTAATCGCTTCATAAGCAAAAGTAAGAAGGCTGAAGGAGGCCTTTCGAATTGTGAAGGGGCTTAATAGGGTAGATACACTGGAATACACTTGCAGGGCAGTTCATTGTGGCAATGACAAATAGTTCCACCATCGACCCATTCCTCATTTGGACCGGTGTCAAGCAGGGGGGTGTCGTCACTCCAACACTGTTTTCGATCTACCTCGCTGCAATGCTTCACCTTACCGCCAACAAGCTCCCCACTCGAGTGGAGCTAATTTACAGAACCTGCAGGAAATTATTCAACCTCTGCCGCCTTCAAGCCAAAACCAAGTCACCCCAACCAGTGTCATCGAGCTGCAGTATGCGGTTGATACTTGTGTATGTGCAATCTCAGAAGATGTACTCCAGGCCATCGTCAGCACCCTCACAGAAGCAATTGCAACCATGGGTCTCACCCCGAATATCTGCAAGATGAAGGTCCTCCATCAACCTGGCCCAGCATTGCGGAGTGAATCCCCAATCATCAAGGCCTATAGGGAGGCCTTAGAGAATGTTGACCACTTCCAATACCTCTGGAGTGTCCTGTCTGCCAAAGCAGCTATTGAAGGAGAGATCCAGCATCACCTCCAGTGTGCTAGCGCAGCCTTTGGACACCCGAGGAAAAGGGTGCTCAAGGACAACAATATCAGATCCAACACAAAGATCATGGTTTACAGAGCTGTGGCGGCTCCCGGCCTCCTAAATGGCTCTGAGAGCCACACGCCTCAAAAAGGTGCTGGAGCGTTACCACCAACGCTGCCTGTGCAAGATCCTGCGAATCAGCTGGGAAGAAAGATGCACCAACACCAGCATCCTTGAGGCACTGACCATCCTGGATTGGCTACGATGGGCTGGGTGCATCATCCACATGACCGACACAAGTGCTGCCAGCTTTGAAATGGCAGGGGAGCCCCAGGCTCACGTCAATGATACACTCAAGGCCTCACTGGCAAAGTGTGGCATTCCCACAGACACCTTGGAATCACTAGCCTAAGGCTGTCCAAAGTGGAGGAGAAGCATCCGGGAAGGTGTCGAGCATCTCCAGACTTGCCGCCAGGAATCAGCGGAAGCCAGATTATAACAGTGAAAGGAACGTGCTGCCACGCCAACACCCCACCCATGCCTTCCCACAACCACCATCTGCTCCAAGTGTAGCACAGCCTGCGGTAGCTGTATTGGTCTGTACAGCCACCTACGGACTCACCCTCAGAGTGGAAGAGAGTCATCCTCGTCTGCGAGGGATCGCCCTGATGATGACTCTGGAATACACTTGCAGGGCAATTCAGAACTAGGGACCATAAACGCAAGATAATTGACTGATAAATCTAATAAAGAATTGGAGAAGAACTTCTTTATCCAGAAGGTAGTTACCCAGACTGTGGAACTCGTTACTACATGAAATAGTTGAAGCATTGATATTTTTCAAGAAGATACGGATAAGTAAAGGAGAAAGAAAAGATTGGAAGAATACACAGGAAAGTGATAAATATTTAAACTACATCTTACCTCCATTGTAAATAATTCTAGTATTTCAGTTCTCTTTGAATCAAAATTTACCCGTGCCATACATAATACTAATTGAGACTTGGAGTGACAAATTAGAAATAGTTATCTCCAGTTGGCTTATAAACCCTTAGAGAAAAATCTCCTGAAGTTTGAACAGCCTGATTACAATTATTCAGTCTGGTTGCTTGTCGATTAGTGCCCAGGCACACCCAGTCCTGAGAACGATAATGTCAGTTGAAATGAGCTTGCAATGTGATACTGTTTCTAAAGCCTTGTGTTCTCTCCCAGCAGTCCCTCAAATGCCTGGACAATGGTGGTATTTTGAGGCGGAGCTGGGATGTCACCTCTGACAGGTCCATCTCAGAACTTGGGTACTCTGAAGACAGAATCCATGAACTTTGAATTGAAATGATATAACTAGCAGCTTCGCATACTCCTTACATTTAGTTTGCATCTAATAATCTAACAAAAGGAAGTGGAGAATCTTGGCAAGATTAAATTTAGCAGTTAAGCATAAAAAAAGTACAACAAAAAAGGCTTATGCATTCATATTGCATTGGTTCTATGGAAAGTATGCAGTAGAATCATAGTCTTTTCAGTTGATGTTGACAGACAGGGCAAATAAGTGAATACATCATTGTATTCAGCAAAGTGAAAATGCTCATTTTACAGTTTATGCTGTGGTCATTAGGTAGGTTGGTGAAATTATTAGTTAAGAGTAGATCCAAATGTATTTTTTGGGAAAGGTGTCCATTGATGTTGATAATGTGAATCTCCAAAAGGTATTTGATAAAGCTACCATAAGATTTGTTATCCAAAATTTAATCCCATGGAAATGAAAGGACAAATCTGGGTCAGAAATTGGCTGAGCAACAGGACATGGGGAGTTAAAATAATGGGTAGGATTTGACTAGTGGGTGTTTTGTCAAGCTTTCAGGACCTCTAAAATTCATTATATTTATGAACAACTTAGATGATGAGATAGAAAGCCACATTTCCAAGTTTGGTGATGATACAAAGATAGGTGGAATTGTAATTAGTATAAAAATAATGAAATTGCAGGGAAATGTTGATAATTCAAGTGAATGGGCAAAACTGCGGTATTTCAATGTGTGTAACTGAGAGTTCATTCATCTCAGATGTAAAGGGGACAAATCAGAGCTAAAAACAGTGCAAGTTCAAAGAGATTTGGGAGTGAAGATAGATACATACAAGAAAATGAGAATTGGGAGCTGGATTAGGCCTCCTAAGCATCTTCCATATTTCAATAAGGTCTGATCTATTTCACTCTTCCTGCATTGTCTCCCTGTCCCTTATATATTATATATTTACCTTGTATGTTTGTGTTAGACATGTTAGGGAGGTCATGTTGTACCTGTACAGAACTTCGATTACATCACAGCTGGAGTACTGTGTGCAGTTCTGTGTCACCGCTCTAGAGGAAGGATATGATTGCACTGGAGGGGGTGCAGAGGAGATTCATCAGGAGATTGCCTGGGATGCTTTGAAGAGAGGCTGGATGAGCTCGGGTTGCTTTCTTTAGAGCAGAATAGGTTGAGGGGGTACCTGATAGAGGCGTATGAAATTATGAGGGGCATGGACAATGTGAATAATACACAGCTGGTCCCTTTAGGGTCAATAAGAAGGGGTTATAATTTTAAATTAAAAGGCAGGAAGTTCAGAAGGGGATTCAAAGTAACATGTTTTCACCCTGAGGGTGGTGAGAAGCTGGAATGCACTGTCTGGGAGGGCAGTTGAGATGGGAAACCTCACAAACTTTAAAACATAGTTGGATGAGCACTCGTAATGTCATAATATTCAAGGCTATGGGCCTCACAAGGAAAAGTGGGACGAGGTGGGTTATAGGGGGATGTCTGAGGGTTGGTGTGGACATGTTGGGCCGAAGGGCCTGTTTCCACACTGTAGGGATGATGATAATAGTTTAGGTAGTGGTGTATTTTTGGCAGTACAAACTTGATGGGCCAATGGGCCTCTTCTGTACTGTATGATTTTATGATTCTGTGATGTTTCCAGAGTGAGTCTAAATATCACTGTGCTGGAAATCATCCAAGAATCAGGTATCACGTATTTGAAACAACTTGAAACATGGCTCAAGTGAATGTGATAAGGATGACCAGCAAAAAGATAGTGTGTTATTCAACGCAGTGGCTGTACCTCAGCTGTTTCTGGTAGCAATGGGCTGAAAAGCTATTTGGAAACCATGGGCAAAGCAGAGAAAAAAATATCTGAAAAGAATATTAAAGCTCTACTGGCTTTGGATTTGGTGGGGTGGGGCATAGAGTGATAATATGTTGCCTTCTTTAAAAAGAGTGGTTCTGTCCTGTCAAATTGTGGGGCTGCATTATTTCATTAGCTAATGTCTTCCAAAGTGACATGCCATTATTGCTGAGTATGTCTTCTTAAAAAGTGAAAATACATTTAGACATGGAGACTGAGAAAACATTTGTAATTGGTAAAGCAGTAAACTTACAATTCACAGGATTCAGACATTTTTGTATTCTGTTAAGGCAACTGGGAGTTTCTCACCAATGGGAATCAGGGGAAAACTATCCGTTGGTTGGAATCATACCTGACACTTAGGAAGATGGTTATGGATGTTAGAGTTCAGTCATCTCAGCTCCAGGACATCTCTGCAGGAGTTCCTCAGCGTAGCATCTTGAGCCCAACCACATTCAGCTGCTTCATCATTAAAGTTCACCAATGATTGCACAATATTCAGCACCATTCGTGACTCCTCAGGTATTGAAGCAGCCCATGTTCAAAAAGATCTGAACAATATCCAGGCTTGGGTTGACAACTGGTAAGTAACTTTCGTACCACACAAATGCCAGAGAATGACCATCTCCAATAAGGAACAATCTAAACATGAACACATGACATTCCAAGGTGTTACCATCACTTATTATCAATATGTTGGAGATTATTATTGACCAGAAGCTCAACTGGACTCACCATATAAATGTAGTGGCTACAACAGCAGGTCAGAAGCAAAGAATACTGTGGCAAGCAAATTACCTCCTGACTCCCCAAAGCCTATCCACCATCCATTAGGCACAAATCAGAAGTGTGATGGAAAATTCTCCACTTGTCTGGATGGGTGCAGCTCCAACAACACACAAGCTTGACACCACCAAAACAAAGCAGCCTGTTTGATTGGCACCACATCCACATCATCTGTAGGAGCAGTGTGTACTATCTACAAGATGCACTACAGAAATTTTCCAAAGATCTTTAGATTTAGCATCTTCCAAACACACAACCATTTCCATCTAGAAGGACAAGGGCAGCAGTTTTATGGGAACACTACCACCTGCAAGCTCACCTCCAAGCTATTCACCATCCTGACTTGGAAATATATTGCCGTTCCTTAACTGTCAATGGGTCAAAGCCCTAGAATTCCTCTTTTAGGGCATTGTGGGTTTACCTGCAGAACGTGGACTACATCAGTTCAAAAAAGCAGCGCGCCACCACCTTCTTAAGGGCAACTAGAGATGGACAATAAATGCTGGCTAGGAAGCGGCACCCAGGTCCCATGAGTGAATTAATAAAAGAGGTCCAAGAAGAGTTACTGATCTCTGCAGATAGGAGTTTGGCTGATAAGACAACAATTAAATGGAAATTGCATAAATAATTTAGTCATCCCTCCTCACAAAACAATAAAATTGCTGTTAAACGATGTCAAAGTTATTGATAAAGAATATAAATTCCTTGAAGAACAGATCTAGATGAAGGAACAGTGGGCATTCTGGCTAAGTTTGCAGATGATACAAAGATAGGTAGAGGGACAGGTAGTATTGAGGAGGTGGGGAGGCTGCAGAAGGATTTGGACAGGTTAGGAGAGTGGGGAAAGAAGTGGCAGTTGGAGTACAACGTGGGAAAGTGTGAGGTCGTGCACTTTGGTAAGTAAAATAAAAGCATGGACTATATTCTAAATGGGGAGCAAATTCAGAAGTCTGAAGTGCAAAGAGACTTGGGAGTTCTAGTCCAGGATTCTCTCAAGGTAAACTTGCACGTTGAGTTAGTAGTCAGGAAGGCAAATGCAATGTTGGCATTTATTTTGACAGGACTGGAGTATAAAAGCAGGGATATACTACTGAGGTTTTATAAGGCCCTGGTCAGGCCACATTTGGAGCATTGCATGCAGTTTTGGGCCCCATATCTCAGGAAGGATGCACTGGCCCTGGAGTGGGTTCAGAGGAGGTTCACGAGAATGGTCCTAGGAATGAAAAGTTTAACATATGACAAACATTTGAGGACTCTGGGACTATACTCATTGGAGTTTAGAAGGCTGAGGGGGGGATTTAATTGAAACTTACAAGATACTGAATAGTCTGGACAAAGTGGACGTTGGGAAGATCCTTCCATTGGTAGGAGAGACTAGGACCCAAGGGCACAGACTTAGAGTAAAGGGAAGACCTTTTAGAACAGAGAGAAGGAGAAACTTCTTCCGCCAGAGAGTGATGTATCTATGGAATTCACTGCCACAGAAGGCTGTTGAGGCTAGGTCATTGAGTACATTTAAGACTGAGATAGCTAGGTTCTTGATTATCAAGGGGATCAAGGGTTACGGGGAGAAAGTGGGAGAATGGGGTTGAGGAACTTATCAGCCATGATCGAATGGTGGAGTAGACTCGATTGGCCGAATGGCCTAATTTCTGCTCCTATGTCTTATGGTCTTACAACACAGTGTGATATATGCATTAAATATTGTAAGACACCACTATTCCCAGTTGTAGGTGTTCCTTTAGCCTAGGAATTTAATGAAATAGTAGCCATGGGTCTCAAGATACAGGACAACAACTGGAACGTCTATCTATTACATTTTGTCGATATGGTGACCAGGGTTATCCACATGATAGACAGTTTGTAGTGGGCAAAGTCATGGAAATTAGGTCGGCACAGGCTTGGGGTCACCAACAAAATTGTCGATGGATGATGGAGGTGAATTTGTAAATGATGAATTATGGGACATGTGTGAGAACTTAAATATTATAGTAATGCATACTGCTGCAGACAGCTCATCCAGTAATGGCTTGTGAAAGAAACTATGCAACAATTGATTAAATATTGTGGAAAAATACTGGTGGATCACAGAATTAACTTAACATTTATTAAACCCTTCAGGAAACATGTTTTTAAAATAATGTGTAATATTCCTTTGATCAGTTAGATTGTGTACCTCTTGTCTGTTCTCTGCTGTTAGTCTAGCTGAGGTTTGGTCACTAAGAAAAACTAAACGTCAGTTGGAAATTTATGAACCAAAAGATAAACAAACAAAAAAAAAAAAACCCTGGTTAGACATCAAAGCTTTCATGTCATCTCTGCAAACCTCCAAGCCACAAAACACAATTGGCATGCAATGGAGAATCAATTAAATTTATTAGTTCCAGTTTATTCCAGTCTGTGGGATCAATGGATTTCTGGGCTTAAGCTCTACTTGCTCATGACTGGGATAGATAGCCTGGATGTAGCAGTGACTCACAAGCACTTTTTACTTGGACCCTAATAGGTGGGACTAGTTTGGTTTGGGATTATGGTTGGCATGGACTGGTTTGACTATATGACCCTATGCTTCTAAAACAGAACACACAATATCACTCCTTCATTTGCCCTCTACACAGTGGGAGGCGATCAGTTCTTGAGGGAAAGGAAGGAAGCATCCTTCTAAGGAGTGGCCCAAATATACTTTGTGCATAAATCGCGAAACCCAATACTTGAAGCAGAGGATGGGCTATAATCCTAGCCAGGTTCTGGTTCCCAAACTAAACAAACATTAAACTCAAGATCCAGTGATTCAGCTACCAGATTCCAGGAAAAATAGAATCAAATATGGAATGCCCTAAAGAAACCAAAATGGACTGCAAAGGGCGATTAGTTTAGTTGAGTAGGAGATAACATACCTGGTACTGGGAGAGTCCATTTATTCTCATAAGCTCAAAGCTATAACCCATTCATAAATAACACCAGGGTTGAAAGTGAAATAGATGATGTGAAATATTTTGATACCATATCACATGGACAAGCAAGGCTTGCTTTCTTCAACTTGTATTTTATTCTTATCTGGAAGGTTATTAAATTAGTATGATGTAGTCCCAAATGGTTTGTGACAAACAAGATGAATTTGTTTCTTGATCACTTGTATTTAAAAAGTGTCCTCAAAAAACTGTTTCTATATTTCAATTACAAGAGCATTTAAACAAATTTGAACAAAAGAGCAATAAAAACAAATCGAAATTAAAAGTCTGATCATTTAAGACTCATGCCATTTGGATCCAGAAACTATTCTGATTAACTGCAAATAAGTTCATAACAAGCTAAAGATTGCCTCGGAAACTCGCTGCTTAAATCGCTACACAAAATCACAGAATAATGCAACAAAAAGAGGCCATTTGGCCCATCGGACCTATAATGGGTGGATTTAACCCATTAGGTATCATAGGTTTTTAAATTTAGGGCTGCACTGTCATCAGAAGGAACTGACTGGTGGTGGCTTAACCCAGGGGTCACTTTGCCTCAGGTGAGGGGACAGGTAGAGAAAGAGGGTCCTTCATGGTAACCTCAGCCAGTGAACCCACAATGCTGGCACCATATTGTATTGCAAACCAGCCACCCAGCCAACTGCAGTGGGATCCGTTAGCTGTGATGCAGTGACGCCAAATGCATGGGTTCAATTCCCCACCAAGGCTGAAGTTTCCATAAAGGACATGCTTTCTCAACCTCTCCAGTCACCTGGGACAGAGTCATTTCCCTCTGATGAGGCAGCGTGCACCCCTCTGGTCTGGTAGGACAATGGTCACTTTACCTTTACCAAGAATGTGCTGCGGAGGCTGCTTTGTGACTCAATGCTTGTGATTTACATGCTTCACTCAGATACTAATCAGACTTTAATGCGCAAGACTGTAACTCATCCTCCTTTGGATCAGGAAATAAAAAAAGCCAAGCATTATGTGAAATGGACTGAGGAATACAGTGGAGCAGTGAGATATCTGTTTGAAGAGGGAGGGTAGGAAATGAAACTTCTTTTGTTGCAAGTACACTACACCAGGTTATAGTCCAAAGGATTTACTTGAAAACACAAGCTTTTGAAGCCTCACTCCTTCTGCAGGTGTTAGAAGCAAGGCTCCAAAAGCTTGTGTTTTCAAATAAACCTGTTGGATATAATCTGGTGTTGTGAGATTTCTGACCTTGTCCATCCCAGACCAACACCAACACCTCTACATCATGGCTGTTAAGCTAGGCTGACCCGGAATAACAACCTGATTGTGAACAGAGCTGTTCATTGCATTTACATTTTTATTTTAAAGGAGAAGTATCCGAACATTCAAATCATCATAAACCACCTTCAATGCAAAAAGCTGGATTACTACCTGCCTCCATTCATCTGTCCATGAGCAGGAAACCCATGCAGGCTGATCTCTGGTTTCTGAATGCTATAGGATGACGGAGTTGTGTGAACAAGAACTCATTTATTTCTGAACACATTTAAACACTGCGATCAATTTTGTAGCCAGTGTGCTGAAGTTCCATCAGAAAGCACAAAACTAATCTTTTGATCATGCAGAATGCTGTGAGGAGTGACCAATGAACAATATAGTTTCAGTTATGGGTCACCACAAAATGTTACTGAGATAAGAATATCTTTACATGAAGAGTAAAATACATGTACACATTCATGGACCATGGGTGTTGAGGGAGCTGACACTGCACTTCACGATTTCCGAACACTGATCAATGTTCTTTTTGACTCGGTAGAAGCTTTCAACGTACTGTGAACGACTGAGTAGCTCCACAAAGTCCTCGTCGTGAGTGATCACCAGGAGCTGAAAGTTTCGTTGATTTGAGCGACTCTTTATTATTCTGCAAAACAGTGGCATTTTATAGACAAATAAACCAAAGACAGAGGGGTTCATCAGTTCTCCTACCTTGTAAGGATAGGTCTTCTACAGAAAGAAAAGTGGTTAGCACTGCTGCCTCACAATGCCAGGGACCCGGGTTCGATTCCACCCTCGGGCGACTGTGTGGAATTTGCACATTCTCCCCGTGCCTGCATGGGGTTCCTCCAGGTGCTCTGGTTTCCGCCCACAGACCAAAAATGTGCAGGTTGGGTAGATTGGCCATGCCAAATTGCCCATAGTGCCCAGGGATG
The DNA here is from genome assembly GCF_021869965.1 of Rhincodon typus. Classification (NCBI taxonomy): domain Eukaryota; kingdom Metazoa; phylum Chordata; class Chondrichthyes; order Orectolobiformes; family Rhincodontidae; genus Rhincodon; species Rhincodon typus. The sequence goes on from NC_063343.1 coordinate 59,665,131, forward strand.
TGTAGGTTGGATGGGTTAGCCATGGGAAATGCAGGGTTAGGGTTGAGGGGTGGGTCTGTGTGGGATGCTCTTCGGAGGGTCGGTGTGGACTCAATGGGCCAAATGGCCTGCTTATACACAGTAGGGATTCTATGAAAAGCTCAACTCAGAGAGAGCAGTCTCAAATCTAGGTTGTGTGCCCTCAAGTTCAATTGCCTACCTGAGTAGACATTGTACAATGGCATTTCACTGCTGCACTGAGTAACTGCTGCATTGTCTGAGTTGCCACCTTTCAGACAGGAGGTAAATACGTTGCTCCTGATCCTATCTTCAGATGGATACAAAAGATTCTAAACCACTATTTCAAAAACGAAGATTCCAGGCATTTCACTTCACATTATTTCATCGCCAATACTACAAGAACAGATGAAAGGCAAAATCCTGCAGGTCTGAAAGATAAAATTGCTGGAGTAGGTCTGGCAGCATTGGTGGAGACAGAAAGAATGTTACCATTTCAGGGTTCTGAAGATGATTATATTGGATGTGAAAAGATTTACGGGTTGGAAATCAATGCATTTGATCACACGCTGAATGTATCTTCTTCGGCTGTCTGGTCCTAGAGTAGGTCTTGAACCCAGAGTTCCTGGCTCGGAGGTGGGGAAGCTACCCAATAGGCCACAGGAGACCTCTTCATAAAAACAGTCAATCTGATCATTTATTCATTTGCTGTTAGTAAAATGTTAGCTGCTAGGTTAGCTGCAAAACCTACACTGCAATTCAATTGTTGGAAAGCAATTTGGGGGCTCCTGAGCCCATGGAAATGCTTTCTAAATAGACATTGTTTCTTTGTTTTCTTTACTCAATGAAGCTTTAGTTTTGAGTGTACAACAGTTTGCATGGCTTTCAGTATGGGGGCACAGAACAACACCACAATGTAAACTGAAATGTAAACTCAGGGACATCTCACTATCTCCTCACAACTTCAATGCAACTTGTTGGTGGCTGAAATTTGCTGTTGAAAATGTGTTTTGCTACAGCTGCAGAGGCACCACAATGACTAGCTGGCACCATGTCAACTGATGTGGGTTTTCTTATCTCTGGTACACAATTACCAGCCTTGTATCGGAGTAAGTTATTTATTGCGCAGTTGATGAGGCAGCAGTAGCAGTTAGTAGGATGCCTGAATTGTACAATACATCACAGTCACAAAACTGAATACACACTGATCCAACTTGCAGAGCAAAGCAAACTAGGTCAGCGAGTAGAATTGGATGGCAGCGAATCAAACTGCAAAAAGCGAAAACAGCAGATGGAATTTAATGCAGGCCAGCATAAAGAGTTGCACAGAGCAAGGAAAAAGAGGCATCACACAGCCCACAGATTGTGTTGAACACAGCATCAATCTGGAAAAGTTCTAGGGGTTTCAGACTTGATGCAAAGCATCTTATTCTTTCTTCTTATTCTTATTCTTCTTTCTTCTTATTCTTTCATGGGATGTGGGCATTGTTAATAAGGCCAGCATTTGCTGTCCATCAGTAATTGCCCTTGAACTGAGTGGCTTATTAGGCCATTTCAGAGAGCTGTTAAGAGTCAGCGGGGAGGCAATGGTCTAGTGGTATTATCACTGCACTGTTAATCCAGTGACCCAGGCAATGATCTGGGGACCTGGGTTCGAATCCTGCCATGACAGATGGTAGGAATTTGAATTCAATAACTATCTAGAATTAAGAATCTAATGATGACCATGAATCCATTGCTGATTGTTGGAAAAAAACCATCTGATTCACTAATGCCCTTTCGGGAAGGAATCCTGCCATCCTAACTGATCTGGCCTACATGTGACTCCAGACCACACAGCAATGTGGTTGACCCTTAACTGCCCTCTGCAATTAGGAATGGGCAGTAAATGTTGGCCTAGCCAGAGACACCCTCATCCTGTGAATGAATTAAAAAAAAAAAGTTAACGTGGTCTGGAGTCTCAGGTAGCCCAGACCAGGTAAGCACACAGCAGATTTCCTTCTCTTGAGAGCACCTGTGAAGTAGACTTTTTTTAAAAAATGACAATCAATGATGATTTCCTGGTCACCATGACCTTGTCTTCTAGATTTAGATTGAATTTGAATTTTACAAATGCCACCATAGGATTTGAACCCATGTCCTCAGAGCAATGGTATTGCCCTCTGGATTTCTGGTCCGAGCCTCTGGATTACTAGTTTGACGACCTGACTGCCATGCCATCATCTCCCCATTGAAAGCCAGTGCAATGTTACTTTTGATAGTTCCACACAATTGAAGACAGAGGCAGTCTAAACCATATTGTATGGTGTGCTGATCAGACTACACATCCTGAGGTTAGTATCCACTATCAACATGGAGGTCACAAAGGAAACACTTAGGTATTGGAGATCGTTCAGTAAAAGTGTGGCCTCTGGGGTTAAGAAGCCTAACTGAAAGACTGAAGGCCATGGGTTTTTCAGCCTTCGAAAGGAGGCTTCCCAAAGATGGTTTGTGAAGTTTATAAGAGGTAAAATTTGAAGTGGTCATCTACTCAAGAACATGCTCTTTTCTCCACATCTTGATTTCCTGCATTTTGCTCTAGGAGCCTCCCATTTGTAATTTCAATGAACAATATGACAGTAAGCAACTGCTGTCTCGCAAGTTTCAGCTCTTCCGCCATCATGACTAAAAATTTGCTGCTTCTGCTATTGGCTCATTCCCCAGAGCACGTGACCACTCACAAAGATACTGACAACCACCCCAAAGACTCTAATGACCCTGCTATAAAAATAAATCAAAGAACTGCGGCTTCTGGAAACCAGAAACAAAAACAGAGATTGCTGGAAAACCTCAGCAGGTATCTGTGGAGAGAAAACAGAGTTAACGTTGCAGGTCCAGTGACCTTTCTTCAGAACTGATATCCTCAGTATGTACACATCACACACAATATACACTAATGTGTATTTAATGGCATCTTTAATATAGCAAAATGTTCCTAGGTGTTTTCAAAGCAGACACACAAAGTAGTATTAGGACAAATGATCAGTAGTTTGTCCAAACAGGCAGATTTAGAGAGTGAATTTAAAGATGAGAGGTAGGTATAGAGTTGAAATTCAGTGATCTCAAAGAGTTTCAGGGCTCGAGGAAATTACAGACACCGTGAGGGGTGAGACAGGGGAGGAATTTGAAAATAACAATGTGAATGCAAACACATATAATATATACACCCCACACGTAAAACTTTCTGACAAGAAAGGAGCATTTGTAAATTTTTAAATTGTGAAGGGGCAAGATGATAAAGACTCAAACAAAAACAGAAGTTGCTGGAGAAACTCAGCGGATTTGGTAGCGTCTGTGCAGCCCTGAAACCCTTTTTCAGAACAAGTTAAAAATTCAAACATGAGTTCAGAAGAATGAGTGGGGATCTCGTAGAAACCTTTAAAATTCGAGCATGACTAGGTAGGGTAAACACAGGAAGGATAGGGAGTCTAGAACCAGGGGTTATCGGATATGGGATAGGCCTTTTAGGAGCGAGATGACGAAGAATTTCTTCACAAAGATCGGTGAGCCTGTGGAATTCTTGACCACAGAAAGCAGTTGAAGACAAAACATGGAATGCTTTCAAGGGATAATTAGATATAGTTCTTACTATAAAGGAATCAAAAGGTATGAGGAGGAAATAGGACTAAGGTACCGAGTTGGATGATCAGCCATGATCACATTGAATGACGGAGCAGACTTGAAAGACCAAATAGCATACTCCTGTTCCTATTTCCTATGTTTCTGCATAAAATGAAAACTGAGGATGAAACACAAAATTCTTCCAGTGGGACTGAACTGATAACCCAGCTACAATGATGGAAATGGAAATCCTGGAATGAATGAGTCAGTTGGATCTTCTGATGGGAGACTTTAGGGCTTGAGGATGAATGACCATTCCTGTTCTTACTCAACTTGTGACAAATTCTGCCAAATATGACCATAGTTCAACAGCTAAGCTACCAGTGAATGAATGGGAGAATTCTCCCACAGTGTACCGAGAAGTGACCACCATCCCTCTCCCCTGATGAGGTTGCTTGGCTCCTTCACAATTTCATCATTTAGAATTAATAGGAGCAATGCAATCTGTTCAGAAGATACATCTCAGATTGCAGATTGAAAAATGAGGATTATGAGATAGCCAATAAAATTGGTCTTAAAACTCTGCTGAGGGAACTTCGGAGGACTTTTAACAGGAGCAATAAAAAGGGTGTTCAATCTGCTAAATCATAAAAGGACATTCATTGGTGTTAGTGTAATTATTGAATATCCTGAATTCAGACTGAATTTTCATTTTGCGTAGGAAATAAAAATTCAAAAGGTTAATTTATCCACCACCATTTGAAATAAATTGCACAGTACAAAACACTTGAAAACTGTGAAAAATAAAACTGCCCATGACCAACGATGTAATTCGCTATCAGTGTCCAAATGTGCAGCTGGTGAGGAGTTCCCTTTTTTGAACGATGATTATTATTTGTACACTAGTTTCATTAATTTGGTCAGTTCTAGGTGAAACAGCACTGATATAAAACATACCGATTTGACAATTCTGACAGGTGAGGCCTCACACATCCCTCAACGTACAAAACCCCAGGCCAACTGAGCTTGGCCTGATGATAAATGGAAATGAAAAACTGAACATCACACTCAACATATACACTTACCAGGATGGGCAGATGCGTGGATACACACCATTTTAAGAATGAAACTAGAAGCAGGAGTAGGTCACTCAGTCATTTGTGCCCGTTCTGCTATTCAATATGATCATGCTGATCCGCTATCTCAACAAAATATTCTCACTTTTTCTCCAGGCCCCTTGATGGCTTAATATCTAAAAACTTATGAATCTCTTTCTTGAGAATGCTCTGTAGCAAGCTGTAAAGGCCTTCTGTGGTAGATAATCTCTCAGGTTCACCATGCTTTTTATTCACATCTGGAATGTGGGTGGCACTGGCTGGCCAGCATTAATTGTCCATCCCTATTCCCTTCAGAAGATGGTGGTGAGCTGGCTTTTTGAACTGCTGCTGTAGGCTGACCCACAATACTCTTAAGGCAGGAAATCCCAGCATTCTGACCCAGCGACAGTGAAGGAACGGTGATGTATTTCTATGTCAGGATGGTGAGTGGCTTGGAGGAGAACTTACAGGTGGTGGTGTTCTAAGCTGTCTAAGGACCTTTGGTGAATTTCTGCAGTGCATCTTGTACATAGTATACACTGCTGCTACTGAGCGTCAGCAGATGCTTGTGGGTGCAGTGCCAATCAAGCTGGTTGCTTTGTCCCTGATGGTGTCAAGCTTGAGTGTTGTTTGGGCTGCACTCATCTGGGCAAGTGGGGAATATTCCATCCCACTCCTGCCTTGTGGATGGAGGACAGGCTTTCGGAGTCAGGAGGGGAGTTACTCACAGCAGTATTCCTAGCCTCTAACCTGCACTTGCAGCCAGCGTATTTACATGGCAAGTCCAGTTGAGTCGATGGTAACTTAATGATGCTGACAGTGGGGGATTAAGTGATGGTAACATTGAATGTCGCGGGGCATTGGTTACATTGTCTCTTGTGGGAGAGTTAATGTTTTGGGCCCAGTGAGGAAGGGTCACTGGACCCAAAACATTAACTCTGATTTCTCTCCACAGATGCTGCCAGACCTGCTCAGCTTTTCCAGCAATTTCTGTTTTTGTCTCTGGGTTAATAGTCTGGCTTTAGATAATACCACTAGGCCACAGCATTCACTTTGAGAATTGCTTCCTCATCTCAGTCTGAAATAGCCTAGCCCATTTCCTGAGACCATTATCCCTGATTCTAGACTCCCCAATAAGGGGCAACATCCTCTCTGCATCTTGTCTTTCAAGACATTTTAGAATTTTATACATTTCTATTAGATCCCTTCTCATCCTTCTAAAGTCTAATGAATACAAGCCCAGTCAAAACAATCTCTCTTCTTATGAGAATCCTGCCACCCCTGACACCAGCCTTGTGAAAACCAAAAGACCTGTG
>NC_063343.1:59671540-59721611 GCF_021869965.1 Rhincodon typus
GACCCGAAATGTTAACTCTGATTTTTTTTCTTCACAGATGCTGCCAGACCTGCTGAGCTTTTCCAGCAACTTCTGTTTTTGAACCAGCCTAGTGAACCTCCACTGCACTCCCTCTGTGCAAGAATATCCTCTCTTCAGTACAGAAACGACAAATGCACATAGTACTCCAGGTGTGGTCTCACCGAGGACCTGTACAATTGCTGTAAGACATCCCTGCTTCTGCACTTGAATGCTCTCGATGTGGAGGCCAGCATATAATTTGCCCTTCTGGTTGCTTGCTGCAAATGCCCATCTACTTTCATTGACTGGTGTTACAAAGACACCCAGATACCACTGCACACCCATATTTCCCAATATTACACCATTTAAATAATACTATGTACTTCTGCTTTTCACACTGAAGTGTATAATTTCACATTTATTCATGCTATACTGCATCTGACATGAGTTTGTCCACACAACCAATTGTACAGGTCCTCAGTGAGACCACACCTGGAGTACTATGTGCATTTGTCGTTTCTGTACTGAAGAGAGGATATTCTTGCACAGAGGGAGTGCAGTGGAGGTTCACTAGGCTGGTTCAAAAACAGAAGTTGCTGGAAAAGCTCAGCAGGTCTGGCAGCATCTGTAAAGAAAAAAAAAAAATCAGAGTTAACGTTTCGGGTGTTCTGAGGAACGGTTACCAGACCTGAAACGTTAACTCTGATTTTTTTTTTCTTCACAGATGCCTCTCTGCATTCTCCTTGTGACCTCACCTAGCTTTGTGTCGTCAGCAAACTTGAAAATATTTCATTTGATTCCGTCACCAAGTTATCATCCTCATTTATATAGACTGTGAATGGCCTACCTGAAGATTACCTTATCAGCTAGGTCATCTAAGTTTTCTTTACATAGAGACATAGAAATGCACAACACGGAAACAGACCCTTTGGTCCAACTTGTCCATGTTGACCAGATATCCTAAGTTAATCTGGTTTAATTTGTCAGCCTTTGGCCCATTTCTCTCTAAACCCTTCCTACTCATATACCCAATCAGGTATCCATTAAATGTTGTAATTGTACCAGCCTCCACCACTTCCTCTGGCAGCTCATTCCACACACGCACCACCCTCTGCATGAGAAAGTTCCCCCTTAGGTTCCTTTTAAAACTTTCACCTCTCACCTTAAACCTATGACCTCTAGTTTCACCTCTACCTCAGGGAAAAGACCCTGACAATTCACCCTATCCATGCCCCTCAGCCTCCGATGCCTGAAAGAAAACAACCCCAGTCTACTCAGCCTCTCCTAGAGCTCAAACCCTCCAATCCTGGCAAAAGCCTCGTAAATCTTTTCTGAATCCTTTCAAGTTTAACAACAACTTTCCCGAAGCAGGGAGACCAGAATTGCATGCAGCATTCCAAAAGTGACCTAACCAAAATCCTGTACAGCCACACCATAACCTCCCAACTCTTTTACTCAATGCATTGACCAATAAAGGCAAGTGTACCAAACGTCTTCTTCATTATCCTATCTACCGGTGACTTCACTTTCAAGGATATGAACCTGTACTCCAAAGACCCTTTGCTCAGCAACACTGCATCCTTCATACAAGTTAGAATCAAAGTGGCACAGCTCGGTAAGGGGGAATGCACTGAAATTCAATCTGATCAGTAGTTGTTTGGTAGAAGTCTCATCATGAACCTTGCACATATCACTGATTAGGAATCTGGACTAATCCTCCACAGAAAAGGATTGATATAACTTCGGAAGGATATATGGTTTTAAAGAAAGTATAATATAGTTTCCAAGAATGATACCTGGACACCAGACATTAAGTTATGAGGAGACATTATACATTATAGGCCTATTTTCTCTACAATTTAGAAGGTTAAGAGGCAATCTGATCAAAACCTTTAAGATATTAATAGGAAAAGACAGGGTAGATAAAGAGAAATTATTTGCACTGGAGGAGGATTCTGGAAATAGGGAAGATGGCATTAGTCGATTGTTCACTTGGAAAGTTGGCACAGATACAGTGATCCAAATGGCCTTCTGTTGTGCTATAAGAATGCTGTGATTCTGAATGTGTGAGCATGAAGGAGGCCAGCTTAAGAAGCATCGGAATTGCTGTGTTTGGAGGTCAACATGACATAGATGAGAGTTTGATCAGTGGACAGACTGGGATATGGTAGTGAATGATGCTATGAAAGTGGAATTAGACAGTCTCAGTGCAATAAAACTGGGCAAGTGATCTCAGGCTCAGCACAGGGTCACTGTCTGGTTTAACTCGATGCTGTGGCCAGGGGAAATGACAGAATCAACAGCAAGACATGAGATTTGTCAGGGGTTCTAAGGTAATGACTTTGATCTTATCAATGATTAGTCAGCAGAAATTGCAGTTCATCGAGAACTGGACGTTGGACAAGCAGTTGGAGAATATAGAGACATTGGGGGACTGAAAGAATGATTTCAACAGCTGGTGCACATCAAATTTGGAAATAAAAAGATGTAAACATCAGGATAACTGTGAAAGTGTCAGTCTTGGCTCAGTGGTACTGCTCCTGCTTCCAAGCCTAAAGATCCTAGGTTCAAGTCTCAAGTCAGACACTTCAGTGGAGTCCTGGTCACTATGGCAGAGAACTTCATCAGGATGATGCACTTACACAGTTCGTCAGGAGGTGGAAGGAAGGATAATGAACTGACAATGAGATATACTGATTCAGGATGAAACAGAGTGCTCGCATCCCTACAAATTAAACTTTTCCTAAGAGGTCCCAGAATTTGGAATACTTACTCCACCAGGGCGTGAGCCAAGGATTCGATGTTCTCCCGGTCTAAATTTGTGGTTGGTTCATCCAGTGCAAGGATTCCACAATTCAGGCAGAAGGTCTCAGCCAGAGCCAGACGGATAATGAGTGATGCAAGGACCTGAAATGCAATATGACAAGAGATCATTAAATAGGCCAGACGGAACCCGATCATCCCCAATGGACTACAGTTCACATTCAGGCCTTCCCAATTTGGCCCCAGCCGCGACAATGTCTACATTCAGAACATTGAGATCCTTCAAAAACGTTTATCCCTGCGACTCCTGAAACCCACACTCGCAGCGATGCGCCGGCATCTCCGGGCACTACAATCAAGCCTACCCCAGCTCAGAGCCTCCCTCTCCCAGACCTGCAAAGGACCTCTCCTGTTTTTCATTCTCCGTAGGATCCACAACCTGAACTCACAATTCTACTCAGCTTTATTGGACACAAAAAACCATAAGTATAGTAAACTTACTGGTGCCAAAACAGGCTTCCTCCACCCCCCAAATCCCCAACCCTACCCAGGACCTTCCCCACAATGTTCCCGCCGCCATTGGCCATGTGGCCACTGTCGGAGCACCCACGGATGACGTCACATCCTCCGCCGCCGGGTACACCACTTCCGGGACAGCGAATGCCATCGACACCGCTGCTGATGCCATTTCCGAGACCAACACCACAGACACTGAGGACGCACCTGCCGACACCGCTGCTGCCGCCGCCTACCCCGCTCCTCCCACCACCGATGGCGCTCCAACCACCGCCAACGCCGACGCAACTCTGCCCAATGCCAACACCGATGGCACTCCGCCCACTGAAGCAGACATCACGGCCTCCACAGCCAGCAGCTCGAGGGGACAATAGCACCCAGCCCTGCTGAGTCTTCACCATCCCCCCAGACCTCCCCCTTACTGAGGACGAACGGTCAGTGCTCAGTAAAGGGCTCACCTTTGTCCCCCTCCACCCACAGATCAACGAATACTGGTCACGCTTGGACGTTGAACAGTTTTTCCGCCGCCTCCGCGCTTACTTCTTTAACCGTGAACCTAACCCTCCCTCTACTGACCCCTTCTCCCGCCTCCAACACACCCCCTCCTCCTGGACACCACCCCAAGGCCTCCTACACTCCCTCGACCTCTTCATCTCCAACTGCCATCGTGACATCAATCGCCTCAACCTCTCCACCCCTCTCACCCACTCCAACATCTCCCCCACAGAACATGCAGACCTTCGCTCCCTCTGCTCCAATCCCAACCTCACCATAAAACCCGCGGACAAGGGAGGCGCAGTTGTAGTATGGCACACTGACCTCTACATCGCCAAGGCCAGGTGCCAACTCTCTGACACTTCCTCCTACCGCCCCCTTGATCATGACCCCACCCCCGACCACCAAAACATCATCTCCCAAACCATCCACAACCTCATCACCTCAGGTGACCTCCCACCCACAGCGTCCAACCTCATCGTTCCCCAACCCCGCACCGCCCGCTTCTATCTCCTTCCCAAAATCCACAAACCTGACTGCCCTGGTCGACCCATTGTCTCCGCCTGCTCCTGCCCCACCGAACTTATCTCCACCGATCTGGACTCCACCACCAAAGACATCTTTCCCTCCCCACCTTTATCTGCTTTCCGGAGGGACAACTCTCTCCGTGACTCCCTTGTCCGCTCCACACTCCCCTCCAGCTCCACCACACCCGGCACTTTTCCCTGCAACCGCAGGAAGTGCTACACCTGCCCCCATACCTCCTCCCTCACCCCCATCCCAGGCCCCAAGAAGACTTTCCACATCAAGCAGATGTTCACCTGCACATCTGCCAATGTGGTATACTGCATCTGCTGTACCTGGTGTGGCTTCCTCTACATCGGGGAAACCAAGCGGAGACTCGGGGACTGCTTTGCAGAACACCTACGCTCGGTTCGCAACAAACAACTGCACCTCCCAGTCGCGAACCATTTCAACTCCCCCTCCCATTCCTCAGACGACATGTCCATCCTGGGCCTCCTGCAGTGCCACAACGATGCCACCCGAAGGTTGCAGGAACAGCAACTCATATTCCGCTTGGGAACCCTGCAGCCCAATGGTATCAATGTGGATTTCACAAGTTTCAAAATCTCCCCTCCCCCCACCGCATCCCAAAACCAGTCCAACTCGTCCCTGCCTCCCTAACCTGTTCTTCCTCCCACCTATCCCCTCCTCCCACCTCAAGCCGCACCTCCATCTCCTACCGACCAACCTCATCCCGCCCCCTTGACCTGTCCGTCCTCCCTGGACTGACCTATCCCCTTCCTAACTCCCTACCTACACTCACCTTTCCTGGCCCCATCCCCGCCTCTTCGACCTGTTTGTTTCCTCTCCACCTATCCTCTCCTCTATCCCTCTTCTATCCGCCTCCCACTCTCTCCCTATTTATTTCAAAACCCCCTTCCCCTCCCCCTTTTCTGATGAAGGGTCTAGGCCCGAAACGTCAGCCTCTCTGCTCCTATGATGCTGCTTGGCCTGCTGTGTTCATCCAGCCCTGCACCTTGTTGTCTCCATTTTCTCCCCCTTGGTCCAGGGACTCCCTACCTACGTCCGTGACACCACCACACACTCCACCTCCTCCAAAACTTCCAATTCCCTGGTCCCCAACACTTCATCTTTACCATGGACGTCCAGTCCCTATACACCTGCATTCCCCATGCAGATGGCCTAAAGGCCCTCCGCTTCTTCCTGTCCCGCAGGCCCGACCAGTCTCCCTCCACCGACACCCTCATTCGTTTAGCCGAACTCGTCTTCACCCTCAACAACTTCTCTTTCAATTCCTCCCACTTCCTACAGACAAAGGGGGTGGCCATGGGTACCCGCATGGGCCCAAGCTATGCCTGCCTCTTTGTAGTTTATGTGGAACAATCCCTCTTCTGTAGCTACACTGGCCCTAAACCCCACTTCTTCCTCCGTCACATGGATGACTGTATCGGCGCCGCCTCGTGCTCCCACGAGGAGCTCGAACAGTTCATCCACTTCACCAACACCTTCCAACCCAACCTTAAGTTCACCTGGAGCATCTCTAACACCTCTCCCACCTTCCTGGACCTCTCTGTCTCCATCTCCGGCAACCACCTGGAAACCGATATCCATTTCAAGCCCACCGACTCCCACAGCTACCTAGAATACACCTCCTCCCACCCACCTTCCTGCAAAAATGCCATCCTCTATTCCTAATTCCTTCGCCTCCGCCGCATCTGCTCCCATGATGAGGCATTCCACTCCCGAACATCTCAGATGTCCTCGTTTTTCAAGGACCACAACCTCCCCGCCTTGGTGGTCGAGGATGCCCTCAACCGTGTCTCCCGCATTTCCCGCAACTCATCCCTCACACCCCCTCCCTGCAATAACAACCAAAACAGAATCCCCCTCGTCCTCACGTACCACCCCACCAACCTCTGGATCCAATGCATCATCCTCCGACACTTCCGCCATCTGCAATCTGACCCCACCACCAAAGACATTTTTCCCTCCCCACCCTTATGTGCTTTCCGGAGGGACCACTTTCCCCGGGACTCCCTTGTCCGCTCCACACTCCCCTCCAGCCCCACCACATCTGGCACTTTTCCCTGCAACCGCAGAAAGTGCTACACCTGCCCCTATACCTCCTCCCTCACCTCCATCCCAGGCCCCAAGAAGACTTTCCACATCAAGCAGATGTTCACCTGCACATCTGCTAATGTGGTATACTGTATCCGCTGTTCCCGTTGTGGCCTCCTCTACATCGGGGAAACCAAGCGGAGGCTGGGGGACCACTTTGCAGAACGCCTACGCTCGGTTCGCACTAAACAACTGCACCTCCCAGTCGCGAACCATTTCAACTCTCCCTCCCATTCCTCAGATGACATGTCCATCCTGGGCCTCCTGCAGTGCCACAACGATGCCACCCGAAGGTTGCAGGAACAGCAACTCATATTCCACTTGGGAACCCTGCAGCCCAATGGTATCAATGTGGACTTCACAAGCTTCAAAATCTCCCCTCCCCCTACTGCATCCCAAAACCAGCCCAGCTCGTCCCCACCTCCCTAACCTGTCCTCCCTTCCACCTATCCCCTCCTCCCACCTCAAGCCCCACCTCCATCTCCTACCTACTGGCCTCATCCCGCCCCCTTGACCTGTCCATCCTCCCTGGACTAACCAATCTCCTCCCTAACTCCCCACCTACACTCACCCTTACTGGCTCCATCCCCGTCTCTTTGACCTGTCTGTCTTCTCTCCACCCATCTTCTCCTCTATCCATCTTCTATCCACCTCCCCCTCTCTCCCTGTTTATTTCAGAACCCCCTTCCCCTCCCCTATTTCTGAAGGAGGGTCTAGGCCCGAAACGTCAGCCTTCCTGCTCCTCTGATGCTGCTTGGCCTGCTGTGTTCATCCAGCTCTACACCTTGTTATCTCTGATGGGCTGAATAGTTTCCTTCCAATGCCATAAATATCTGATTTGATGCAAAACTATCAGCAACTTACATTAAACTTGTATTACGAGATATATTAATCTAACAAAGATGTTAACAAATACTTAACACCATTATAAGCCAGAAAATAGGAACAAAGGATCTGTAGTAGGTCATGCAGCCCCTGAACCTGTTCCACCATTTAATGAGATCATGGCTGATCTGTGGCCTAACTCCATATACCTGCCTTTGGCCCATATCCCTTAATATCTTTGCTTAACAAAAAATTATCTACCTCAGATTTAAAATTAACAACTGATCCAGCATCCACTGCTATTTGTGGAAGTGAATTCCAAACATCTACCACGTGGAGAAACCGAGCAGATCTGGCAGCATATATAGACAAAGAAATAGAGCTAACGTTCTGAATCCAGTCTAAGTCTTCGGGAGATTCTTCTTTCAAATTTCCAGCATCTGTACTATTTTACTTTTGCATTATTAGTTTGAGGTTGAAAGATTTTTGAAAGATTTACTTGACTGTCAAGTCTCTACAATGAATTAACCACCAAATGTCAAGATGGATATTAATTGTGGGTTACTGGGTACTCGCACTGGAACTTCCTTCCTTACAGCATTGCAAGTGTTCCTACTGCTGATGGGCTGCAGTAGTTTAAGGTGCCAGGTCAATACCACCTTCTCTAGGGCAATTAGGGATGAGCAATAATACTTGGGATGCTCATATCCCATGAGTGAAATTTTTAAAAATAGCATTCTGGCCTCTAAGTCAGAGAGGATACAATCAAGTCCCACTCAAGACTTCAACACATTTCTCTGAGCTTGTGTGCAGTACAAACACTGGCATGAACCTGTTGGCCAGGATGCTTTATACATTTTACAATATATATTTACCACAAAATCAAAATTAACTTCAGTGAGGCAACTGTGACAAGAAATTAATATTTCGCTTTGGTTCATTACTCACTTTTTCCAGCATTTTGATTCAGTATAACTCAGATAGGGAACTTAATGCTTCATTAAGCACATTTTGTGAGCACCTTTAGTTCATTATTATGCTAGTTGTATCAATCCAATTATTAGAATAATGTTATCATCAGTTTGGCACATCATAGTAAACCCCAAATCATTACTCTGCAGAACTTACAGCAATACATTGCTATTATACTCTCAGCCAATTTGATCTGAACATACCTTCAGCAAAATGCACAAGTCCATAACAGTAGAAATTGAGAATCCTAACAATAATTCTCCTAACTTCAAACTAAAGCTCAAATATTAAATAAGAAATTTGTTGACATTCAGCATAGAAAATACAGCAATAGGAGAGCCTGTTACTTTAATAAATTACCAGTCTCTTACTGTTGCAAAGTTGGGTAGAGTACTTGTGGATTGGGAGGCAGGAAGTTAGAATTTGGTGCTTGTAAAATGCTAGAGGAGAAAGCATTGTGTGGTCCCTTTAAAAGGTCAGGTTTTTTTTGTGCTTAGAGATTCAAAATGGATGCCTGTGAGCAGCAACTTGAAAGTTTGCAAGTACACGGAGAGCACCCGAATTGAAACATTTGTATTGAAAGGCCATACAGTTAGCAGGCCAAGCAGCAGTTGTTACCACAACAACAGGCTTTTGAATTTAGCCAATCAATCAGTTTGAACCAGGTACTTAGATACCAAAAACCTATTAAATAATCTGATCGTTTTGACAACATATGGCCAATCCTATTGTAGGAAATATTGATGTGTCATCAAGGGTATAAAAGAAGTGGGCAGTTGGACAAAGACCCCATTGCTAACTGCCATCCACCAGAGCTCAAGGCCTTCAGCTTCCAAAAGGGAATCGCTGGGTCTCAGTCTCCTCTGTGTTAGGGAAAGCATCATCTAAATAACCACAGTACCAACAACAAAGTTAATATTCCGACAGAAGAATTGACGGAGAAGGCACAGAACACTCTGGAAGACACGTAACCTGGCTGTAATTTTGAGAGACTAAATTCCACCTTTTAATATAAGTGGGACTTGTATTTATTGGAACAGCATACCATTAGAATCTTGCTTTATTCGGGAATAGCTAATGCTTAGAGGTATTACTTTTTTCTCACCATTTTTCACACTCCTTTTGCAGATTATAGGGTGAGCTGCTCCTCTTTGGGTGTTTCACTTTTAGTTCTCAGCGGGGGTTGGGGGGCAGAATCTGCCATCTGGAGAGGAGGGGAAGAGGAAACTTCTGATTTGTAACAATACTTAGCTGAGAAAGTGTTTGCGAAATGCCAGTGTGGGTCTAAAAGAAGCTAAACTTTGGTCAGTTAACCTGGTTGTTGGGTTTCTTTTAAAACAAGTCTTTCAGGGGGATGTGGGATTTATGGGCAGGGGATTGTTGCCCTTTCTTTGAGCAGAGTGTTCAGTCATTTCAGAGGACAGTTAAAAGTCAACCATATTGCTGTGGACCTGGAGTTACTCGTTGACAAGATGGCAGATTCACTTACAGGGCAGAAGTAAAATGAACTGGTTTTTATGATTATTGATCACAGTTTGGCTACTGACAATAGCTTTCACAGCCAGAGAGACAAACGTTCTTGTGGGAGGGTTTGCTAGTGCTGTTGGGAGGACTTTAATCTAGTTCAGCAGGGGGACACAGTGAGCTAGTTCAACGGAGACACAGAATAACAAAAAGAAGGAACCCAGGCAGAGGGAGAACAGACATGCTGAGTCTCAAGTGAGTAAGGTGAGCTGGGTGGCCTCTATTTTAATGATGAGTTAAGGGTGTGGTTGGACACGTGGGATTGTAATGCTGCCATCACAGTGATGTGGTTGAGGGAGGGACAGGATTGGCAACTCAACATTCCTGGGTGTAGACTCTTCATGTAGGACAGGGGAGGGTGTGACAGGGGAGGGTGTAAAAGTGGAGCTGGTGTTACATTATGAATGAAGGGGTCAGTTACTGCAGTTAGGAGAGCAGATATCTTGGAAAAGTCGTCAAGTGAGGCTTTGAGGGTAGCGCTTAGGGATAAAAAGGGGACAGTCACACTGATATGAGGCCCCCAAATAGTGGGCAATTGAGCAGCCTAGCAAGCCAATCAGTTGGATCAATCGCTATAAAGTCTCAAAGAAATGAGACTGGATGGATCACCTGGCATCAACCTAGGCACTGGAAAAGGCAACAGGAGAAACAGCCCTGTTGACCCTGCAAAGTTATCCTTACAAATATCTGGGGTTTAGTGCCAAAATTGGGAGAGCTGTCTCACAGACTAGTCCTTCACTGTCACTGAGTTAAAATCCTGGAATTCCCTCACTAATGGCATTGTATGTCAACCCACAGCAGTTGGATAGCAGCGGTTCAAGAAGGCAGCTCATCACCACCTTCTCAAGGGCAACCAGGAACAGGAAATAAATGCTGGCCCAGCTAGCGACGCCCACACCCCACAAACGAATTTTAAAAAATTCACAGCTACTCCGTCTTTCCTTCGTCTGATTGAAGAAAATGCACAGATTGGTCAAAGGAAAGAATCCAGACCATTTCAAAATTATACCGAAAAAAACAAACTAGAAAAGAACCTGGTCAATAAGGAAGAAAGGCCATTTGAAAGAAACAAGTGTTGTTTGAAAGACGACGGCAGTAGTATGCACTGGAAAGAAACTGGTGCTCACAAGAAATTTACAACTTCCGGGTTCGATCCCACTCTCGGGTGGCTTCCTGTGTGGAGTCTGCACACGCTCCCTGTTTCCTCCGGGTGCTTTGGTTTCCTCCCATGGTCCAAAGACGTGCAGGTTAGGTGGATTGGCCATGCTAAATTGCCCATCGTGTCCAGGGACGTGTAGGCTACGTGGGTTAGCCATGGGAATAGGGTAAGGGGGTGAATCTGGGTGGGATGCTCTTTGGAGGGTCGGTGTGGACTCGATAGGCCAAATGGCCTGCTTCCACACAGTACGGATTCTATGATTATATTCCATGAATTAAAAACGTGCAAGACAAAACGTCAAGGAAAAGAATCAGAACATCCTCACTGCATTTTTGAAAAAGATGGAGCTGGCATATCCTGACAGAAAACTCGATTAGCCAATCTATCAGCAATGTCATTTTTCATGGCAATATTCCATTCAACACCTCAGATTGGAAACATGAGATTATTGGCCTTCGGTTGACAGTGTGACCTACACGTACTGAAGTACCTGTAACTCAAAGCTGCATTGATACAGACAAAATTAATGACATACCTTCTGTCCAGCACTGTACCTTCCTCTCATATCCAGTGCAGTGTCTCCCTTCACCATTACTACACGATAATTATAATTCCTCCTTTTGTCACTGGCTGACACATTTTCATCAGCATCAGAACGTATTTCAATATATTCAATATCTATTGAAAGGAAACACAAATCTGGTCTTAATTATCAAAAGAAAAGCCAAAGTTCATATTGTGTCCTTGCTACCAAATATCCAAAGCAGGGCACATGACACCGTGGATAAGGACCAGAATTGTAAAATGTGGAAAGTAAAGAAAATATATATTATTCATTTAAAATTGTGTTATATCCAAGTATTATAAAGTGTTCTAAAGTATTAGGTCCCACTATCTAAAACTGATCAAATTAGTGTATTAAATCCCTCTTAAATGAAAGGCCTGTATTTATATCACAGTCAATTATCTATAACTGTAATGGCTCAAGATGGTAGATGACAACAACCATCTTCTCAAGCTTAATAATTAACGTGCAATAAATTCTGTTCTTGCCAGTGCCCACTTTGAGATTGTTGAGGATCTGCTGAGATCAGGTTGAGGAATAGTAGCTGGTATAGCAGTGAAACAGATGATATGTCGTCAGTGAATGCAAGAGTCTCAGGGCGGAAACTTCTGGTTTTGCTGGGTAGCTCATGTGCTGCCTGTAAAAGTAGCAAAACACCTTTGCTGACTCTTCAATGGGCTGTACCTTCTGCCCATCAAGGAACTTGGAAGGTTGCCCTCCCTACTGGAGACCTCATGATATGATGTCTTGCTGGCCAATTGAGAGGTGGGCAGCTTTAAACCATGCTATTTAGAAAAGGAAGCTGCTGACATTTATAATGCAGTGAAACACCCTTAAAGCCTGAAGATCTATCTTCCCTCATTAGTTGCTATAAGCTGGGACTCTGACCCATTAATTTGAGGGAGTTTAATTTGTTAATCAGTCACTCTGAACCTCTTGGAAGTAAATCAAAGTGCCTGGATAAGGAAAGGTCTAGGTGCAGCAAGTCCTAACAAATCTTAAGGGTCATCACAGTGAATCATGTAAACAGTGACCATTGAACAGCCTTCCCAGTTTGTCCCTCCAACCATCACACCAATTTTTTTTGTGTCTATTTGTGTGTACAAGCAGTTGCGGGGGATAAGATTGATAAGGGGCTAGAAGTTAGGGGCTAGGAATCAAATGTTGACATTTTATAGTTGTCTTTTGTAGGTAGAATCTATTTATTTCAAATAAGTTCTTGTCATGGACAGAAAGGTGATCCTTGTTTACTTTTAAACTGGGCCTAAAACAAAGATAAATTGGGGAATTTTGAGTGCTGTTCTAAAATATTTAACTTTTCTAACACTCTGAAGTATAGCAGAGTTTTATCTTCAGTGTGTATCTCAGTGAGGTACATAAAAAATTCCCATCAATAACTCTGGCTGGGTTTAAAAGTATGTTGAACCCTTCCTTTCATCTCAGAAGAGTGCAAGTTGTTTTAATTTTTCCTCTTGATCTTAGAGGAAAATCATGTTTGTTCTTCCTCTGTCGCATTTTATGAGCTTCAATGTTAGGAAAAGAAACCATGAGCGCCACCTGCAGGACATCTTATGGGTTGTACCTTGACCTCTGTAAGTGCTTCGCCATAGGTCACGGATAATTTTGTTGATTTCTTCCATCTTCATACTGTGGAATCGCATGATGGCTCTAAAGGAGAAATGAGCAAGAGGGGAAATCAAAATTATTACCACATGAACCAGCCACACTTCGTTCATCCCCATCAAGCAAGTCCTTCTAGAATCACAGAATCCCTACAGTGTGGAAGCAGGCCGTTCAGCCCATCGAGACTACACCGCACCTCCCACTGAGCATCCTACCTAGATCCACTGCCTACCTAGTCCCTGTAACCCTGTATTTCCCATGGCTAATCCACCTAACTTGCACATCTTTGGACTTTGGGAGGAAACTGGAGCACCCGGAGGAAACCCACGCAGACGCAGGGCGATCATGCAAACTCCACTGACAGTTGCCCGAGGCTGGAAAAGAAGCTGGGTTCCTGGCGCTGTGAGGCAGCAGTGCTAACCACTGTGCCACCCCTCTTCTGTTACAAATCCTACAAGATGAAATTGGTATTTTTATATGCTAGCATTCTAGTTGTCCTGATACATAGCAAATACCAAAAATGTACTTACAAGGCTAAAACTAACGCTTTTAAACTTCAGGGTTGAGTTTCAAACCCACTTCAGAGTTACAAAACCACCCACAACAAATGGTTTGAACATGCTGTTACAGCACATCAGCCCACTAAAGCTGTCCAAGCAACACAACAGTACTTGCACGAAAATAACCCGTTAGCACTTGCTTCCGTAACTGAGAATAGCATCAAGCTGGCTTCCTATAGGTCACTCAGAAGTATCCTTGATCAGTTTCTGTAAACTTCCTTTATAATTTCCATAGATGAGTTTATAATTACAGTCCCCAAATATGAACGCAGATAAAGGTCAGGTGGACGGGCAAGTCACACTGTACGGCTTCTAAACTAATCCCAAGTTTGAAGCTCTTGTGTTCAATGAATTATTTCCTGAAGGAAAATCACCCTCGTTATTTATAGAAAGATGGATAGAGCCATCACTGATATATTGCACATGCCATGCACCATGCATTCAAATTACTGAATAATTAAGACTTTGAATTGTGCTCGGCAGGCCTTATTGACGATGCATTTAAACATGTTAAAAGCAGAAGGTAAACTTGATTCATCTCATCTGGACCATATTTTTAGATTGGCAATAGCAATCTGTGTTTCCACGAAGGTTACTGTTCACCCAGCAGGCACTGAATGACCTAATGTGATATATTCATATACAATGATGGTTTGCCTAACCTCACAGCCTGCCGGAGAGAAACAAACAGCTTCTAGTTAGAGTGGCAGTTCCCAGATAGCGTGGAATAGTGGCTGTCATTTACAAGTGAAGGAGGAGTGTGTAAATACCACTTTGATTTAACACACTCATTCATGCAGAATGGGACAAATGCATCATACAGGCAGACGTGAGGCAGTGGTAGGAGGTTCAATGGAAGTGATCATATTGGGAAAGTGTTGATTTAAAGAAACTGGTTCTAAAAAAGATCAGTTGAGGGGTACAAGGGTGACTATGGAAGACATATTTCCGACCCTGTGCTTGGCAAGGGTCTTTCTCTCCATCTTGAACATTCTTATTGACTTTAAATTCCGATACGTTACTGGTTTTGAAATAACTAAAGAAGACCAGGACGTGCCATTTTCTCAAAAAGCATGAACGTGATGCAAAGGCTTTTAATGGACGCATCTCGCATGATCAAAAAGGTGTTAACACTTCCTGCATTTACCGTTCAGCTCTTTGGAGGTTGTGAGATGACTCAAAATACTAATCATAATAACCTGACATGGTTGACAGAATATTTATCTGATTTAAACAAAAAGATGCAATCAATGTGTTTTCTTCTTAACCAAACTTCAGTAATTTTTGAGAGCTGACAGAAATGAGTCATACAACTTTTCCAAACTTAATTATGCACGAAGAATATCTGACATTGCAACTTTTTTTGAAAAGGTTACTACCCTTCATTCCTTGAAGGTACATTGTTCTTATCTTGTTCGAAACCTTTAAAAGGGCCGTACTCCTCGTAAAAACTACCAATTTACTGTGAAAAATAAAGCGGGAGGATTCATGCAGAGGCTCTGGAAATGTGACTATCAGATTAGTGCTCATGTAGTGACAGCTTTTACAATGGAAGTAGTCTCAAATCAAGAACTGTGTGCATATGAAGTGACTGAAACATTGTTTTTGTAAAATACCACTTCATTTTTACACCATACTAGTGGGATCTCTAGCTGACAAGACTTGTCTGAGGGAGACTGGAGGTGCAGTGGAGGGCTTTGTAAAGGGATTAAGTACTTGGACTCCAGAGATGGAAGACACAGAGGTTTGGGGCAATATCCACAGTTTATTGAAAGAGAAAGGTGGAAGCACCAGAAACTGCAAAAAGCTATAGACCTTGACAACATAGTTCTTTGAAGTTTGTGTCACATGTAGACAGAGTGGTTAAAGTGGTGTTTAGCACACTTGCCTTCAGTGCTCAGGCCATTGAGTATAGAGTTGGGAAGTCATGTTGAGGTTATAGGACATTGGTGAGGCCTCTTCTGAAGTACTGTGTCCAGTTATGGTCACCCTGTTATGGAGAGGATATTATTAAACTGGAGAGGGTTCAGAAAAGATTTACAAGGATGTTGCCAGAAATGGAGGGTTTGAGTTATAAGGAGAGGCTGAATAGGCTGGGACTCTTCTTTTCACTGGAGCGTAAGAGGTAGAGGAGAGACCTTAAAGGTTTATAAAATCATGAGGGGTATAGATAAGGTGAATAGCAGGTGTCTTGTCCCTAAGATAGGGGATTTCAAGACCTTGGGGCATATTTTTAAGATGAGAGGAGATAGATTTAAAAAGAACGCAAGAGGCAACATTTTTTTTTAAAAACACCGGAGTTCTTTGGAACTTCATTCCACACACACGTTTTACAGACATTTGGATGAATATATTAATAATAAAGATTAGGGGGATATGGGTCAAGTGCAGGCAGTTGGGACTAGTTTAGTTTGCAATTATGGTTGGCATGGACTGGCTGGACCAAAAGGTCCTTTTCCATGCTGTACGACTCAATGACTCTATAACAATCCAGCAATAGTACTGAATAGTTCCTCCTATGGGAGGCTTTAATCAAAAGTTTTCTGAAAATCCAAAAATATACAACATCACCAACTTCCCTTTATCAATTTTGTTAGTAACATCTTCAAAAATGTCTAATAGGCCTGTTAAACACGATTTTCCATTTGCAGCTCCATGCTGACTATGCCCAATCATGTCATTTTTCATCCAAATGCCCATTTATTATGCCATTTACAATTGATTCTAGCATTTTTCCAATGACTGATACAAGGTCGGTAGATTCCTGTTTATTCCCTTGCTCTTTTCTTTTAAAATAGTGGGATGATACTTGCAAGCCTCCAATCTGCAGGAATTAGTCCAGAATCTGTAGAATTTCTGTCGATGATTACCAATGCATCAATTTTCTCTACAGCTACCTTCTACCAGGGGACTTACCACTTTCAGCCCACTATCGCAATAGCCACTTCCTTTTGGGGAACTTATCAACTTAGAGCCCAATTAATTTCTTCAGTACAACCTTCTTACTAATACTCATTTTCTTTAATTCCTCGCTTTCCCTAGTCACTAGGATCTCTAATACTGGAAGATCTTTTGAAACTTCTTTAGCATAGACAGACACAAAGTAATCATATAGCTTCTATTTCCCATTATAAATTCTCCTGAATACTTTTAATGGACTTACATTCATCTCAGCTAATGTTTTTAAAAATATACCTTAGAAGCTTTTACAGTCCATTTGTATGCTTTTAACAGATTCCTATGCCAACTCATGCCCATTTGCCCATCCCCCACCAGTCCCACAGACCTTTGCAGTCACTCTGCTAACTCTGTCAATTCAAGTACCACTCTGCCATTCTATCTCCAATTTGCCCATTACCCAATTCACATGCTGACAGTAAATAAAGCTCTCTGTCTATTACTGACATTAAAGAGCACACTCATTGGTACAAAAACAAAACTGTACATTAAATTTCTTAAAATCTTTGTAAACAAACATTCCCAGTCTCTAAGCAGTCGTATCTATCCATTACAATGCTCACTCGATAGGCATCCTATTGTGAAAATGGCGGCTTTGTGAAATCAGTCATGCAGCACAATCCTATACTTTAGGAGATCATTCACTGGCAGCTTTGACAGTTCAATAATCATCCTAAACATCACCAAAGCAATGGAATAGACTGTCCACAGGACTATGAAGCAGCACTTTCTCAGCGATAAACGACTCACTGCTGCTCAGTTTTAGTTCTGCCAGGATTACTGACCTCCACAATTACAGGAGGCGGCGATGGTCTAGTGGTATTATGACTGGGCTGTTATTTCAGAGACCCAGATATTGTTCTGGGGTCCTGGGTTCAAATCCTGCCACGGCAGATGGTGGAATTTGAACTTAATAAAATATCTGGAATTAAGAATTCTATTGTCAGGAAAAAAAAACATTTGGTTAACTTTAGGAAAGGAAACTGCCATCCTTACCTGTTCTGGCCTGCATGTGACTCCAGCCCCTCAGCAATGTGGTTGACTCTTAACTGCCCTCTGGGCAATTAGGGATGGGCAATAAATGCCACCTAGCTAGCAACACCCTCATCCCGTTAATGAATAAAGAAAAAAAAATATAAACCTGGTCCAGATTATAGATAGAGAGCTGAACTCCAGAGGTGGGATGACATCTGGGCAGTATTTGACAATGAGGCATTAAGGATTCCTAGAAAATCTGGAAGATAGGAACTCGGGGAAAGCTCTAATGGTTGGAACTGATAGCGCAAAGGGTTGGTCGTGGTTGTTGGAGGTCAATCATCTCAGCCCTAGGATGTGACTGAAGGAATTCCTCACGGTATTGCCTCAGGCACAACCAGAAGGACAGAAGTTTGGACGTTCATTAATGTTCACATGATGTTCAGCATCATTCACTTCTTCTCAGATACTGAAGCAGCTCGTATCCATATCCACCAAGACTTCGGCAATACCCAGATTAGGACTGACAAGTGATAAGTAACATTTGCACCTCATAAACGTTAGACAATGATAAGCTCCAACAAGCCAGGACAGAATCATATATCCTTGATGTTTAAAGAAATTACCAGCACTGAATCCCCGACTATCAACATCTTGGAAGGTTACTACTGACCAGAAAATGAACTAGGCTAGCCATATAAATAACATGGCTCTAAGAGGAGGTCACAGGCTAGGACTTCTGCGATGACCAACTCACCTCCTGTATCCCCAGTGCTTGTCCACCATCTACAAAACACAAATCAGGAGTGTGATGGAGCACTCTCCACCTACCTGATGGGTGAAGCTCTAACGACAGGCATGAGAAAAGAACAAAAGTATGACGTTGAGATAGAGCACCAGCCATTATCATCATGAATGGCAGAGGAGGCAAAATGAGCCAAATGGCCTACTCTTGCGCCCCTTTCCTGTTTTCCCTTTAGGGCAGAACACCTGCCAACCTTACCCAGTCTGACCTAAAAGAGACTACAGGTTCACAACCACATGATTGACTCTTAACTGCCGCTTGGGTGGACTAACAAGCTAGTTACTTCAAGGGCAGTTAAGAATGGACAACCAATGCTAGCCTTGCCAACTTTGCCCAAATCATGAGAACAAATGCAAAATCACAAATAAGATTCCCAAGTATATCCTGCATCCAAAGCAAAGCAGAGCAGACCATTACTTTCTGAATAAAAAAGTAAACAAAGGGACACACAAGAGATCAAATTCACCCAGAGGGTTGTTAATCTATGGAATTCCTTGCCCAGTGAAGTAGTTGACGCTACTTCAGTAAACGTTTTTAAAGAAAAGGTAGATTTTTTTTGAACAATAAAGGAATTAAGGGTTACGGTGAGAACGCGGGTAAGTGGATCTGAGTCCACGAAAAGATCAGCCATGATCTTATTGAATGGCGGAGCAGGCTCGAAAGGCCAGACGGCCTACTCCTGCTCCTAGTTCTTATGTTCTTATGTAAATTGACAACTCCTGATTAAAGGACTCGAACTAATAGAACACATTACATGCTACCATGATCACTTCATCCTTTGCGGTTTATGGTTAATGTCTGAATCTGTATACAACTTTATTTAACAGTACAAAAGGTAAGCAAACAATATTCAGCACAACCTGCAGATCTATTGCAAAGCCAAAAACAAAGATGCTTTTCTTGGACAAACACAAAATCAAATGAATTTTGAAATACTAGAGGTATGCTGCAAGTATAGCAACTACCATCTCCTATTTCCAGGTTTAATTCTTTCAATTTTAGGTACAGCTGCAAATTCCTTTGGGGTTATTGCAGAAGAACGTTAAAATGTTAACTTTCCAAGAACAACATGTGAACATAAATATAGCTGTCACTTAGATGGTTTATGCAAAATCACAGAATTATTACAGAAGGCAGCCATTCAGCCCATCGTGCCTGCACCAGCTCCCTTATCTAAGCCAATCTTTTGCCTTTTCCCCTTATCACTGCACGCCATTAATATCCAAATAACCATCTGATGTTCTTCTAATGCCTCAATTGAACCTGCCTCCACCACATGTCCAGGCAGTGTACCCCTTACCCTAACAACCTGTTGTGTGACAGTTTTTTTTCTTCACATAACCCTTTGTTTGTTCGCCCATCACTTTAAAAGAGATGTTTATATTTTGAACTGAATGGTCTTGTTGATCTGTCCCAAATTAAAAACAGGATATAACATGATGTTCCATTAAAGGATAATGGCAACAGTATCAAGGATTTGAAAGGGAAGATGCACAGAAACGGTTTTCTTTGCTGGAGAAGCCAGAACAAGGGGACAAAACTTTTAAATTCAGTTCAGACATACCAGGGCAATAAAAGCTTTTGCACATAAGACATACCAGGGCAATAAAAGCTTTTGCACATAAAACAGTAAAACTGAAAAGCTGTTGATCTGGGGGTCAATTAGTAATATAAAACTGAGATTAATAATTTTTTGCTAGGTAAAGGTTTTGGAGGTAAATGGGACTACGGTGAGGTAATCTAGTTGAACCGATTACAGTGTGCATGTGGTTGACAGAAGCTGAACAAATAATGTTTGCTTAATATTTTACCTGAAGTGTGTGCTTGAAATTCATTCAATTCACAATTACCTACCAGATTTTCAACTCCTGTCCTAGTATTAAATGCATTATTTGTAATAAATAATGTACAATTTTATTTAAGCTTACTAATTTTTGAATTTGAATCATTCAACATCATCTACATCAGTTCAGGTTCTTCCATGATCCCAGTTTGGAAATAGGGTATAGGAGGTCTTATTTATAGATTCTGAATAAAAAGATTTAATAACATGCTTATATATAATCTTTGGTAACTGTGCTATCTTTTATATAATGCAAGAACATAAGAAACAGGAGTAGGCCCTCAAGTCTACTCTGCCTTTTCAAAAGCCACAGCTCCGGTCTTGGACTCAAAATTATAGAATCATACAGCATGGAAACAGACCCTCCAGTCCAACCAGTCCATACCAAACATAATCCCAAACTGAACTGGTCCCACTTGCCTGCTCCTGGGCCCATATCCCTCCAAATCTTTCCCTATTCACTTACTCATCCAAATGTCTATTAAACTCTAACTGTGCCCACATCCACCACTTCCTCAGGAAGTTCATTCCACATGTGAACCATCCTCTTTGTAAGAAATTTGCCTCTCACGTATTTTTAAATCTCTCTCCTCAAAAAAATGCCCCCAATCTCAAAATCCCCCACCCTAGGGAAAAGACACCTACCATTAACCCTAATATGAAAAGTAAAAGGAAGCTTCTTGTACTTAAACTGATGATTTTGCCTGATCGTGCCATCAATGGATACAAAAGATAATTTCTGATCATTCAGCATTTCACAGTTGTTTAAATGCAGATTTTGATACAAGATCAATGATCAGCACGCTTCATCAGTTCTTTAAATTAAAAAATTACATAAAACAGTTATCATTTCCTGTTTTGACAGATCTCACTGATTAATCAAACCTTGACTCAAAATTGCTGTGAATGATCAATTGAATTTTCAAAAATATACTAAGTCTAGTTTAAAATGTGTTTCCTCCATTCGGAATCTTGAAAAATCCATGCTTTTCACTGAGTTTTAAGAATACAAAACATCATTATCCTCACATTGTCTCTCTCTCTGAACTGTAGACAGTATCACTCTTGATGCTCAATGTAACTTGAGGAAAATTGTACAAAAGATTGCATTTTCATAATTCTTCTATGATTCAACGCAATGTTATCCAATACATTAGTCAGCAACCACATGTGGCTAACTGTATTCCTGAATAGTGAATTAATTTGTCTGTGACAGAATTATCAAGCATGTGACAACAATACTCATGCATGTGGCACATGCTGGCGCACTCTGACCTTCTGTTACAATAACGTACCGGAACTGGGTAACTAAAACAAGGATCACCACAGCCGCAGCTGTGGTTAGTCAGTGATTTCTAATGGACAGTGGCTGGATGAATGTCTAGTGCACCACCTTGTGAAATCCTGAGGTTTCTGACCCAGAAAAGTAGCAGCAAAGATCTCAAAAAAGTTCTAGTTGAGGCATTATGATTAGCCTTAGCTCCTGTGAAGAGGAAGATGAGTAAACATCAACCCTTACTTCTCTTCATTACGTACTGACTGCAGAAAACGTGTGGAGAGATAGTTTTGGGGCGGGGGCAGCACTGCGGAGTCAGATAACCGGACTAATATGTGACGCTTCTACGGTCAAATCTAATGTGTGCAGTGCTGATCACTGTATTACACTAAGGCTTTGAAAAGACTGTAAAAGGTGCAGAAAAGCTATAGAACTGACACGAGAAAACTGCAAAGTCACATCTCTCAGGAGAGGATGAACAAGCTGGGTATTCTGAAAAGACGGAGGGAGAATCCTTCATAATTATGAACGATTTTCACAGAGCAGTCACAGATGAAGGAAAGTGGGAGGGGGTTTCGTCAGGGGCAAGTGACATGGGTGGCGTAAGAAAGGTCTCAGGAGGCCAGGGAGGGGGTGATATTGGCAGCCAGTAGCCACCTCATTGCTCAGGTCCATGGTTTTGATCATGCGGAAATTACTACAGCCTTTATTGGATAGCTCTATCTTGGGTCTGCCCACATGGCTGAATACTCCAGCTAATGGCAATGCTCCCAGAGTGTCCAACAGATACCAGTCATCCGCTCTAATGGAGTACTTCACTGACGTGCAAATATTCATCGTCAATAAAGTGGTAAACTGAATATTGTTGTTTTATAAATCAGACTGATTTCAGGCAACATGAGAGAAAAGTGGCAGCCAGATGGATTTGTACTAATTTGATGGCCTCAGGACAGTCCAAAATGCTACATGGCCAATGAACTGCTTTTCATGAGTAGTCATTGGCGTTTGTAGGAACACAACAATCAATCTGCATCTAGCAAGGCACCCATTAATAAATTCAGAGGGCACAGGAGAACCACGTGCTTTTTATTTACTTTTTCAAGGGACGTTGGCAGCGCTAGCTGATCTAACATTCACTGTTAATCTCTAGTTGCCCTTGCAAAGGTGGTGGTGAGCTGCCTTCTCAATCTGCTGCAAACCATTTGGTGCAAGTAGACCCACAATGCCATTAAGGAAAGAATTCCAGGATTTTGACCCAGCAACAATGAAGGAACAGTGATATATTTCCATGTTGAGATGGTGAGTGGCTTGAAGGGGAACTTGCAGGTGGTGGTGTTCCTATATATCTGCTGTCTTTGTCCTGCTAGATGGTAGCATTTCAGAGTTTGGAAGGTGCTGTATTCTGAGTGTACAGGACATGTTTGTGTGTGGAAGGGGCCAGTGGAATATCCAAGCCTCCACGTCCATGTGGGAACCAATGACCGAGGAAGGAAAAGTGATAAGATCCTGTAGTCAGTTTCAGAAGCTGGACAGGTAATGAAAGAATAAGACCTGAAAAAGTAATAATTGGCAGATTACATACAAGTGCCATGAGCTACTGAACATAGGAATAGGTAGTTTGAAACATGTTCCTACAGAATTGATGCAGGAGGGTAGACACTGGATGCTTGCAGCATTGGGATTTGACTGGGACAGGAGGGATTTATTCAAGATAAACAAGTTGCACCTCGGCATCACTGGGATGTGGGGAGATTAATCAGGGATGTGGGGAGATTAATCAGGGATGTGGCGATTGGTTTAGGTTGATTTGTCAGGGGAAAATGAACCAGGAATAAAAAGTGCACAGAGATTAGAAGAGTCAAAAAGCTTGCAAATTGATTTGGAAAACAGGAGGAATGCATAGCAGACAAACATGAAGCTATCTAACGAAGGTTTAGAGATCACATGCAAGTTTAAAGAGAGGGGTGACTGGGAGGTGAGGGGCTAGTGAATTTACTGATGAGTACATTATAGGGCTGGAGTGGGATGACTGAGCTGAGGGGGTCCAAGAAAGAATCTAGTTTGTTAGAATTAAGGAATATTACAGGGGGCATTATGCAGCTGGATACATCCTACAGGCTACTAGAGGGTGCGTAAGGGTCACAGGAGCACATTTGTGGGAAAATTGCAGTCTAATTGGACAGCTTTACCTAAAAAGCCCACATAACACACGTCTCCTTTGGTTCTGTACCATTCTACGATTCTGTGTGCTTGCCTACGCAGATTAGTTGATTAGCACCATGTGACATATCCAGTCATCTACTTTCCTGTTCTGAATTATGCTGAATTTTAGAAGCATATCTGCATGATCATTATGAGAAAGATTGGGTTACAAATGCGATAGTTTAAAAAAAATGCTCTCTGCGAAATCTTTCATTTCTTCCTGCGAGGCCTTAAAATCACCACAACGGTTTCTTTTTCCCTCCGGTACCACCTCCACTGATTCAAGTAAAACTAAAGTGGCATCAGTGACGAGGCATTTCCGTCCACAGACAAATCCGTCACGTCACAAGCTCCGATGCAGTAAGGAAAATCTCAACTCTCTCTTGCTGTGTGAACTCTGATTTCTTTGCAGCCAAAACTGGAACGCCCAGGTCTTTTGCCTCAACATTATGTTTCTGCTTCTGTCCACATTACAACACACTTAGGAAATAACTTGGAAGGGGAAAATACGTGTTCTGTCGCAGGGTGACTGGAGTCGACACGTTAACTGTTTTTCTCTTTCCACAGATGTCGCCAGGCCTGCCGAGTTTCCCCAGCACTTTCTTGTTTTTGTTTCCTCTGGAAACCTCCTTAATTTTGGAAGATATTTAACGTTTGTGCATTGAACAGAACTAACATTTAAATAAAACTCATCAGGAATACCAACGCTTCTCAGGTCCAATATAAATTTAATTGGATTTGGGAATCATTGAGCAAAAACAACTTGGGCCACACTAACAGTTTATTCTCATTTTTTCCATTGTCCTCAATGTTAAAATCAGGTCGGACTGGATAAAAGATTTTTTTCTGAAGTATTGGGCAATCACAGTCCATGCCATATACAAGTAAGATAGATAGCAAAATAAAGGTGATTTTTATTTTCCAATCTTGATCATGGTTTCAAATTTCTCACCATCACTGTAACTTCCTCCAATCCAAAAACTCTCTAAGACAGGAACGCAGAGAACAGGAGCAGCAGTCGTCCATTTCATGCATCAAGCCTGCTCTACCACTCAATATGAACATGGGTGGCTCTTCTATCCCAATGCTATGTCGCTGCAGTTTACCCACATTCCTTGGTATCTTTAATCTCTGGAAATCTATCAATCTCTCTCTCAAATATATACAATGATTGAGCCAGCACAGCTGCTTGGAGTAGAAAGTTCCACAGACTCGTTGCTCAGAGTGGACATTTCCAAAGTTTCACCACCCTCAATTCTCCTCAACCCAATCCTAAATGGCTTCCTCTTATTCTGAGGCTATCCGCTGGTTGTAGAACTGCAGCAGCAACCAACCAACACCCTCACCTCCTCCCAACACCCCAACCCCACCTTTTAAAACTTCATTTCTCAGGGTGATTATTTTTCAAAGTCACCAGACAAAACTGGTACTGGAGAACCTTGGAAGTTGAAAGCAGCGTAAACAACCAAGCTACAAAAAGATCACTCGTGACAGCAACAAAAATGTCAGCAACAACAATTTTAAAGAAGACCGGTTTAATTTAATACTTGCCTTTAAATTTTTAACCACAAAAGATGCAATTCCAGGCTACTGAATTTAAATAGCCACCCCTAATGACAAATTGGGACATTTCAGGACATGGAAAGGTGCTATATAACTGCTAGTTGCTGTGAAAATAAGTATTGAAACATGTTTGGAAAAGATATGATTCCACGCTTTACAGGAATTTCTCCAAGGTCTCTTTCAAAAACTTAGGATATTCACAATACTAAGCAAGAACAGCACCTTATATAATGTCACAAATGATGAGTTGAGGGTAAAAGATTCACAACCGCAAATTCTTCACTGGACAGAACATGAATGTCTGGGAGATTCAGGAATACAGGTTTTTACTTACTGGTCTAGTGCCTTGTAATAAATATCCAGGTCCTTGTTAGCCAGTTCAGTTGTTCTCATTACAATCATCATTTCTCGAAACTTTTCCTCCGCGTCTCTATACTGAGGTTCTCTCAGCTCCTTTTTGAAATGAAGTATTTCCTCCTCAAAACCTTTCTGCCGCCCTTGAGCCAGGTTGCGATTTTTCTTGAAATCGTCCAGTCGCTCTTCCAGCTGTTTCCGCTCACTGCCAGTTTAAAATAAAACTTGTTATACAAAATGAATGACAAAATTAACACTTCTGCAAATGTGAGTGGGCAGGAATGTATCATGTACTGAACAGCTTTCTACATCAGAGTTCAGAAATAAATGCATGGATGAATGATTTTAACCAGAAGAAATGGAAAATGGAGCTGTTTTTTGGCTCATAAAGATGCAGAAATGTACAGAGGGATGGGGAGGTGGAGATAGTGATAATATCACTAGACTAGCAATCCAGGGATCCAGGCTAATGCTCTGATGACAAATTCAAATCTGACAATGGTGGAACTTGAATTCAATGAATTAAACATCTGAAAAATGATACCAAACATAATATTTAAATAAGTTATATATTTAGGAATATAAGTATAGAGCCTCCGTAATGCCGACTGTCAAATTATTGCCAAATGCTGCAGAAATCCATCTAGATCACGAAGCTACTTTCAGAAGGAAATCTGCCGTCCTTACCTGGTCTGGCCTACATGCGACTCCAGACCCAAGGTGATGTGGTCTCTAAATGCCCTCTGATACGTTCCTATCAAGCCACTATTTCAAGGGCAATTAAAGTTGGCAACAAATGCCAGTGCCTACAAGAATTTCTCCAAGGTCTCTTTCAAAAAAACTAGGATACCATAATCCTAAGCAAGAGCAGGAGCCTTTATTATATTACAAACTATGAGTTGAGGGTAAAAGGTTCACAGATGCACTTCCCTTACTGGACAGAACGTGAATGTTCTGCAAATGCCCACACCCCATCATAAAGAAAAAAACACTCTTATTTTGAATTCAGTTTCTATGTTTCTATGAGGGTTTGCTCTCAGGCAGCACAGGTACATACGGACAAGCAGAAAAAATATCTTCAGGTGTCAGCCTTTACTGAGAGGCAGCATCCAATTGCCTGTATCAAACCCATGGTTGGAAACACCAGTCCAAGTTTCAGCATGTGGGCTCG
This sequence comes from Rhincodon typus, assembly GCF_021869965.1. Lineage (NCBI taxonomy): Eukaryota > Metazoa > Chordata > Chondrichthyes > Orectolobiformes > Rhincodontidae > Rhincodon > Rhincodon typus. The sequence goes on from NC_063343.1 coordinate 59,698,333, forward strand.
GCCAAAACGGCAGTGCAGTTCTGAAGGAGCGGTGCGCTGTTGGAGGTGCCCAATTTCCTATGAGATGTTAATCTTTGGCCCTGTTGCCAGCTCAAGTGAAAGTACAAAGTAGAATCTGAATAACATCAGGGGAGCTCCCATTACATACAGGTCAATATTTGTGAATATTCATGTGAGCTTCCGGTGCACAAATTGGCTGGCAAATTCTGCCAAAGGAAAGCAAAGACTGAACTCCAAACCCCAAATATCTGCACCGTACTTTGGGACGTTCCAAGGATGTGAAACTGACTATATGACTGCAAGCTCCTTCTTTACTTAACGATTTCTGAGAGTCAATGAAAATTTCACAAACAGCTTCAATCTTTTGAAATTAGAAATCGACAAATCCTCACGGAGTCACTAGAATCCACGAAAAAAATATTTTATTTTGTATATTGGTCTATTTGTTCCTGTTCACATTAAGCAATTCCATTTTGCTCATTTGCAGGAAAAAAAAACCCCTCAAAACCATTCCTAGGAATCCCTACATAATCCTCTAATTCAGAGGCACAATTGACTCAATTTAGGGAGAAATTTCAGATCTCCCGAAGAGATTTTTTTGGCTTGCAATTGATTGGCTGCAGTGGGAGATTGAACAAGGCACAGGCTCCATGAAAATCCTGTCACTGAAAGGAAAGGCCCATAAAATAATCTTGACACTTGTTTTCATTTCAAAACAGTGGCAGAGATTGACCATTGTTGCTTTCTGCAAGGATGAAGTTGTCAAATCTAAGAAAAAAAATCATTTTATCAACACTAGGGCCCAGATGTTCTCCAACAAAGAGAAGTTACACTTTTACAGCCAGTCCTGAGACATCTTTTGTGGAGGTAAAGTACATTCCTAATTCCTCTTCTGAAGCCAGTGACAAATTGTCTGCTTGAACCTTTGCAGTCCTTGGAGGTGCAAGTACATCCTCAGAGCTGTTAGGGAGGGAGTTCCAGGATTGTGACCCAGCGACACTGAAGGCACAGTGATACAGGAAGTCCTCAGGTTGCAAATGGGTTCTGTTTTGGTGCCCAATCAAGAGGCACAGCACAAGGTAAAACAGCCATTAGTAAACGCAAGAAATGTTTGAACGTCAGGTCTTTAAAACTGTAACCATATATGGGGCTTGGGTGAGTTTGCAGGTGATGGTGTTCCCATGGATCTGCAACTCTCAACATTTCTAGGGTAGAGATCATGGGCTTTGTTGGTGCTTTTGTAGGCCAGGTTACTGCAATGCATCTTGTAGATGGTACACATAACTGCCACTACGCAGTAGTGGCAAAGAGTGAATGTGTTTAAGGTGGTGGATGGGATGCCATTCAAGATAGCTGCTTTATCCTGGATGGTGTCATTTTACTCGTTCTCCGAAAAACACCAGTTCCCCTGTACTCAGGGGCAGCCTACTCATGTAAAGAGATAACAAGGTGTAGAGCTGGATGAACACAGCAGGCCAAGCAGCATCAGAGGAGCAGGAAGGCTGATGTTTCGGGCCTAGACCCTTCTTCAGAAATGGGGGAGTGGAAGGGGGTTCTGAAATAAATAGGAAGAGAGGGGGAGGCGGATAGAAGATGGATAGAGGAGAAGATAGGTGGAGAGGAGACAGACAGGTCAAAGAGGCTGGGATGGAGCCAGTAAAAGTGAGTGAAGGTGGGGAGGTAGGGAGGAGATAGGTCAGTCCAGGGTGCGGGATGAGGTTAGTAGTTAGGAGATGGGGGTGGGGCTTGAGGTGGGAGGAGGGGATAGGTGGGAGGAAGGACAGGTTAGGGAGGCGGGGACGAGCTGGGCTGGTTTTGGGATGCGGTAGCGGGAGGGGAGATTTTGAAGCTTGTGAAGTCCACATTGATATCATTGGGCTGCAGGGTTCCCAAGCGGAATAGGAGTTGCTGTTCCTGCAACCTTCAGGTAGCATCGTTGTGGCACTGCAGGAGGCCCAGGATGGACATGTCGTCTGCGGAATGGGAGGGGGAGTTGAAATGGTTCGCGACTGGGAGGTGCAGTTGTTTAGTGGGAACCCAGCGTAGGTGTTCTGCAAAGCGGTCCCCAAGCCTCCGCTTGGTTTCCCCGATGTAGAGGAGGCCACAACGGGAACAGCGGATACAGTATACCACATTAGCAGACGTGCAGGTGAACATCTGCTTGACGTTCACCTGCAACGATGCTACCCGATGGTTGCAGGAACAGCAACTCATATTCCACTTGGGAATCCTGCAGCCCAATGGTATCAATGTGGACTTCACAAGCTTCAAAATCTCCCCTCACCCTACCACATCCCAAAACCAGCCCAGCTCGTCCCCGCCTCCCTAACCTGTCCTTCCTCCCACCTATCCCCTCCTCCCACCTCAAGCCGCAACCCCATGTCCTACCTACTAACCTCATCCCACCCCCTTGACCTGTCCGTCCTCCCTGGACTGACCTATCTCCTCCTTACCTCCCCACCTACACTCACCTTCACTGGCTCCATCCCCGCCTCCTTGACCTGTCTGTCTCCTCTCCACCTATCTTCTCCTCTATCCATCTTCTATCCACCTCCCCCTCTCTCCCTATTTATTTCAGAACCCCCTTCCCCTCCCCCATTTCTGAAGAAAGGTCGAGACCCGAAACGTCAGCCTTCCTGCTCCTCTGATGCTGCTTGGCCTGCTGTGTTCATCCAGCTCTACGCCTTATCATCTCAGATTCTCCAGCATCTGCAGTACCTACTATCTCTACTCATGTAAAGGTCTAAGCATAATTTAAGGAAGCCATGAGATCCCTAGCATTAAATATTGGCAACAACAATTCAGCATTTGAAGAAACTTATACTGTGTATTTTAAAGCTTTGTCATACTTTCTGAGATGCATTACTTTCATCTCTCCCATCTCTTTTAAAAGCTCCTTCCTCTTGGTCTCCACAACATCCAATTCTTCCATTCTCTTCCGTAACGTTAAGTTATCCTGCAACCAGCGCTCCTCAAGCTGTGAGACGCAGAAATATAACACAACCGTGATTATTTTGTGCTGCATTCATTCACCAGGTTGACATACAAAAACTGCAAACATATGCAGGCAAATTGAACAGAAACATACTTGAAAGAATTTATTTATTTATTTTTTTTTAAAAAAGAATTCTCTTCCCAGACTAGCAGTGGAGGCTGGTTCAATAAATATAATCAGGGCTGAGCATCGATTTTTAATTGACAAGGGTGTCAAAGATTATGGTGGACGGGTACTGAAAACAAAGTGAAATAAAGGCTACAATCCAATCACCTTAAGTGGTGGAGGAGCCAAATGCCCTTTTCAAACCATTAACAGACAGAAGACTTGATCACCCAGGTTGCATGAAAATAAATCAGAAAATAATTTGCCAACAGGACACAAAATGCTTGAAAGACTATAGGTTAAGTAAGTGGGCAAAGGATTGGCCTCCGTCTCATGCACTCCTGCCCCTATTTCTTATGATTTTGGATACATTAACATTTGCACAGAGTAAAGGAGTTAACTTTGCTTTGTGTGAAGCGTTATGGGTTTGGCAGTTAAACACAGCCCAAAGCAGCTAACATTCATTAATCCCCATGATGGAATTAGCATCCTGATGCCCAGCTGCTGAGTTGGTTGCCCTTGTGTTGGAGCTGGATCAAACACAGACAGCAACACACAACTAGGTCTTGTGTTTCAATCAGGTTAGGTAATGTCACTCAGTGAGATTGCAGCTTTACACAAGGTTGCAGTCACCGCTGGACTAGGGTCAAAGAATGCATGAAAGCTCACTCATTCACCTCCGACTTCTGTTGGAAGCTTTACATAATGGGCCATGCCAGAGCTGAGCTCCATTAGACACTGGCTCAGTCTAATGGCCAGACAACCTACCCTAGAATCACAGAATCTCTACAGTGCAGAAACAGGTCAGTTGGTCCATTGAGTTCACACTGATCCTCTGTGTTTGGTTGATTGGGCAGTTACCAATTGTAACTCCATTCTGTCTAAGGCCTAATTTTAATCTAGTGAAAAAGTAATAAAACCAGAAATTGTTGGTAAGACGCAGAACGTTATGGAAACATCTGTGGAGATAAACACAACCAATGCTTCCTAGTTCTATTGACAGGTCACATGTCTGAGAAGTTGGGAATGTAACAGGTTTTGACCAAGGGATGGGTGTGACAGGGACAAAAGGAAAGTCCAGAAAAGAGGTGGATGACAGGAGAAATTGAATGTTATAGAATAACAGGATCCCTACAGTGTGTAAAGAGGTCGATCAACTCGTTGAGTCTGCACCAACATCCAAAAGAGCATTCCAAACCCAGACCCAACCCCCTACCCAAGCCCAGTAACTCCACATTTACCACTGCTAACTGACCTAGCCCACACATCGCTGGACACTAGGGGCAATTTAGTATGGCCAAAGCACCTAACCTGCACATCCTTGGGCTATGGGTAGAAACCGGAGCACCCGGCAGAAATCCACGCACACACAGGGAGAACGTGCAAACTCCACACAGTCACCCGAGGGTGGAATTGAACCCGGGTCCCCGGCACAGTGAGCAGCAGCAGTGCTAACCACTGAGCCGCCGGGCTGCCCGTTTAGAAACATAGAATAATTACAATGTGAATAAAAGCCATTCAGCCCATCAATTTTGCCTTAGTCCTCCAGGGTCAAAAGGAATGGAGATGGGGCAAGCAAAGAAACGAAAGATGCTGTCAACTGCAAGTGGAAAGGTAAGAGAAAAAAAAAATGAAACAAGTAAAGCAAACAAAATGGGCACAGAGTACTCTCTGAATTTGTTGAACTCAATTTGGAGTCTGGAAGGCCTAACTGAAAGATGTCCCTCAAGTGTGCCTGGAGCTTCAGTGGAGAAGCTCAGCAGCCTGAGGACAGAGATGTCAGCCTGAAGCAAGGTGGAGCATTAAAGTGGCAGGCTGTGAAATTCAGGATCACGATTGTTGACCAGGTGCAGGTGCCTTGAAAAGCAGTCACAAAAACCGCGGTTGATTTCCCCAGTGTAGATCTGCCAGATTGTGAGCACTTGTGTAGATTGAGGTAAGGCTGTTTTAATTGCTTCACCTGTCAAATGGAATTTTTCCACACTTCTGTCAGAAGCGAGCATTCCCAATCAAATCTACTCCTTTATGGATTAGAGTTTACAATCTTAAATCATTCTCGAATTCACATTTATTAATGGTTATGTTCAAACTGGCAATATGGGCCGTTGGTGAGAGAAACGCTGATGTCAGAGCAGTGCAGGCAGTGGGAAAAGATGACTCTTTGAGCTTGATTTTAGTTGTCTGTTGGGAAATAGAGCAGTTGTACCCTGACTCTTAGGCAGGAGGTGCAGGTTATTACTGATAATGAAGGAAAATAGAAACGCATTCTTACTTCTAGGTTGCACAAAAATTCTGCTCTCCTAAATAAATGAAATCTTGCCTTGAACTTACTTTTCAAATAAACAAATTTCTCTCCATCATAGCTTTTTGACTTTCCAATTGAATTGTTTTGGAAACTGATAATAAACTACTTGCAAGAACGTATAACCCCTTTCTCTCCCCTTCCCAACCCAAACCCATTCAATTTGTTTTTAAACACTGAAAAATCTTTTATCTTCCATCTCGAAGGATTTGCTTTATTGATAAAACCTTTGAGTTTTGCCATAGTGAGTTAAATAAAAAGTGTCATAAACAAACACTTATCAGCGAGATCTATCTAGCCACACAAAGTACAATAAATCTTCAAAAGTCCCATCAATCCGCTTACTGAAAGTGAAGCTTGAAAGATGAATGTAATTTCCATTTTTGCAACAGTAAAATGTTTTCTGAGCTATAATAGCAGTCTCTTGTAAAGAATGAGGACCTGCCTGGAATAACATCATTACCGCTTAAATTCAGAATTTTAACTGAAGTTCTAAACTTGGATCTTCTTTCAAAAACTTTATTCTTTCATGGGATGTAAGCACCACACCATTTATTGCCCATCCCTAATTCCCCCTAAACTGAGTGGCTTGTTGGCCATTTCAGAAGCAGTTATGAGTCAACGACACTGCTGCAGGTCTGGAGTCATGTCCAGACCAGACTGAGCAAAGATGGCAGATTTCCTTCCCTAAAAAAAAAACCACTAAGGAGCTAGATTTAACAAAAAATTACAACAGATGGATATTTGTCATGGTCACCACTGGGACCAGCTTTATATTCCAGATTAATTCTGAATTTAAATTTTTGCCAGCTGCTGGATGTGAACTTGTATCCCTAGGGCATTATCTTTTAGTCTCTGTCAGTTAGCTCAGTTGGTTGGATGCCTGGTTTGTAACACAGAGCGATGCCAATAGTGTGTGTTCAATTCCTGCACTGGCTGAGATCACCATGAAGGTTTCCACCTGCACAACCTTTTGCCTTGACTGAAGCACGGTGACACTCACGTTAAACCATCACCAGTCACCCCTCACTAGTGATAGCAGCCCTTTGGCCCAGTAGGACTACAGCAACGTAAACCAGTTCAGTTACAGTGTCATGTCCTCCCATTTTTTAATACCTAAAAAGGTCATAACTTGAAATTCAAGCATTAAAAGATAAGGCAGTAGCAGTAGTCCTTCATACTAGGTGTAGATACCAGCAAATAATTACAAAAGCCAATAGCAAACAATCAGCATCTCCAACATATACGACATTCCAAAAGAGCCTTCTGGATTAGTCATTTGTTGCTGTTCATGCTCCATTTACACCTCTGATACCTCCAACACACTCCTGCACATCAACATATTTTACCTTATGCAAACTCCAGGCCATCCAACACTCCAGTGTCTCAAATTGCAGCAAATCTCATTTCCCTATTATCCCTGTGCTTGCTGATCAACATCAGCTCCAGGCCACCTAAGCAATCTCTTCCTGCCCAACAACCCACTAAATACCTGTGCTCATCTCCTTCTGCCCTCTTGACCATCCCTAACCTTAATCATTCCACAATTGGTATCTTGCTTATAACAGCCCAAGCTCAGGAATTCCCTTTTTATATCAATCAGCCTCTCGACTCCACTTTCGCTCTTTATGACATGTCTTAAAATCTAACTTTCAAACAAGTTTTTGGTTAGCTGACCAATTATCTCCTTACATGATGGGGTGTTGTACTTTGTCAGCTAATTCCCCTTTGAACACTTTGGGACAGTTAATGACATTAAAACTGCTCTATATTTTCGTATGGTTGTCATACATCTCTCATTATGCCTCTCTTCAGGTCATTGCTAAGTGCTAGATGCACAAATGGTGATCTGCCAATTCATTGGTCTTCTACTGAAGTCTTGTCCATAATGATGAGATGGTCTATTCAACGGTCTATCTATATTCGCACGTCACCACTTTCTTTCATTTATTGGTGACAAAGATACAACTATTCAATCTCCAGAAGTTCCAAGTTTAGACCATTAATAACTTGTTCAGTGATGGAAGTGCTAACTCACTGTAAAGCAGCTCCTTTGTTCTGTTCTCATTACCCTCATTACATAATAATGAGAACACTCTGCTCAAAAACCATTTCACATTTCTCAGGCTGACTATCCTGTTTCAAATTAAAGTCACTGCAAAATATAAATTTTGCATCAGCTCTATACAACAAATCTGCAGTGCTCTGCCACTTAGCATCTTTGGCCAACTCTGTCATTCCTAGTGAACAGATGCTATGTGGATATCAATATCACTGCACCCAGCTCGCAATGCTACTGCAAGAAACTGGTTATAAACCAGGCAATAAGAACCTCAGCACTCAGTGAGGAATGCACAACCTAATTAACTCAACTCCATCTGAAAAATTACAAATTGTGTGGTATTCTCAAATATCTAATGCCATGAATGACGGCCTAGTAGGAGGCTTGCAGTTCTGAAACCCGTGGCAACCACTACACTGCCACCTGCCCAATGCTGCAGAATTTCTATATTTTATAAACAATTTTATTCCTACAAGATAAAAACATGTGAACAAGAGCTTAGAGGAATGTAGATTCAACCAAGACATTTTCATCTTCAAGGCCTGTGACCATAACTTCCAATTACATTCTTTTATTTTGTGCGCATGTCACACAAACAAACAAACACACACACACACTTGTATGGCACGGTGGCTCAGTGGTTAGCACGCTGCCTCACAGCACCAGGGATCCGTGTTCCATTTCACCCATGGGTGATTGTGTGAAGTTTGCACATTCTCCTGGTGTCTGCACGAGTTTCTTCCCACAGTCCAAAGATGTGCAAGTCAGGTGGATTGGCCATGCTAAATTGCCCACAGTGTCCAGGGATGTGCAGGCGAGGTGCGTTAGCCATGGGTAATGCAGTGATACATGGATAAAGGAGGGGGAGTGGGTCTGTGTGGGAATCTCTTCAGAGGGTCAGTGTGGACTCGATGGGGTGAATGGCCTGCTTCCACACTGTAGGGATTCTGTGATCTTATGATTAAAGAATGCAAATAGGTCATTTGGTCCTGATGGTCTTTGCCACTACTTTTTTAGAGATATTTTTTAGTCACTGGTTGTGACTAATATTCATTATCCATCCCTTAAGAGGGGAGTTAAAGGGCAGCCAAGAGTAAAACACATTGCTGTGGGTCTGGAGTCACATGTAGGCCAGACATGAACTACAGATTTCATTCCTTAAAGGACATTAGTGAACCAGACAATCGACAACGATTCCATGGTAATCGTTAGACTCTTAATTCCAAATTACTGAATCCAAATTCTACCGCTTGATGTGGTGGGATTTGAACCCAATCCTCAGAACATTGCCGAGGTCTCTGGATTAATAGTTTAGCATTATGCCACCTCCTCTTGTCCTTTTACGTCTAGCCCTAGCAATATATCCTCCTATTCCTCCTTTCCTTCTGCAGCTTCCCCTTAAATATATCTTTTCTATTCATCTAATACTCAACCACTGTGGTAGTGAATTCTGCATTCTAATTACTGTCTGAATGAAGAATTTTCTCCTGATATCTTGAGATAGTTATCACTTTGACACTGGATTTACTTTGTACTTCACATTCTTTTTGGAGTACTGATTTTTTAAGTTAGATTTTATGTAACAGGAATAGATTTTGTCATAAAGATGGATTTGTGTTCATAAAGCGCTGCTCAGGACTTCCAAGTTTCTCAAAGCGCTTTGCAAACATCAGACAGATTATTCAGTACAAATCTCGATATAGAACGGTAACAGTTTCATTTATCTTTCATCCAAATACAAAGTATTCAAAAAGGATTAAGTAAAGCTTTTCAGATTCAGCGAAGACCTGACAGAGTCAAAAAGGGAAAAGTGAGAAGCCTGATGATAAATTTAGAAAACAGTCCCACTGTTCACATCAAAACATCATTTTAATCACAACTTCTGTTGCATATCTGGCAGTGCCGAACACAGGCCCTATGTAGATCCAAGCTAATTCTTTCCTTAAAACAAATATGTAGGATCTTCCAGTTTTCAAACTTTATCACTGGAAATTCCTCCTTTTCCATATCAGCATGGAGGTATCAGACTGGATAATAGTTTCAATGTACAATCTTACAATGAACAGATGCTGAGAGAATGTAATACAAGTTCATTTACCCCCCCTAATCCAGTCGTGCTTTCTTGGACATCTTGAGGTTGTGAAAAGCATCACACAAAGTTAGCCTTCTCTATTTCACCAGAAGTAGAGCTTGCAATTGAGGGTTATTGGCATGTGTGGGAGGAGGTTAACTCTAACCTTAACCATAACCCTATTGCAGGTGAAGGGTGAAAATTTGGGTTTGGGGCAGCGCAATGAGCAGATTGAACCCAACAACATCTGTGTAAAAATGCCAAAGACCTGTACAGGAAAGATCTTGCTGTTAGACAGAGCTGGTTTACTCCATCTATCCAGATCACATGAAGGAACAAAACACATCAACTGAACAAGATCAAACCCATACCAATGGAATTTCTGTGGCTGCAATAATCTAAACAATAGATACTTCATAAGCAGGAAAACACGGAGACATCATGAAGGGATGAATGGTTTGTCTTTTTTTAAAATCCAGAATTCCAAAGCTTTCTTCCAGTCCAAACGCTCTATCACCTGTGCTTATAAACTTTAATAATTCCTTGTACCCAACTCCCTGATTTAATCACAATTCTCCTTAATTTTGCCTTATCCCTGCAACTCTTCCAAACCCATATTCTTGCTCACTTTAACTGAATCTGATTTACCTTGTGCTATCTTCTGCTAACAACAGTGCAGTCTTCAACTATCTTGCTTCTAACATTATTCCTAATCGCTCTTCACTGCTAAACTTTTCCTTCAAAAGCTTACTTGAAACCTGTGCCATTGACCACATCCATTGGCCAGTTTTCCCAATATCTTTTCCCCTAGATTTTCCCACTTTATTCTCAGTTCCACCTGCCATCACTTTGGGATATTTTGTGGCTCTAAAGAAACTATAAATATTCTGGTGAAAGGTGACAGACCTGAAGCGTTAAAGTATAAAATTCTAATAGGGCTAGATACAGTGAGGATTCCCCTGGTTGGGGAATCTAGAACCAGAAGAGACAATCTCAGGATACAGAGCAGTAACATAGCAAACTCAGAGGGTGGTCATCTTGTGGAATGCGTTAGCAGTTTAGAAAATCAAACGAGGCATAAATAAGGTGAATAGTAAAGGTCTTTCTCCTAGGGTAAGGGAATCAAAATCAGAGGCCATAGTTTTAAGGTGGGAGGGGAAAGGTTTAAAAGGGACCCGAGGGGCAACTTTTTCCACACAGAGGGTGGTACGTGTATGGAATGAACTGCCTGAAGAAGTGGTAGATGCCCGTGCAGTGACCACGTTTAAAAGACATTTGGACTGGTACACGAATAGGGAAAGATTCAGAGGAATAATGGGCCAAACGCAGGCAAGTGGGACTAGTTTAGTTCAGGAAACCTGATTGGCATGGAGGAATTGGACAGAAGGGAGTGTTTCTGTGCTGCATTCTTCTATAACACAGAAGACTGTAACACTGAGAAAATTCATGAGACAGATTTTTAGATATTAAAGGCATCAAAGGATATGGAGAGAAAACTTTGAGACAGAGGAGCAGCCATGATCATATTAAATGGCATAACAGGCTCAAAGGGCCAAATGGCTCCAATTTCTATGTTAACTCTGTCTCCCTCTTTACAGATGCTGCCAGGTCCATTGGGTTTCATAAAAACTTTGTTTTCTGTAAGATTTCCAGCATCCACAATAATTTTGTCTTTGGATACAGTTTCAAGTTGCATAAGTCAGATTGTTTCAGAAGTAGTTCATGAAAGTGAATCGCTTCCCTTACTTTCTGTGTATCTATGTCCTTCCGCGTAGCCTCCATATCTTTATGTATCCTGTCTCGTTGCTTTTCAGCTTCATTTAGCTGAGTAATGGTATCTTGAAGCTCAGATTCTTTTTGCTTGGAAAGTAACAGAAATACACAGAAGTTAAAACAAATCAAGAGCATTTCAGGTAATAACTGCTCATCTGTAAGCTACTGAGTTTACCTCTTTGTATTCATCTCTTCTTTCCTTGATGTATTTCTCAATTTCTCTTGCATAATCATCAATATTTTTGACTTTTTCTTTTATTTCATTTATCTAGACAAAAGACAGTTAAAATTTCAATTAATTTAAAATGTCAATTTATACAAAACTTTTCTTCTTTCCAAAAGGATGCTTGTGTTTTCTTCACAATAAAGATCTACAGTTTAACTGATGAACCACACAATTAAAATTGGTCAAGATTTGTTCCTTTAGTCCCAGTGTAAATAAAAACCTGGCGAGACCTAGAATTGGTGCATTTGAGTGGAAGCTTGTCAAACTCAATGGAAAAAGGTGTAGAAGGTTATCACGTTTGGGTTTGGAATAGTGAGGGAAGGTACATGAGAAGCCTTGACCAGCTGAGCCAAATGGAAAGCCACCAAACAGAAGCATGCACATTTGAAACCATTTCTGGAACTGCAATTCAAATACCTTTAGGTGGGAATTCAAGCATGTTACGTCTGACCTTATCTTGTATCTCCTTGCAGTTCATGTTTTTCCTCTCTATCAGATCCTGTTTTTCTTGCTGTAGTTTATCTAGAGCTGCAGCTAGTGGAGGTAACTGTTCCTTAGATTCCTGCAAGAGAGCAAACTCATATTTAATGGACTTTCCATTTTTTTCATAATCCACTTGAAAAAATTGTACTGTTACTAATTCCAATTTTAATTTAGATTCATGCATTTCCTGAGGGTCTCTGCTGGAACAAAGTTGATTAAATGGCTTCTCAGTTGAAGTAATGCTCAACAGCTCACCCCAATTGGACTTCCTTATGGTAGCTACATGGGTGAGATGTTGTATCACAGGCAAGAGTAGTCCTCATGTCCCCTACTGGTCAGTCTTTTTTTAATGTTCATTTATGGCCCATCCTTAATTGTCCAGAGGGCAGTTAAGAATCAACCACATTGCTGTAGATCTGGGGTCACATGTAGGCCAGACCAGGTAAGGATGACAAATTTCCTTCCCTAAAGGTCTTAAGTGAATCAGATGGGTTTTACCAACCATTGGTCATCATTAGATGATTAATTCCAGGTTTTTAAATGAATTCAAATTACACCATCTGTTATGGTGGGATTCGAACCTGGGCCCCAGAACATTATTTGGGTCTCTGGATTAATAGTCCAGCAACAATACCACTAGGTCATCATCTCCCCCAGAAAGACTTCATGCAGGTCTTTCCCGTGAACAAAGACAGACCGTTTTGGAGAGGGGGACCTGGAAAGAACAGGAAAGAGGGTCAACAAAAGCCAAGTGCAACTCTACCCCCACCTACTTTTCATTTGGGGGTTGACAACAAAATCAGGAGAAGTGTCTGAAATGATGGTCTAGAATAAAGCAACAAGTATGGAAGTCTCTGAACACAGCCAAAGAGACATTATGGGATGTTTGAGATGCAGACGTATACAGTGGACCTCTCAGTGTTACTTCCGACAGGTCTGGTTCCATGAACAATTTTTGCCATGTTTCAGAGGCTTGCATAAAAAAATGCTACTGAACCTCAGCTTTAAATTTTCATGGATGGAGCCCACAAAGGAATAAATAGTCCACCTCAAGTGGAAGAAATGAGACAAGTAGGACAATGTAGGATTGAAACTGAGCGTGCAGCAAGTGGCTGCTTTGTAATGGAGACTGCAGGATAACTAAATGAACAGCGTAGGGCAAAATCATTTGTTCTTGAAAGACACAAACCAAATTAAAAACTACATACTCTTATTTCTCTTTGTAGGGACTGAACCTCTGTGGAAAACTCAGCACTCTGTTCTTCCAGCTGCTGACGTCGCTGCATGTTGCTGGCAATTTGAAGTTTCTCAGCTCGGACCTCGTTGACAATACTCTTCAGAAGCTGGATCTGCTCTTGGTGATCTTGAATCATTTTCCTCTTCAGTTCTATTTTATTGCACACTACAATGGAAACGGCAATATCACAGCATGTTCACATCAAAGGTCATATCTCCAACAAGAGCTGCAGATTTTCATCAGGTCTTTACAAATATTCAAATAACAGTTTTGGTTTGAACCTGACTTGTGTTCCATCTGATGAGCTCACCTATCAGCAAGTCCTCTGAGTGGACGTCTGCCTTACCGAATTATCAGTTAAACAATTCTAATGTGCAGTTGGCAACTTGTATTTATAAAGTGCCTTCCACAAAATTGAACACCCAAAGGTACATGACATGAAAGCTGTTAAACAAATTGACCTCGCTGTGAGAGGTAAATCTCAAGGAGTAACTTAACCAGAGAACAGTACATTGGTGGAGCTGTTTAAGAAGCAGATTCCAGACTGAAGTGCTGAGGTAGCTGAAGGAATGGCCACCAATGGAGAAGTAAAACAAATGGACTGGAATGGTGCACAGTAGGCCAGAACTGAAGGGGTGCTGAAGTTTTGGAAGGTTGCTGAGCTGGAGGTGATTACACAGCTAGGGAGGGGTAAGTCATGGAGTTTGAAGCTGTGGAAAAGAATTTCAAAATTTAAGTGTTGCTGAATCAGCAGCCAGTGAGCTTCACAAACATGTCATACTCAAGTGCAAACAACATGCAGGAAAAGCCCAGCTGGTATATACAATTTCTTAGGTGTTGCAAATATAAAAGGGCTAACATCTGTTGGCCAGTCTGGGATGATGAAGGAGTTGATGCAAGAAAACAGCATTCTGGAAAACATCTCTCTGGCAATTAAACCTCTTTCAGAAAATCACAGTGAGCAATTCCCAAAACCTCATCTTCCTTTTCTACACTGCAATGTTAGCTTCAATGAGAACACCAGCCTAGTTTCTTTCTAAACACCATTGATTTATCTTAAATATCACAATCAATTGTTGGTGAAGTGAGGGTTAAAGGCACCAACTCTCTAAGTTTAAATAGTACTCAAGGGTCTTTGTAATGGTATACTAGAGACACTCCTCCAAAGCTTATTCAAGAAATCTATACATGTCCTCAAACTGAGAGAACACAATCTCGGAGGGCTTTTATGGAGGCCTCTGATGGAAGGAAAGCTAACAAGATTCCCTCAATGACTATACGTGGGAGGCCCCAACATGTTAAGCATGTGGCCACCAACAGTCCTTCTCCTGGATTAGGGAGGACAAGGTTAGAAATCCATCCTTGCCATAACAAATCACCGATGGCCCTGGACCAATGGGTGACCCAGGCCTGGGTCAAAGTGTTGGCAGAAGAGGTTTGGTGTGGAGACAAGTGGTCATCACCAAGGTTTTGGGGGACAGGCAGGGGGAAATTATTCCCAGCGGGTCTACCCCCTTTTGATGACAGATCCCTCGATGAGGCACAGAGTGCTTTTGAATACCAGTGGCAGGGGTGAAGGCCTTACATGGTCATTAACTGGCCATTTACAGGCCTCGATTAGCAACTGGGCAGGATGTCCAACCACTAGCCTCTCTGCTCTCCCTGAAGGCGGGATGCTCGCACACCCCAATTCCATCTAATTAAATAGCTCCCCCCGCCTCCCCAACCGTGTCCAAACATGCCACAAGAGGTGCCATAAAATCCCTCCTTGTTCTAGATGGGGTCTAACCCCCTGACGTTCATACACAAAGGGTAATGTGATGGCTGTGTTTCATTTTGGATCTTCTGCACAACAATGTCAATGCTTGCATTTTGCATTACAATAGCTTTATGACACTGGCTGTGAATCTTTAGTGATTACTGTATTGGAACACCTCAGCCCATTTCCTGCACAACTGATATTAGCTCTGAACTTTGCTTGGTTTATACATGGTGGAGATTATCCATCAGCACAAGTCATATAGCACGTTTATCTATTCTCAATGGCCTCTGCCAGATACATGACCATTTCCTCACTGCATCGAAATCTAAATCTCATCTATTTTTCTTGTTCAAGGTAATACCACCCACACACATCTTCGTATCATCTGCAGGCTTGCAGACTGGGCTCCCAATGCATTAATACAGATCAGTAATAGAGATGGTAAAGAATAGCAGTTCAAGCCTGTAGATACAATCAGTGTCTGGCCCCCACACAAATAAACTGCCAATAAATTTTGCCCACCAGAACGCAATAAATTCTTAATCTAATTCAAAAGCACTCTGCAAATCATGCAGGACTCATGCTTCTGAGGCAGAACGTCTTGAGTTCAAGTCATAATTGGTACCAACTTGCATCAAGAATTCAGGGGGCTAAGCAGCAGATTATAAAGCAGGACCTCAGAGGCTGAAATGACTGGATTATTCTCGGTGCCATGTGCTAGCGAGAATAGAATTAAGAGAATAGGGCAGATGAATGGATGGTTCAAAAGTTGGTGAAAGTGGGAGAATTTTACATTCCTGGATCACTGGGACTGTTTCTGGGGAAGGTGGGACCTGTACATAGTGGAGTCTGCACCTGATCCAGAATGAGACCAATATCCTTTGGGTAGGTTTTCTAGGGCTTTTGGAAGGATTTTAAACTAGTTAGGCAGGGGGTGCATTCACAGAGTGTTAGTACAATAGGGACACAACATACTTTAGTAAAGGAACCAAGACAGAGACAGTTC
Organism: Rhincodon typus; assembly: GCF_021869965.1. Lineage (NCBI taxonomy): Eukaryota > Metazoa > Chordata > Chondrichthyes > Orectolobiformes > Rhincodontidae > Rhincodon > Rhincodon typus. Next base: position 59,714,355 of record NC_063343.1, read on the forward strand.
AGCTACGTTTGAGATTCAAGGGTGCAAGGCGAGGCTGGATGGTCTCCAATGCTCAGAGTATTATAGTTAAGACAAACGAGTTAAGGGAATGGATTGACACATGGAAGTGTGATATTGTTGCCATTAGAGAGATGTGGTTGAGGGCCTGGCAACTGAACGTCCTGGGGAATAGGGGACAGTCTAAATTAAAAATGCAACACCACCTCCTCTTTGAGGAGTCAGTTCCTGCAATAAGGAGTCACTAACTTGGAAGGATCTTCAAATGAGGCCTTGTGGATACAGCCTAGAAATAAAAAGGAGCAGTAACAATGCTGGGAGTGTATTATAGGCCCCCAGTCAGTCAGTGGGCAATACAGGAGCAGGTATGTGGACAATTCACTTAGGTGTGTAATATATTAGGAAGTTTAAAAGTTCCCCAATGTTAATTGGGCTAGTCATAGTATAAAGGATTTGGGGGACACAGATGCCTTGAAATGCATTCAGGAAGATTTTTTTTGGAAACATATAGAAGGGTCTGTAAGGGTCAGTACACAGTTGACCTAATTTTGGGGAAGGAAGCCAGTTGGTTGATATGGCAGTGGGGGAGCATTTTAATGCAAACAACCACAAAACAGTATGATTTAATTGTTCTGGGAAAAGAAAAAGATGGTTTGTAAAATGGGTTTTTTGGATTTAAGCAAAGTGGACTTTATTAAAATAAGGTAGGATTTGGCTAAAGTAGTCTGGGAGCAGCTTATTGTGGGAAAATCTACAGCAAAACAGTGGGGGAGGTTCAGAAAGGAATTGGGGAATGCGCAGGTCTTCATGTTCCCTTTAGGGTGAAATGTAGGAGCAACAAGCCCAGAAAACCCTGGATGTCTAGGAATACTCAGGAACAATTTACAGCATCAGTAGTTCTTTCGTTTTTTATTTAGGAATACTCAGGACTGAATCAAAAGGCAGAGAGAGGCCTTTAGCAGGTGCAAAGGGAGACCCTAATGCAGTATAGAAAGTGTAGGTGAAATGTAACAAATAATTAGGCAAGATTGGGCATGAAAAAACACTGGCATGGGCCTTGTACAAAATTTCTGTATTCTCTTTTGTCACAGGGCAGGTCCCAGGGGACTGAAGAGTAGCTAGCAATGTTGTTCTGTATTTAAGGAAGACAATAGGGATAATCTGGGGAATTACAGGCCAGTGAGCCTTATGTCAGTGAGAGGGAAATCATTGCAGAAGGTTCTTTTGGAAAGTATTTATTGACATTTGGAAAAATATGGACTTATTAGTGAAAAGCAACTTGGCTTTGTGCCAAGGAGGTCATGTCTCCCAAACCTGATTAGTTTTTTTGAAGGATGTCAAAGTCTGAAGGACTGTGTTGCCAATCTGATGCCAATGTTCAGGGCATTTGTTCTTGGCTGGAAATGAGTTTGGAGTGAGTGGTTCAGTAAGCTTCACATGTTCCGGAAGGAGAGATCACATAGGCTGTATCTAACTCCCAAAGTAAATATATAATTCGGGGAATTTGGAGGCAATGTGGGGATTCGGAGCAGAGGGAAATTGCGTGCTTTTTGCTTGCCTATTTTCTGACTCATAGTTTGTAATTTTTTTTTTAAAAATAGGATAAACTGAAGTCCAGGATCAGGCATCCAACACAAAAGAGTGACTTTACAGATAAACTGTAAGTTCATTGGTTGGTGATAGTTACTAAGTTGAATATCTATTATCACTTATTTTTCAGATTGCAGGTAAACAGAATAAATATTTACAGCCTACAAACTAAGAATATGAAATTTTTAAAAATCAAATTAAGACCTAAATAACTTGAAAGAGAGATGCTGGGCCAGGGTGGGGAAATGGTGGACCCCATTGTGGTTCACAGTGACTACATCTGTATGAAGTGTTGGTTGCTTGAGGAACTGTGGCTGAGAACTGATTTGCTGGACTCTGAGCTTCAAACAGTGTGACACATCAGGTTGGCGGTGAGTAACCTGGATGCTGTGTTTCAGGAGGCAGTCACAGCCCTTCAATTAACTACCTCAAATTCGGTCAGTAGTCAGGGACAGGACGGTGGGACTACCAATGAGTAAGGGAGAGGGATCTGGGATGTTGTGCTGAAGGAGCCTTAGCCTTTGAGCTTATCCAGCATATTTGAGATTCTTGCTGCCTGAGTGTATGCGTGGGGATGGAAGGAGAATGAGCAAATTGACCACAGCACGACGGTACTGGGGGGAGAGAAGAGAAATGTAGCTGTAATCGGGATAGTACAGTCAGGGGAATAGACACTGTTCTCTGTAGCCAGGATTGAGTGTTCCAAAGGCTGTGTTGCCTGCCTGGTGCACTGGTTCAGGATATCTCATCTGGGCTGCAGAGGAACATGGTGTGGGAGAAGAAAGATCCAGTTGTCGTGGTCCACGTATATACCAACAATATAGGTAGAAACAGGAAAGACATTTTGCTGAGGGAATGAGAGCAGCTCTGGGGTAAATTATAAAGCAGAACCAAAAGGTAGTAATCTCTGGATTATTACCTGAGCCATGAGCAAATTTCCACAGGGTCAACAAGATCAAAGAGGTAAATGTGTGGCTCAAAGATTGGTGTGGCAGAAACAGGTTGGAATGCATGGGCCATTGGCACTAGTACTAGGAAGGATGGAGCTGTTCCGATGGGATGGGCTCCACCTGATTCAGGCTGGCACTGGAGACCTGGCAAATCACATAACTAGTGATGTGGATACGGCTTTAAACTAAATGGCAGGAGGAGGGGTGGGTGATGTTTCAGTTCCACGGAAAATTAGGGAAAAAGTTAAAGGGGTGGGGGAGGGCTCATCAGAGGTTGAAGTTTCCAGAACAAGCAACAGTATGGAAAGGGTCAGAAATCTAACTTCAGGCACAGTAAATAAGGGGACAAGTATGAGAAGTAGAGCAACCATCAAAGGACTGACTGTGCCGTACTCAAACACAGGCAGTATATGAAACGAGGGAAATGAGCTTGCATTGCAGATTGAAGTTGGCAGGCATGAGGCTGTGGGTATCACAGAGGCCTGGCTGCAAGGAGATCACGGGTTGGGAACCAAATATCCAAGCTTATACATCTTATTGAAAGGACATGCAGAAGGGCAAAGTGGACGGAGTTGTCTTGTTAGTAAGAAATGGAATTGAATTGATAGCAAGTAGTAGGATATAGGGTCAGACGGCACAGAATCAGGGTGGGTAGAGTTGAGGAACTGTAAAGGAAAAAAAGACCCTCAAGGATTGAGTACAGATCTCCTAGCAGTAGTTAGGATGTGGGGAAGAAAATAAATCAGGAGATAGAAAAGGCAAGTAATACAGGCACTGCTACCATAATCATGGGGGCTTCAATATGCAGGTGGACTGGGAAAATCAGATTGGTAGTGGATCTCAAGAAAAGAAATTTGTAGAATATCTACAAGATTTTTTTTGGAGCAGCTTGTGGTAGAGCTCATGAGTGAAGAGGCAATTCTGGATTTGGTGATGTGTAATAAGGCAGACTTGATGGGAGCTTAAGGTGAAGGAACTCTTTGGGGGCAGTGACCATAATATGTTAGAATTCATCCTACAGTTTGAGGAGAGAAGCTGGAATCAGATGTAATGGCTTTGCAACTGAGTAACAGTAATTAGAAAGATCCGAGGGAGGACAGAGTTGATTGGAAGGGGAGCCTAGCAGGAAAGATCCTGGAGCAGCAATGGCAAAAGTTTCTGTGGGGAATTTGGGAGGCACAGCACAAATTCATCCCAAGGAAGAAACAGGCTAAGGGACGAGGCAACCATGACCAGCAAGGGAAGTCAGGGACAACATAAAAGCAAAAGAAAAAGCATGAAATGTGGTGAAGATTGGGAAGTCCTTAAAAATCAATAAGTAGGGGAGATAATGGAATACAAGTGTAAGTAGCTAGTAATAAAGAAGAAGACTGCAATTGTCTTTTTTTAAGATATCTAAAAGCTAAGAGAGAGGCAAGAGAGGACATTGGACTGCTGGAAAATGAGACCGGAGAAGTAGCAATGGGAAATGAAGAAATGGCAGAAAACTAAACAGGTACTTTGCATCAGTTCTCATGGTGGAGGCACCAGCAGCATAGCAGAGTGTCAGGGAGCAGAGATGAGCATAGTGGCCAGCACTAAGGAGAAAGTGCTAGGGCAGATGAAAGGTCTGAAGGTGGATAAATCAGATGGGCCACATGGACTACTCCCCAGGGTTCTGAAGGAGATAACGGAGGAGATTGTGGAGGCATTGGTGGTGATCTTTCAGGAATCACTGGAGTCAGGGAGGATCCCAGAGGGCCACAAAATGGCTAATGTAACACCCCTATTTATGAAGGGAGGGAGGCAGAAATCAGGAAACAATAGGCCGGTTAGCCTGACCTTGGTCATTGGCAGTGTCTTACAGTCCATTGTTAAGGATGAGATTGTGGAGTACTTGGAAGTGCATGGTGAATAGGACTGAGTCAACACAGCTTTGTCAAGGGGAAGTCATGCCCAACAAATCTGTCAAGACTTTTCTGAGGAGAAAATGAGCAAGTTAGATAAAGGAGAGCCCGTGGATGTGATCTATTTGGATTTCCAGAAAGCCTTTGACAAAGTGCTGCACAGGAGGCTGCTAAATAAGATACGAGTTCATGGTGTTGGGGGCAAGGTGCTGGCATGGATACAGGATTGGTGACTGGCAGAAGGCAGAGAGTCAAGATAAAGGGTTTTTTCCGGGTTGGCAGTTGGTGACTAGTAGATTCCACAGATGTCAGTGTTGGAACCACAACTATTCTTGTTATACATTAACAATCCGGACAACGGAACTGGGGCATTGTCACTATGTTTGCAGCTGACACAAAGATAGGTGGAGGGACAGGTAGTGTTGAGGGAATGGGGAGGCTGCAGGGAGGACTTCGACAGGCTAGGACAGTGGGCAAAGGAACGGCAGACAGAATACAAAGTGGGAAAGTGAGAGGTTGTGCAATTTGGTCAGAAGAATGGAGGCATAGACAATTGTTCTGGATAAAGCGACGTTTTGGTGGTACTGACTCAATGGGCCAAAGGACCTCTTCTGTATTCTATGATTCTCTGACATTGCCATTACGCCCAACTCATCCTACCGTACACAACCCCCACCCCCTCTCCATTTCCATGCTGATTTTATACAATCAATTTCCAATCTTCTGTTCAAGGATTTAAACAGAAACAAAATTACCATTTTTCGAAAAGGTACTAAAAATTGCTTTCCAACAGTATGAGAATTTCAGCAAAAAGGTTGGATCATCTGAACAAAAGGCTGACAAGAGGCCGCGAAGCTTTGTACAAACACATTCCACTTCTGAAATAACTCCACAGAGGCCAGTATCTCCAAGTCACCCTTTAATAACACATGCACAGTACTTGACATTGGACAACTCCCTCAGTGAACAGGATGTCAGCCTGGATGAGATTAACAGCCCCACTCAGGGAACTCAAATTCTATCTTATCCACCTGGCTAACCTTGTTATAATCACATCATCTTCAACCACTGTATCTATGGATTGTGTGGGATCAGTAACTCCAATTATTGTTCCTCACCTAGACAAAAAAATGTCCAACAACCAACAACATAATTTTCAAAGGGAAATGAGGAATCAAAATCTCAGTTGAAAGATGAAATGATTTCAGTCTTTGTTGTGGCATTTTCCTTGCACGATATACAAAACCGCAATCAGAGATATCACATTGCTGGAAAGTATTGAAACAATGCATCACCCTAGTCATAAAATTGACTGCCATCATTTCCAACACAAGCCAAACCTTCTCTGGACAACAGAAAAGTTTTCTCATCTTATCATCCTTCTACTTAGCTTTAATTTCTAAAACAGAATTACACTAACTTGCATACATAATCCCAGCAGCTATGCATTAAATCATTCATCAATAAGCAAAGTCAACATTTTGACAATATATGTGACATTCTAGCCAAAAAGTACACTACATTCCAGAAGCTGAACAACTTGGGCCTTTTGTTTTTATCTAAAGCATTTGTTTGAATAAAAATACGTTGTGCAAAATGTCTACTTGAAACATTTAGATGTCAAGTTGCTAGCAGGAAATTGGTTCAATGCTTAGCTTCATCTATCCATCTAAACCAGAAATACAGTGTGTTTCATTATCAACTTTGCATCCACAGCATATCCCTAAGCAATTCATAGAGATGAGTCACGAGTTACTTGCTTTGTAAGAACAGCTAGCGATTTGACAAAGCAAACAGAAAATGACAGAAGTGACTACAGCTGATTAGTTTTGGTAGTCCTTAGGTTCTGGATGAACCTTGATCAACTCTTTGAACAATGCCATGGGACACACTATATCCCCACCATCATTTAATAACCCACTTCAAAGATCTGACCTTGAATGATGCTCAGTGCCAGTGGAGATTGAGCACAATAATGTTTGCCATGAGTGCTGACAGCTGTAACTTGGCATACATTTTTAAAAAAGAAAATTGACTCAAATGTGCCAGTTTTTTGTGTGACTGCTTTTAACTCAGGGGTCTGTTCAAGTAATTATGCGATAAACGCAATAGACTGAATTAAAACACAATTCAACAATATATCTTTTGCCATACTTTATGCAGAGCTGCTTTTTTATTTACCCCAGTATAAAAAAAAGGCTTTCCCAGTCGCTCTCAATAAATTCCCACATTATGGTTATCTCTACCTATGCAACAGCTGCACAGCAAGGTATCTTGAAAAATTACATTAAAGCAGTTTTACCTTACTAAATCTCCTTACTAAACCACGCCCAGCATATCAGCTACTTACCACAATGTGGAGAAAATTACAGTGACCAATTACTGTCCAGTTTATGTTCATCAAAATTTAAATCAACCTGCACGCCCTTCCAAATCCATGACGACTATCATTTAGAAGGACATGGGCGCAGCTGAAACACGAGCACACCACCAACTGCAAGTTCTGCTCCAAGCCTCGCACCACCCTAACTTGGAAATATATAGCTGTTCCTTCACTTTTGCCAATTAAACCCTGGAATTTCCTCCCTAACAGCATTGTAGATCTATCTACTCCGAGTGGACTGCAGTGGTTCAAGGCAGCTGCTCACCACCACCTTCTCATGGATAACTGGGACAGGCAAAAAGGCGCTGGCTCAGTCAACAACACTGACATCGCATGAATGAACGAAAACAAGAGAGGATCTGGTAAATGCACACAAACCAAGCAAGCTATATCTGGCACAAGGTGCAGGGCTGGATGAACACAGCAGGCCAAGCAGCATCATAGGAGCAGA
>NC_063343.1:59722011-59753720 GCF_021869965.1 Rhincodon typus
CCTCTCCTCTATCCATCTTCTATCCGCCTCCCACTCTCTCCCTATTTATTTCAGAACCCCCTTCCCCTCCCCCTTTTCTGATGAAGGGTCTAGGCCCGAAACGTCAGCCTTTCTGCTCCTATGATGCTGCTTGGCCGGCTGTGTTCATCCAGCCCTGCACCTTGTTGTCTCGGATTCTCCAGCATCTGCAGTTCCTACTATCTCTATATCTGGCACACTCACTTTACCATCAGCACTGTAAGCTCTGCTTTTAAATACACCTCAAAGTTACAGTTCTGAAGAAGAGTCACCAGACCCGAAACATTAACTCTGATTTCTATTTATAGATGCTGCCAAACCTGTTGAGCTTTTCCAGCAACTTGTTACTGTTTCTCAAATTTACAAGACTCGCTGCCTTATTCCAGTTTTCTTTTTTCATTCAAGTGATGTGCGTATTTACTTCCCATCCCAAATTTCCCTGGAAAAGGTGGTAAAGACTTGCTTTCTTGAACAGCTGCAGTCATATCATGCAATGCCGTTAAAGGAGGTCCAGGGTTTTAACTCAGCAACTGTGGCAATGCAGTTCTAACTGAGGATGGAACATGACTTGGAGGGGACTTGCATAATACCGTATTCCAATGTATCTGTTGCCCTTGTTCTTCCAGGAGGCTGAAGTCACAGATTTGAAAGATGCTGTCAAAGAAGCCTCAGCAAGTTACTGCAGTGCATCTTGTAGCTGGTATAGACTGCTATCACCCTGCATTTAGTGAAGAGACTGAATGTTGAAGGCAGTAAATGGGATGCCAATCAAGCTGCTGCTTTTTCTTGGATGGTGTCAAGCTTCCAGAGTGACGTAAGGGTTATAGGCAAATGGAGAGTATGCCACCACGCTCCTGAATTGCACCTTGTAGATGGTGCACAAGTATGGGGGAGACAGGAGGTGAGTTCTGATGGAAGAGTCTGAGCATCTGACCTTTTCTTGTATGCACAGTATTTATATGGCTGATCTAGTTCAATTTCTGGTCAATGGTAACCCCACAAACTATTTTCCTGCAAATTATTTTTTCTTCTGCTCGGAACTTAAGAGGTCCACTCACAGCAGTGACTTCCAAATGTGAAAGTCAACGTGTTGGCACATTAAGAGACGTATGTGGCCTTCAGGCTGATGTGAACCTCGTATGGAAATGCAAGCATTTGCACTTTCACAACAATCTTTGCTCTTTCTTACCTGTCTCCACTTGAAGTTGCATCTCTTGCTTCTCCTGGTTGACCTGCTGCATTGTGCGGTTCACATCTATTCCCTGAAGCTTGGCAGCTTGCTGGGCAATCTTTCGTTCAACGTCTCTCAATTCCATCTGACAAAAAAAGCCATGGACAACCATTACAATGGAACCAAATCACGTATCATGAGACCATTCGGCCCACTCAGCCTTTTCTGACATTTTGAAAGAGCAATCTGACTCGTCCCATTCCCCTGCATTTATTTTCCCTTCAGATTCAAATACATTTCCCTTTGGAACATTACTCCTGAATCTGATTCTTGTCTTCTTTCATGGAACTTTTTCCACACAGAGGGTGGTGCGTGTATGGAACAAGCTGCCAGGGGTGTTGGTGGAAGCTGGTACAATGACAACATTTAAAAGGCATCTGCATGTGTATATAATTAGGAAGGGTTTAGAGGGAAATGGGCCAAATGTTTGCAAATGGAACTAGGTCAGATTGGGATGTCTGGTCGTAGAGGAGTTGGACCAAAGGGTCTGTTTCTGTGCTGTTTGACTCTAGACCCTAACGCTCCATGACCCTCTGATTACAAAAACTTCTCATGTTTTTTTTTAAACCTTTTGTAACACTAAGGTGCTGCATGTACAACCTTTGGCATTGCTCAGTCTTTTGCTGAGTTCAAACCATTTGTTACCCCACGTCCCGAAATGTGATGACTGACTCAATTAGAGGTGGGAGGGACACTGGCGATGCTTTATTTCCTCAAGAGCACACTCTTCTGTGTTTAGTCTAGATGGTTAGTGAAAGGGTTATGAGAAATGGGGCATTAAAAACTGAGATGAGGAGAAATTTCTTCACTCAGTAGTCAGCCTGTGGAATTTTCTTGCACAGAAAGCAGTTGAGGCCAAACACTGCTTTCACGAAGAGTTAGATACAATTAAGGTTAAAAAGATTGAAGAGTGTAGAGAGAAAATGGGAACAGGGTACTGAGTTGGATGATCGGTCACGATCAACTCGAGGGGCTGAATGGCCTACTGCCGCTCCTGCTTTCTATGTTTCTAAAATGTTGCCACTACTAGTTAGTCCAAGGGTCACCGACAGTAGTCAGAGCGGATAACCTGGCAAACTGCTATCGTTCTCAACAGGAAAGAAACAGGAAACCATTGTAGGAAACCATCAGTTCAAACCAGGAACCACTAGGAAAACACTAACTAGCATCACACAACTGAAAACTTCTTCAAACTTGCTTTTATGAAATTTAAAAACCATCACCAATTCATATTCCGCATTTAGTCCCATAATAACTGATCAACGAGAGATAATCCTCTAATTCAAATGCAAGAGATAGGAAATGGAATGGGAAATAATTAGAAGCACAGATCAACTTGAAATATTGGGCTGAATTTTCATCACCATGATGCTGGTGGGGCTCACCCCTCAAACCCACTATGTCCTATCGAGGCAACCGCACATGCACACGTCAGTCCATGTCTGCCACTCCATCCCCATGGATCTTCATGCCCCGATGCTAGATTATACGCCTCCACCGACCCAGACCCTCAATGCTCCTCCTACCCCCAGGGTTACACCCTGCCCTGATGCCTCATATGCTGGGCTATGCCCCTTGTACCCATCATCAGGCCCACTTTTCCCCTCCTCATAACTTGCTATATGAAACCACACTACCTCCATGCCCATAGACGTAGGGTAAAGGAACCAAAGTGATAATAGGGCATGTAAAAAAATATCATTGATTATTTTCCACTGTGCTATAAAATGTCCCTTTACTACTGAGCAATAAAAGTGTTAATCATCCAGATCTTTGGAAGTATTAATAGCAGAAACTGCAGGCATGTGAAATCTCTTAACTTTGCATAAATAGACACTGTGGAATCGACAGCAGAGATCAGAAAACCAAAGCTGTCAATCAACATTCCTCTTAGGGCTCAGGGGTTTCCACAAACTAATGGATTTCCGGAATATCAGGCAAGAATCTCAGGGCATACCCTAAGAGGCATTATTGAAAATCGCAGATGCCAGGTAAGGGATCAGGCATTGCAGAATTAGGACCCACCTGCCATTTTTAAACAATACCCCAGTCCTCCTGACTTTGCAAAAATCCAGGGTATCAACTCTGTTTCTTTCTCTACATATGTCACTTGGCCTGTGGTTTTTCCAAAACATCTTTTGTCTTATTTCTGATTTTCATTTCTTGTGGCATTTTGTGTATTACAAATTATGAAATATTGTGAATTATGCACAGCTACACATTAATGACCTTAATCTTGATCTCCTCAGAAAACTCAGCTGACAGATCTGAAAGTCATGTGTCAGGGTCACTTCAGAACACAACTATGATACTGTAGCTGGAGATGACACTGGTACAAATTTAAATCTCGCTGCAAGCCTATCATAACTGGACACATCTCGATTAGGCTTTCAAAAAGAATCTGCTTAAGCGACGAGCTTATGGAGATAACTTTGATATAATATTTTCTGAGCATGCCTGTGCAAGGTAGCAAAGTTATAAAGGAGATAGCATGAACAAAGGGTATCAGATCAGGCAAATTTAGTGTCAATTTAGCACCCCCACGTGGTCATGTTTTGTAAGTTAATTAAGTCGGTTCATCAGATATTGACAGGGCTCAATATCAACAAAGGATGTTAAAAACTCAACAGAAACTCAACAGAATAGACAGCAAAAGTCAAAAAGAATTCAAACTAATCCAGTTTCTTGTCAAAGATTTGACTTCTCAATCGTATTTGACAGCACATCCCTCTTCAAGAAAGCATTAAGAAAACATTTTTCGTTAACTATCCCGGCACCAAAATGTCTCTTCAAAATGAAAAGCAACAGAATACTTATTCCTTTTTACAATGAGTAACCAAGGAGCAGAATTTCCACAGGGCATGATATGGAATTATTACAAAAATCTAAGCCCTGCTTTGAATATTCACCTATGTATACAAGTGGTGATCACTCTCAATATCACCTTTTAGGAGTGTGCTGAATATCTAATTGAATTAAAGGACTATCTGAGGATCCAATGATAATATTCACTTGAGGCTGAACTAGACTGTGTTATTCACACGAGCCTTTCTATGTAATTCCTTCACCAAGATGTACAGGGAGTCCATACTCACTACATCAGCAAGGACTCGCCATGCTTTACTCAGTTGGTTAGCTCAGTTGGATGGACAGCTGGTTTGCAATACAGAGAGATGTCAAAAGTATGGGCTCAATTGCCATATCAGCTGAGGTCACATTGAAGGATTCTCCTCTTCTCAACCTCTCCCCTCGCCCAGGGCATGGTAACCCTCAGATTAAACCCACCACCAGTCATCTCTCTCTAATGAGTGCAACCCTATGGTCCTCTGTGGTTTCTTGCAGGAATTCAGCCAGGGCTACACATCACATGTCAGCTGAAGGGACAGGCAGGTGATCTAATCCAAAAACTCTGCCAAAAATGCCCACTAAGATGTGCCATGGGAGAGTCCAAGAGTGAGAGTTTGCGCAAAATCTAGAACTGCAACTTTCTAAAATACACAGTGACTCAACAGTAGAGCATGTCCGGGAATCTGATCTGACCATGCACTTAGAGCAGCCATTATACAAAACAATATAACCAACATAACCATAAGATGTAGGAGGAGAACTGGCCATTTGGCCCATCAAGTCTGCTCTGCCATTCAATGAGATCATGGCTGATCTGATAATAAATGGGAGTCATGACAAAGCAATAATTCAAGGCGAGCTACAATGAGAAATTACAAGCATGCAGATCAGTGGGTATCACTGGTATGAGTCTAAATAAGACTGCGGTCTCCAAATGTTTACAAACCCATGATAACTTGCTTTCATTTGCCTCCAATATATAAAAAAAATCAAGTCAAGGCTCATCATGGTAATCACACAAACATCAAAGATGATGACATAAGGAATGTAGTCAAAGGTTTGGTTAGCAAGGTAACCTTCAGGGAAGGAATTCAACAAGGTTCTACATGGGAAGATGTAGAGAAGGAATTTCAGAATTTAAGATCTACTTGGCTGTAGACATATATGTCAAAGGTAAACTGAAGTATTATGGGTCAGAAATTCAGCTGAGTGGTATAATTCCACAGCACGTCTTGCAATATATGTATTGAGAGTTTTGTTCAATTTCTGTCTACTTCTATCAACAGTAGCTCTTCTTACAGATCTTCCAACTTCTGTGAACTCAGCACCACGATATCATTAACACTGAATGAATAATGATACTCAAATAATTCCTAAAATAATTAATTATGACTTGCAAGATACTAAATAACTATGAACTACACAAAGATTGAATTGCTGTTTTCTTTGGACTTCGTTTAGATATTGCTTGGAACATTTGTTCCAAACACGAATGTTAGACGAGGAAAGATTATTTGAATAGTGAGCTAAGTGAATAGAAAATAAGACTATAAGGTGTAGGAGCAGAAGTAAGCCATTCAGCCCAGAGTTGACTCTGCCATTCATGGCTGATCCAATAATCTTCAACATCACTTTCCTGTCTTTTCCCCATAATCCTCGATTCCTTTACTGATTAATAATCTGTTCTAACGACCCAGCCTCAATAGCTCTCTGGGGTAAAGAATTCCACAGATTCAGAAGGTACAGAGAAGAAATTCCCCCTTATCACTGTTTTAAATTGATGACTTCTTACTCTGAGATTACATCCTCTAGGCATTGACTTTCTAACAAGGAGAAACAATCTTTCTGCATCTGCCATTCTAAATCTTGTAAACCTTCTCTGGACTGCTGTCAATGCCAGTATATCTTTTCTTGTGTAAAGGGAGCAAAACTGATCACAATATTCCAACTGTGGTCTGACAAGCCTTGTATAGTTTTAGCAAAACTTCCCTATTTTAATGCTCCATTCCGTTTGAAATAAAGGCCAACATTCTATTTGCCTACCCTACAATCTGCTGAACCTGAATGCCTGTTTTTTGAGATTCATGGACAAGGACTTGCAAATCCCTCCTTTCAGTGGTCTTTCCCACTTAAATAACATCCAGCACCCCTACTCTTCCTGTCCAAAGTGCATAACCCTCAAAAGTCACTTATTTACAATTATATTGCCTCGGGGAGGCGATGGCCTAGTGGTATTGTCACCGGACTATTAATCCAGAGACCCAGATAATGTTCTGGGGACCTGGGTTCAAATCCCACAATGGCAGATGGTGGAATTTGAATTCAATAAAGCATTTGGAATTAAGAATCTAATGATGACTATGAATCCATTGTGAATTGCTGGAAAAACCTATCTGGTTCACTAATGTCCTTTAGGGAAGGAAACTGCCATCCTTACCTGGTCTGGCCTACATGTGACTCCAGACCCACAGCATTGTGGTTGACTCTTAACTGCCCTCTGGGCAATTATGGATGGGCAATAAATGCTGCCTAGCCAGTGATGCCCTCATCCCATGAATGAATAAACAGGAAAAAAAATGTAAAACACATAAACATGCATACGATCTTCTTAGCAGATGGAAGTGATGTAGGATGTATGTTGGACTTGCTGTGTGTGGCCTTTCTCCAAAATCACAGCTCTGGAGACCTCAACCTTTCAAAAGACAGTGCCAGCTACCAAAAAGATGACACGATCTGACAACAGAAGTTTTTCAATATTGTGCAAGTGAAGCATGCATGCTGCTGAGTCAACAATGCAGAAAAATTCAGAATTGCTAAAGTACTGAAGTCTCAGCAAGACTGAGAAATGCTGTCATTCCACAGACTTCAGTCGGAATCCACAGAATCTTTCAATGAGCTTTTGAAAGGAATTTGCAAACAGTTACCTGGTATCTCTCCATAAGCAATACATCTTGCAGACACACTTTTGCGCTGCCTTCCTCAGACAGGAAGACAGCAAGAAGAGTCTCCTGTTCCTCCACATCACTCTTCAGGCGCTGAATATCTCGATTGATGCTCTGAAGTTTATTGCGCAATTCAGGTAAATCCCTTTCCTTAAGTTCAACAACAGATTCCCTACAGAATAAAACATCCTGGGAGTCATTTCACTATTTAAGAATCAGCCTGTCAGACTGAGCATCAAATCTAAACAGCTTGAGAGAAACAAAGATTCTAATCGTTTAAGCGAGCGAGCAACCAGTGAGTTAATAACCAGGGAGGGTAGAAACAGCAATTGAGACCAGCAAAACCAGCTCTGGTTTATTTTATACCTGATCGGTTTCAATCCCATCATCTCATCGCGACGTTTTTCTTTCTTCTTCAGTTCCGACTCGGCTGATTTAAGTTTATCCGGGACAAGCCGCAGTTTTGACTGCAGATCATCGATGATGTCCTGTAACTCAGCCTCTGAGGGGAAAACACGCTGGCAGATGGGACAGCAGGGCTCATTTTCCTCCGTTAACTGGCTAATAAACTGGCTGTAGACAGCCGTCGCTCCAGAAAGCATAGCTGGGGAAAACAGAAAGATCAGACCAAGGAAGAAAACTAGGTTTCAATTTTTTTTTTCCTAGGTAGGGGCATGGATGGAAGATCAGCAGAGCACAAGAGAATTTAATTCCCCTCATCACGCTACACGTTTGATCAGCAATGAAAAGAAAGCATGTTGAAGTGGCCAACACTCAATGCCTCTTTTCACAGCTTAATCTGTTTAGTGTTAGAAATACAACATTTAAAATCAAACCTTTATTTGCAGTCCTTTAAGGCTTATTATTCTTTGAGGGGAGGAGATGGCCTAGTGGACTGGTAATCTAGAGACCCAGGTAATGTTCTGGGGACCTGCGTTCAAATCCTGCCACGGCAGATTGGTTAAATATAAATTCAACAAAAATCTGGTATTAACAGTCATATCCATTACCCATCTGGTTCACTAATGTCCTTTAGGGAAGGAAACTGCTATCCTTAGCTGGTCTGGCCTACATGTGACTCCAGACCAACAGCAATGTGGTTGACTCTTAACTGCCTTCTGGGCAATTAGGGATGGGTAATAAAGCCCACATTCCATGAATGAATTAAAAACAAAAAACTTATACAGAAGCAATTTGCCAAGATTATGCAAGTTATAGAGTTCTACAACATGTAAACTTTGGACCAACTTGCCCATGCTGCCCAGTTTTCACAATTAAACTAGTTCCATTGGCACAATATCTCCAAGAGTACGGAACACAACATAGAAAATAAGTCCGTCACCAATTTGTATGTGGTGAATCTTTTTTAAGAAAAAAAATGGAATAGACTGACAACAAATGGACTGTAGCAGTTCAAGAAGGCAGCTCACCACCACCTTCTGAAAGGGCAACTAAGGACAGGCAATAAATACTGGCTCACTTAGCGATGTCCACTTTCCATGAATGAACACAAACAAACAAACAAGTGAATTAGGACAAGGATGGTGGGGTCAGGGGGAAAGAGGAGTGCACAGGGAGTTTGTGTAGGTTGAGCTACTGGTCAAGATAATCTAGCTGCTACTGGGTATGCACAAGTGGAGCCAAACAATGTGGGCTTAAGAGAAGTGAACAGCAAAAGAGAAGCATTGAACAAGGATGGGTGGCTTAATCATCTCAAAAGGTGGCGAAGTGGAAAAGAATAAGACAGGGTCAGATTGCATTGATTGCTGTTTGTGGCGTTGGTTGTTCTGTGTAAATGCTAAGGGAGGATGTTAAGCAAGCAGCAAGAGAAATAAAGGTTCAATTTGGAGAGAAAACGTGGTGTGGCCATTGTGCTGGTTAGAACAAAACAAATGGTCAATAAAAAGTGTGGTGTCACCAAAAATTCACCCAATTTCCTAGTGGTGCAGAAAGCCAATTAAGATCCATTCAACAAGGAGGCACTGAGTCATATTCTACACTCACCTCTCTGCTTTGATGTCTTTTCGATGTCATCCTGAAGTTTATACAGGTCACTCTCAAAATCCTGGCCTCCACATACGTCGAAGAGTTTCTCCTCGTAGGTAGAGAGTTGCTGTTCTTTTGTTTTCAGTGCAGCACTTGTGTGATTTTTGTTCTGGTCTGCTGAAGCTAACTCCTTACTAAAAAATTCAGGAAATAAAGTTTCATATAAAACCTGACAGGAAATCACGTGCAACCTCTGTGTTCAAAGTGGTTCACAATATTCAAGTCTAACTGGTGCCTTCATAGACTTCCCTATATTTATACTCCATTCTCTTTGAAATAAAAGCCAACAGTCCATTTGTTTTCCCTATTATCTGCTAGCATTTGTAAGGACAGCCACAAATCTCTGTGCTGCCACTTTCTCTGTTTAAATAATATTCAGATCCTCTACTCTCCCTGTCGAAGTGCAAGACCTCACATTTTCCCACATTATGTCCCAACTGCCAAGTTCTGCCCACTCACCGAACATGTCTATCACCCTCGGTAGACACTGTCATCTTCACCATTCGCCAACTTGGTGACAGTACATTCACTTCCCTCATCCAAGTCATTGGCATGCATTGTAAACGACTGTGGCCCAACACTGATTCTTGAGGCACTCCACAATTACAGGTTGCCACCCTAAAATATCTTCCTTAACCCAGCTCTTTTTTTTTTATTGGTTAGCCAACCCTTTATCCTTGATAATGTAATAACCCCAACACCATGGGCTCCTATCTTTTTAAGAAGCCTCATGTACAGTACCTTATTAAATGCATTTCAGAAATCTAACAATATTGCTTTTACTGATTCCCCTTTATGATATCTTCAAAGAATTCTAACAAAGTTATCACACATAATTTCTCCTTCATGTAGCCATGTTAACAATGCTGGATCACATTACATATTTAAAGGCTCTGCTATTACATTCTTTATAAGACGACTGTAATGTTTTCAAAATAACAGATGCGAAGTTAACTGGCCTATAGTCGTTACCTCTTTTTGTCTCACTCTCTTTTTGAATGAGTGTATTTTGTTTGCAGGTTTCCAAACCTTTGGGACTCTTTGCAAAATCAAGAATGCTTAGAAGATTATCATTATAGGATCTACTATCTTTGCAGCTACCTCCTTTAACAATCTAGGATGCATTGCACAAGGTCCAGGAGACCTATTGGTCTTTAGCCCATTAACATCCTTAACATAGAAACATAGAAAATAGGTGCAAGAGTAGGCCATTTTGCCCTTCAAGCCTGCACCACCATTCAATACGATCATGGCTGTTATGCAATCACAGTATCCCATTCCTGCCCTTTCTCCATACCCCTTGATCCCTTTAGCCACAAGGGCTACATCCAGCTCCCTCTTGAATATACCTTATGAGCTGGCCCCAAAGTTTCCTGGGGGAGAGAATTCCACAGGCTCACAACTCTGATGAAGAAATTCTTCCTGATCTCAGTCCTGAATGACTAATACCTTATTCTCAACCCTCGTTCTGGTCTTCCCCAACATTGCAAATATTCTTCCCTCATCTAGCATGTCCAGTCCCATCAGAATTTTATATGTTTCTATGGGGTCCCCCCTCATTTTTCTAAATTCCAGCAAATACAAGACCAGCCGATCCAGTTATCTTCATAGGTCAGGCCTGCCATCCCAGGAATCAGTCTGGTGAACATTCGCTGGACTCCTCGATAGCAAGAGCGTACTTCCTCAGACTAGGAGACAAAAACTGCACATAATACTCAAGGTGCAGCCTCACCAAGGTCCAGTATAACTGCGGCAAGACATCCTTACTCCGATACTCAAATCCTCTCACTATGAAGGAGAGCATGCCATTAGCTTGCCTCACTGCCCACTGCACCCGAATGCAACTGTTCCACCATGACACCCAGATTTCACTGCACCTCACCTTTTCTTAAATTAGTACTTTATCTTTAGTTTTAGGTGTTGCATTTATTCCACCCCCCCACTCCCCCAACTTTTGCCCTTTATTTAGTATTTCTGGAATGCTATTAGTGATTTCTACTACAAAGACTGATGTAAAGTCTAAGTCAACTACTCTGCCATTTCTTGCGCCCCCTCACTGTTTTCTCAATCTCATTCTCTAAGGGGCCTATATTCACTTTGTCCTCTCTCTCCCATTTTATACATTTAAAGAAACTCTCACTCTCATTTTTTAATATTACTTAATGGATCACCCTCAGAAAGATTCCCTCACTCCTGTTAGTCAGTTTTTGTTGCTTTTTAAAGAGTTTTAGAATTTTCTGCCTGAACACTAATCTTTGCTACATTGTTTTTATTTAAAGTTTAAGTTTGATACTAGGTATTGGTTTGATTGGATTACAGAATATGGCTATACTCGATTGTAAACCTGGTTAACCATGGTTACCTTATCCCCTTCCAAGAATCCTTCTTCCTCACAGGCACATCTTTGTTGTGAGCCATTAACTATTTCTTAAATATTTTCCATTTTTCCTTAACTGACTTTCCTGTTAAACTCCTTTCCTTGTCCACTACAGCCAATTCTGCCTTCACTCCTTTGGTAAATACCTCCAGTTAATTTTAGCACAGTTGTTTCTGACCCAAGTTTCTCACTCTCAAACCGAATACTAAATTTTACCACATTCTGGGCACAGTTTGAGGGGATCTTTTACTCAGAACATTTACTATACCTGCCTTATTAATCATTACCAGATCTGAAATAGCCTGATCCCTGGATGGATCCACAACATATTGTTTTTATAAAACTATTCCAAATATTAGTAAGCTTCGCATGGTCGGGCAGGAGAGATCACATCTGGAGTGAGATGCAGCCTGAGTAAGTATATAGTTTGGGGACTTTGGAGGTACTGTGGGAACAGAATCGGTAAACCTTGCTTTCTTCAATTTACAAGTTTAAACCTTAGTTAATAGGTTAATAAAGGTAGCTGACTCAGCTGACGGAGGATTAGTTATCAGTCAATCACCTGCATCCTGAATAGGGCCTCAATTGGTGTTGATAACCATTGAAGCTTAACTGGTATGAATCAGTTCGATATAAGAGAAGGCCTAGCGAAAGCTTCACATGGTCAAGAAGGAAAGATCACATCTGCAGTGAGACACAGCCTGCATTAGGATATGGTTCAGGCATTTTGGAAGCAGTCTGGGAATTTGGTGTAGAAGGCAAGTGATACTTCTTGCTTGGCTTTTTTTGTATCATTGTTTGTTAGGATTTATTATTAATGGGATAAACTGAAGTCCAGGATCAGGGGCCCAGCACAAAACAAAGCGTGATATCACAGGAAAATCACAAGCTCATTGGTTAGTAAAGCTGCTAACTTGACTGTTGTATGTTACTTTCAGCTTGAGACTAAACAGGTGAAATATTTAGAGATTACAAACTAAAAAAGAGGAAATTTTTAAAAACCAAATTAAGAACTAAATAATTAAAATAGAGACACAGGGCTAGGTGACTGCATGATGCAGGAGCTGGTAGACCCCGTTGTGGCTCATTGTGACTATGTCTGTAGCAAGTATTGGTTGTTTGAGAGAATGTGGCTCAGAGTTGATAAGCTAGAGTCGGAGCTTCGAACACTGCGACACATCAGGGAGGGCGAGCATTACTTAGATGCCGTGTTTCAGGAAGCAGTCACACCCCTTGAATTAGCTACATCAAATTCAAGTCAGGACAGGAGGGTGGGCCTATGCGTGAGGCAGGTAAAAGGATCCAGGAGGTAGTGCTGAAGGAACTTCGGCCCTCGAGCTTGTCTAACAGGTTTGAGAGTGGGGACTGTAGGGAGAATAAGCAAACTGACCACAACGCCGTGGTACAGGGAGCCATTCAAGAGGAGGGAGAAACATAGTAGTGATCGGGGATAGTATAGTCAGGGGGAATAGACACTCTTCCCTCTCGCCAGGATCGAGAGTCCTGGAGGCTGTGTTGCCTTCCTGATGCACGTGCTCAGGATATCTTATCTCGGCTGCAGAGGAACTTGGTGAGAGAGAGGAAAGATCCAATTGTCGTGGTCCACGTTGGTATCAACATACAGGTAGGAGGAGGAAAGAGGTTTGCTGAGGGAATACGAGCAGCTAGGGCTAAATTAAAAAGCAGAACCAAAAAAGGTAAGCTCTAGATTACTGTCTGAACCACAAGCAAGTTGGCACAGGGTCAACAGGATCTTTCCAGGTCCTACCAATGCCATTGGCAACAACATGGACTTCGACAATTCTTCTGCAGCCGTGAGGAGATTTCCTTAACACTGGCACCAAGCAGGTAGCACAGGTTTCAGGGCTCACATTTACAACTTCAGAGAATGACATCTATCCCCCTAACTTTATTGTCCCTTACCACTTACAGGGTCCTATTTGCATCCAACTTAAGTTGAGGGCTTTTCAGCAAAGTGTAGTTGGGTAACATTCTTGGTAATGACCCCTGGTATGGACAGATAGTCTCTTTAGCCAAGACTAAACAAGTTGGGACTCCACTCACTGGAGTTTAGAACAAGAAGAGGTGATCTCTTCAAAGCATATAGGGTTCTTTAGGGGCTTGACAAGGGGTAAATCCTGAGAGGATGTTTCCCTTCATAGGAGAGTCTAGATCCTGAGGGTATTGTCTCTCAATAAAGGAGGGCCAATTTAAGAGGGGGAGGGGGGGGGGGGGGGGGTGGAATTTCTTCTCTCAGAGGAGTGTGTCTTTGGAACTCCTTGCCACACACAGCCGTGGGGGTAGTGTCCTTGAGTATATTTAAGGCTAAGATAGATTCTCAAATAGTAGGGAAAATTCTGGAAAGAGGACGTGAAGAATATCAGATCAACCGTGTTACCACTCAATGGTGGAGCAGGATTGAAGGGCTGAATGGCCTAATTTTGTTCCTACTACTTATGGTCCTAATTCAATAGCTTTCTTAATTACTTGCTTCCACTGAATTCTAACCCACAACCCTTAGTTTGGAAAATGTGACATT
Organism: Rhincodon typus; assembly: GCF_021869965.1. Lineage (NCBI taxonomy): Eukaryota > Metazoa > Chordata > Chondrichthyes > Orectolobiformes > Rhincodontidae > Rhincodon > Rhincodon typus. The sequence continues at coordinate 59,736,012 of NC_063343.1, forward strand.
TGGCAGAAGCCTACAGTATCTCAGGGCAAGAAAACACAGTATTCCTGCCTATAAAATAGAGATTTTAGGTTCTTCACTGTAAAGACTTTATCAAAGACACAATTATTGCCACACAAGGAAAAACCCTATTTAATATTTGGGCATCCTGGATAGTTAGAAACATAGCAAAAAGATCTACTGACGTGATTGCAAATATTATTGACCACTGAATGACACATTGCCTTTTTAAATAGAGTAAAATTCCACGCTTCCAAATTTAAGTTTTAGAGTTGCCGACCATTTCAGAAATTTGCAGAAGGCAAGCTGGCAAAATTACGAAGAAGTCACTTTACAAAGGCTGACATCTCTCAAAGCTCATCCACCTGGATTTATAGGCGGAAAGGTGTGTGTGTGTGCATCTAGTTCACATAACCACTCTTCAAGGTAATGCTCAGCATCTGGACAGGCAGGTGCTGTGGATGTGATTGATGTGGCTTTTGATAAACATTGGACAAAGTGTGCCTGAGAGACGTGTGAAAATTGAAGCACCCAGCGCAGAAAGTAGTGCAGTGTTGGTCTGAGGAAACACAAGGGCTTTCAGGCCACTGCTCAGAGTTGGTGGACTACTGTTACCTCATTATTAAGTGTGTAGAAGACTGTGTGCCAAAGAAGTTAATCTGAATAAAAACCAAAAGAACTGCAGATTCTGTAAATCAGGAACAAAAACAAGGTTGCCGATGAAGCTCAGCAGGTCTGGCAGCATCTGTGGAGGAAAAAAACAGTTAACGTTTCGGGTCCAGAAGGTTCTGAGGAAGGGTCACTGGACGCGAAACGTTAACTCTGTTTTTTCCTTAACAGATGCTGCCAGACCTGCTGAGCTTTTCCAGCAACTTTGTTGAAGTTAATCTGAATGTTTCCCAAATGGAAACTGAAGTCCACATCTGAGGCATTCAATTGGGCAGCCCTGACCGATACAGGAAATCCAGGTATGACCTCTGGAACCATCAGAGATGGCAAGACGCAATACTAAACTAAGCTCGAGATGCAGACCAATCACATGACACTATTTATTTGTGGCAAGGTTTACTTGACACAACGGGCTACAAAGTGAACAGAATCGTGGGCGACAGTACATCCCTACCCGATGAGCTCAATGCATAATGAACAGATGATCAGTGAAATGATGTCCCCTATCCCAACAGCCTCAGATGCAGAAGCAGCCACATTGCAGACATTAGATCGGCCTTCTTGAGTGTGAACCCACGGAAAGCAAATGAGCGCGTGCGCTCAGATCCTGTGTAGACCAGCTGAGGGGAGTATTCGCAGACATCTTTAACCTCTCCTTACTACGATCCAAAGTCCCCACCTGCTTCAAGACCACCATTATCCCGGTGCTGAAGAAAAATCATGCAGTGTGCCTCATGACCACCACGCAGTGGCTCTGACCCTCCAGAATTATGAAGTGCTTAGACAGGTTAGTCATGGTTCAAATCAACTCCAGCCTGCCAAACTGCCTTGATCCTTCGTAATTTGCCTACCATTGTAACGAGTCCATCTCCCTGGCCCGACACTCATCTCTGGAACATCTGGATAACAAGGATACCTACATCAGGCTCTTACCTACTTATTGACTACAGCTCTGTCTTCAGCACCATTATTCTAAATAAACTCAACTCTAAACTCAGACCTAGGTCTCTGCTCCCCGCACTAACTGGAACCTCTACCTCCTGACCCATAGACCGCAATCACTAAGAGAAGGCAACACCACCTTCCCCCACAATAATCCTCAACACCGGTGCCCTGCAAGGCTATGTGCTCAGCCCCCTACAATGCTCCTTACAGGCTCAAGAATGTGTGGCTATTTACAAGTTTGCTGATGATGCCACCATTGTAGGTCGGATCTCAAACAATGAGACAGAATACAGGAAAGAGATTGAGTGGGTACTTAGTAAGGTGGTGTAAAGCCAACAATCTCCCCAACTTCAGCAAAATTAAATAGCTAGTCACTGACTTCAGGAAGTGGAGTGGAGGGCACACCACTACATGCATCAAGGGTGCTGAGGAGGAGATGGTTGAGATGTCAAGTTCCTGGGAGTGATGATCACCAACAATCTGTCATGGTCCACTCACGTAGCGTGACAGCCAAGAAAACATGACAAAGTCTCTTGAAGAAGTAGAGTCAAAGGAAACTCAGCATGTCCACAAGGACTCTTAAGAATTTTTATAGATGCACTGAAGAAAATATCCTGTCTGGCTGCAGCACAGCATGCTACAGCAACTGGTCTTCCCAAGTCCGCAATAAACTACAGAGAGTCGTGAACACAGCTCAGTCCATCACACAAACCAGTCTTCCATCCGTTGACTCCATCTAGACTTCCCGCTGCCTTCGGAAAGCAGCCAACATAATCAAAGATCTGTCCCACCCCAGTTATACCCTCTTCCACCTTTTTCCTTTTACAGAAAATATAAAAGTTTGAATACATGTACAAACAGATTCAAGAACAGCTTCTTCTTCCCTGCTATTAGACTTTTGAATGGGCATCTTTAACGTTAATTCTGATCTCTCCCTCCCTGCGTCTTCTCTGCACCTGTAATACTGTATTCTGCACTCTGTTCTGCGTGCCTTTGCACTTTGTATGGTAAGATCTGGCTACATAGCCCACAAAGCAATACTTTTCACTATCGCGGTAAAATGTGACAATAACAAATCAAACTTAAAACTCAAAAATTAAACACCATGAAATTAAGCGTCAAGTGGCAGTATAAACAGATGAATGTCATCTTTCCCAACTCCCACAACAGGATGCCTGTCTAAATTGACATTACCAATTCATGCCAACACGTTTTTAGTGTCACAGGTCCATGTCTACTTGGAACTGGATGAACCAAAACAAACACATTTTGCATAAGACCCAATGTGTTGTGCAGGATCTGAACTTAAGAGGGAAGAGCATTGGTCTGTTCCAATATACCACCCAGCCTATCATTGAAACTCTTAAAATTAATGACTTATAAAATTGTATCTGGAATATTTCAGCGAATTGTGATGAACATAAATACATGGGAGACCTAGTGGTATTATCACTGGACTGTTAATCCAGAGACCTAAATAATGTTCTGGGGACCTGGGTTCAAATCCCGCCATGGCAGATGGTTGAATTTGAATTCAATTAAAAATTATCTGGAACTAAGAGTCGAAGGATGACCGTGAATCCATTGCCGACTGTTGGGGGAAAAAAACTCATCTGGTTCACTAATGTCCTTTAGGGAAGGAAACTGCCATCCTTACCTGGTCTGGTCTATATGTGACTCCAGACCCGCAGCAACGTAGTTGACTCTTAACTGCCCTCTGGGCAATAAATGCTGTCTAGCCAACAACGCCCTCATCCCGTAAATGAATAAAAGAAAAACATTCTCTCTGTAGATACAACTATATGAAATGGCCAAAGGGTCTGTTTCCATGCTGTATGACTCTATGATTCTATTCTGTTCACTTTACTTTCTACTTCATTTTTTCATGCAGGGAACACCAAATGCCAGCAGGGGTAGCCACTGGGACAGTTATGTTGCATATTGTTCGATACTGCCATCAGCTGGCCCTCTTAGTTCCTGCACACAAGCTGACAAAGCACTCAGCTGGAACCCGAGTCGGTCTCGTCATGGGGGCAGAGGTTTTGTGAATAGGATCCTGAAGATTACGCAGAGCGGAGGTGATCTGGAAAGTCCGTGACACACAAGCAAAGATCTTCCCAAGTAGTCATGCACGTACCAATAGGAAGCAGGAAACTCAAACATTTTACCAGTGCAGTTCCCATTCACAGACAGGAAACCGAACTGCAGAAAATTTCATTTTCAGTGCTTAACGTAGAGACACGTCTCAGGCACTTGCAAATATTTGCAATGTCTTAGAGATTATGATCAGAAACTGAGATGGATTCGCCATATAAATACTGTGGTTACAAAGGCAGTTCAGAGGTTAGGAATCCTGCAGGTAATAACTCCCCTCTAGACTCACCAGATCCTGTCTACCATTTACAAGGCTCAATTCAGTAGTGGAATGGAATACTCCCCACTTGCACTCAGCTAGGCATCTCCAACAACATCCAAATAACTCAACACCATCCGAAGCAGTGGCCCAGTGGTATTATCAGTGGATTGTTAATCCAGAGACCCAGGTAATGTTCTGGGGACCTGGATTCGAATCCCGCCACGGTACGATTCAATAAATATCTGGAATTAAGAGTCTAATGATGACCGTGAATCCATTGTCAATTGTCAGGAAAAACCCATCTGGCTCACTGATGCCCTTCAGGGAAGGAAATCTGCCATCCTTACCTGGTCTGGCCTACATGTGACTCTAGACTCCCAGCAACGTAGTTGACGCTTAAATTCACACTGGGCAGTTAGGGGTGAGCAAACTCTGGCCTAGCTAGCGATACAGACATCCCACGAATGAATTTTTCAAAAAGCAAAGCAATGTGCTTGATTATCATCCCAAACACCACCTTCAACATTTGTATTATGTACAGTTCTATTTTTATTTTAGGAAGGATAGTTATTTTAATCAACCTGTTAAGACAGGTTCATAGAATCCCTAGTGTGGAAACAGGTCCTTTGGCCCAACAAGTCCACACAGACCCTCACAGCATCCCACCCAGGCCCATCCCCCTATAACCCACCTAAGCTACACATCCCTGAACACTACGGGCAATTCAGCATGGCCAATCCACCTAGCCTGCACATCTTTGGACTGTGGGACGAAACCAGAGCACCCAGAGGAAACCCACGCAGACACAGGGAGAACGTGCAAACTCCACACAGACAGTCGCCCGAGGGTGGAATTGAACCTGGGTCCCTGGCGTTGTGAGGCAGCAGTGCTAACTGAGCCACCATGCCACCATTAAGAAAGGAAATAAGAAAAAAAAAGGAGCATGGCACCTCCGACCAACGTTATGGTTACCAAGGTTAAGGCACCTCTGACTTGGACTTGGATTTTTTTTGGCCCATCCGTGAGGACACTATCACTGCGTCACAGACCTTTTTCTGAGAAAGGATATACTCGCCATAAAAGGGAACTTAACGGATGGTCACTAGACTAATCCCTGAGGTGGTGTGATTTTTTTTTTTGAGGGGAGGCTAATGAAACAGTATCTGCATTCTCCAGAGTTTTGAAGAAGAAGAGACAATGTCAAAAATTCTCACAGTGGGTGGCAGGTTTAGTATATTTAGGATGTTTCCCAGGCTTGTGGCTCAAACTAAGTGACAAAATTTCAGGATAAAGGGAAGGTCATTTAATACTGAGACGAGCAGAAATTTCCTTCATGCACATGGTGGTGAATCATTGGATAGAGGATTCTTAAGCGCCGTGGAAGCCCTATCATTTAGCAGGTTTGAGAAAGAAATCACTACACTTTGGAGACTGATGACATTAAGCAAAATGGAGGTAGTGCGGGAAAGTGGCAGTGAGGAGTTGATCAGACATAATCTAGAATGCTGGGGCAGGCACATGGGGCTGAATCGCCTATGTTTGCTCCAATGTTCCATCACTGGTGCAGAGTGGCAGCAAAATACACTCCAGCATTTTACTAAGGCTGCTTCCGTAGCACTGTCCAAACCCATTAAGGAGGGCAAGAGCTGCAGCACAGGGAACACCACCATCTGCAAGTTTCCCTCTAAATCACACATCATTCTGGCTTGGAACTATACAACCACTCACTATTTCTGGGTCAAAATCCTAGAAATCCCTTCTTAACTACACTAAGTGTAGTTCCACGATACAACAAATATAGTCTGTAATTTCAAGTGTAGCAAGATGCCTCAAGTGTCACATGCTGAAAAGAAAATCACAATTGCATTCTAATAACCAGCTTGAATTTGATATTGTCTGATGCATTGTTTTTACAATTTTCTTTATAGAAAAGCAACCAATCCAACGAGAATTTGCCCTTTGTTGCTAGTCACAACGTTATGCACTTGTCACCTCTTTTCCTTCCCTCGGTGGAATTTCCGTCGAATATCAAACAATCTTTGCAGCGAGATGATTCTTGAACTCTACTGTTATTTTGTAGTTAGCACCCCTAACATGTACAGCACTCCTTTCTATTTCGCACCTGATAAGATGCAAATAGTTCCCAAGAGCTTGTGTGAAAGTATGTCAGCTAAGTAGTTGCAGAAGGGAATCACCCCAACTGAAAATCCCAAGAAAAATTACATGTTCACAAAAACGTGTGCACTGTTTAGAATTTCACAGTGGTCTCATAACATTTTTAGCCAACAATCTTGCGGTTACTCAGTGAACTTTTCCACAGGGGCACACAGAAGGAAAGCTTGTAGTTAATTAAACTTGTTAATGTAGCAAAGCTTGCAACAGAACCCACTCAGAATCACAGAATGCTACGGTACAGAAGATATCCATTCACTATGTGCTTGCTCTTTGGTCAAGATATTCGAATAACTCCATTCCCTTGCTCGCTCCCCATAACAGTGCAACTTACTCTCTTTCATGTCTTTTGCCTCTTTCCTTCCTTCCAGTCAAAGAATCCCTACAGTGCAGATACAGACTATTCAGCCCCTTGAGTCTGTCCTCGCAGGGCATCATACCCAGAGCCCCCTCCAATTGCCATAAGTCTGTGTTTGTTGGTTACTACTGCTCCTGTCACTAGGGAGATTTTCTGCTCTATCAAACCTTTGCTGCTCAAAGGACACTAGTTGCAGCTTTTCCAGTCTCTTCATATATCCAATTCCTTTATCCCTGGTACCCTTCTAGTCTGCGATGCAGAGAGACGCCAACAGCGTGGGTTCGATTCCCACACAGACTGAGCTTACCACGAAAGACTCTCCTTCTCAATCTCTGCCCTCATCTCAAGCATGGTGACCCTCAAGTTAAACCATCACCAGTTTACTGAAAGATCAGCCCTATGGTCCAGTAGGACAATGGTCGCTTGACTTTCTAAGTCAGTGTCTTCTGCATTTTTCCCATGGTCATGACACTCTTTCAAAAGTGTGATGCCTAGAAACGAATATAATGCTCCAAATGAGGCCAAACCACTTTTATTTTATTTTAAATACAAGTTGCCATAATATTTTCTACTCTCTTTCATGATTAAAGAAGCACTTTTTTTTGAAACTGGCTCCTCAATGTGGTTTCATTTGGATAAGTATATGAATAGGAAAGGTTTGGAGATTTATGGGCAAGGAGCAGGCAGGTGGGACTAGTTTAGTCTGGGATCATGTTTGGCTCGGACTAGTTGGACTGAAGGGTCAGTTTTGGTGCTTTATGACTCGATTCCTGCATCCCCTTTAAAAACTGTCCTGTTTATTTCATATCACTCCTCTTCATTCTTCCCAGTGAAATGTGTTACTTCAAATATCCATGTATTAAATTTCATCTGAAATAGCTTGCCTATTTCAGCAGCCTGTGCTCCCCTACAGTCTGTTATATCGACATCTCCTCTATTTTCTGTATCAGCTGGAAACTTTGAATCTGTACAACCCAAGACTGTGTCATTAAAATACATTAAACAGAGCAATGAGCTCAGTACAGAGTCCCTGGGGCATCATCGTGCTTCTCCCTCCAGTCTGTAACGTAACTGTTGCTCCCTACTCTCTGTGCCTTAATTTTATATCTACGTGGTCACTGTTGCTTTAGCTAATGCTAACGTGTGACACTGCATCAAAAGCCTATTGAAAGTAAAATGGCACTTTATCAAATGCACTGCCCTCTCCCTTCCTCTCCATCCAAAGAACTGAATGGAATTAGTTGACCTTTAGCAGACGTGTTGACTTTCACTCGCTGAGGTTTCTGAAACCCTTACAATCCAGACAGATTCTCCATCAGGAGTTCACTAATGCTCAAAGGAGAGGCACAGGAATTCTCCTTAGGATTGAGAAATTGCTCAGTTAAGCACAAGGACCTTGGTCTCGTTAGGTTAGTGCAGCAGTCAGCACGGGTAACCTGATAGATAGCTAGCAAATAACTGAAGTGCCTCATTTCTAATGCAACTTAAAAGTTCATGGAGGAATAAGGGAGATGAGTTTAGACTGTGCAAAAATTGTGTTGGCGGCACGGTGGCTCAGTGGTTCACAGCATCAGGGACCCAGGTTCGCTTCCAGCCTCAGGCGACTGCGTTTGTGGAGTTTGCATATTCTCCCAGTGTCTGAGTCGATTTCCGCCGGGTCCTCCGGTTTCCTCCCACAGTCCAAAGATGTGCAGGTAAAAAAGATTGGCCATACTAATTCATCCATAGTGTTCAGGAATGTGTAGGTTTGGTGCATCAGCTGGGAAATGCAGGATTACAGGGATCGGGTAAGGGGATGGGAAGCTCTTCGGAGGTTTAGTGTGGACTTGCTGGGCCGAATGGGGATTCCAGATCTAAAGAAAACACTTTGGATGTTTGGCGAGTTCTCATTTTTGTAGACAATAACCTCTGGATTATATTGTCAGCTGACTTGGTTAGTACAGATTCTTCATGAAGGTGCTAGACCAGTTTTTGAATGGGGCAGAGATCATACCTCATGGATATCTTCCAATCAACCAGTCCAAAGAGGTTACAGGTGGGACTTGAACCTGGGCGTCCTGGTGCAGAGGCAGGGTACACTACTGATGCACCATAAGAGTCCCGCACATCAGACAGAAGGTATGTATCTTTAAGGTTAACGTCTGGCTCATGTGACCATCCTCCACTGGTTTCAATTGGGTGAGGCATGGTTCAGGCATGGATTTCACAGCATATTTTCCCCACCCTTCAAGTTATTTCACCTTCTCCTGACTGATCTAATGGCTGCCTGGGGGTGGTGTCCAATGGTGTAGGTTTTTCAGGAGGGTGGGAGGTGCAGAAGGAGAAGCTTCTGGTCATGATGCTTCTGTCATCCAGGGCTGGGCCCAGCCTTATGGAGCTACAGATCTTTTCCTGCTTATCCACTTTAGTAGACTTCAACTCACCACCTACCTGTTAAAGATTTTCTAGAGCGGCTTTTAAGTCATTTTAAATTAAAAATGGAACAGTCAAGAGGGCTTCCATCACGTTTAATGATCAAAACATCTAAATCTGAAAGGAAAGCCACACAAATGTAGCACAAAACCAACTCAGTGATAATTCTGGCAAATGGTTTTTAAGAAGAGCCATGTTGTACCTCAAAATGTTAACTCTGTTTCTCTCCCCACAGATGCTGCCAGAACTGCTGAGCTGTTCCAACACTTTGTTTTTATTTCGGTGACAATTACATGGTTCACCCATCGTTTGAGATCGGGTGAGCTTCAAAATGGTTTAAAGTTAAGCCATGACTATCTTGATCTAACAAGAGCGTCTAATCTCAGTATTGAGTTTCCAGTGGTCAGTTATTCACAATGAAAAACATTAAAACTTGCAACAAGTTGACAGTGATTTAAATCAGTCAATTTTTTTTTAATCTTCCACTCGTCAACACTGGGTGAAGGTCCAGATACACAGCGATCGGTGGCATTGAGGACTGAGGAAAGGGCAGGGATCTAGTCTGACCTTTGAAGTCCTGAAGCCTCTCTAAACCTTGAAATGGAACTCCTGTGTCAGCAGTACATTCAGTTCCAAGTCTTATTCTTCTTTTAAACTAGTTTTCCCTCTGTGTTGTCTACTTTTCTTCTCTTTCATTCATCACACGTGAAATTAAATGAGTGTGATATCTTATTTAAAGCAGCTGAGATTATGCCCCTAACAAACTAAAAGAATTCTCCTTCTCGCTCTGTCTGCTGGACTAGCAATGCTGCTCATTCCACTGTTAACAACTTTTTCAGATCCACTGAGATAGCAAGAACTGCAGATGCTGGAGTCAGAGATAACAAAGTGTGGAGCTGGAGGAACACAGCAGGCCAGGCAGCATTAGAGGAGCAGGGAAGTTGACGTTTTGGGTCGGGACCCTTCTTTTTCTAAAGGGTCCCGACCCGAAATGTCAACTTTCCTGTTTCTCCGATGCTGCCTGGCCTGCTGTGTTCATCCAGCTCCACACTTTCTCTTTTTTTAGATCCACGTTGCTCGCAAAACGCACGAAGGAGTGAGACCACAATTCAACAGTATACACTTTTGACCATTATCACAAGCCCATGTGTAATTAACAATTTAATGCAATATATTAAAAATCTTGTTTAAAACACAGACATTGTAACAGACTTTAAAGTTATGGCACTTCACATTATTAAACCTCTGACCTCTACCTCCTCGGAAGACAAAGGGTGGTGCCCACCATCTAACTAAAAACAAAATACTACGGATGCTGGAAATCTAAAACAAGCATTGAAAGTACTGGAGAAACTCTGCAGGTCTGGCAGCATCTGTGGACAGAGGAACAGAGTGAGTGTTTCCAGTCCAGTATGATTTGTCTTCAGAACTGAGAATTCATGAGACTTCTGGCACATCTCTCAGAAAATTCCCAAGACTCTCATACTGCCATCCCTCTCCCCACCTCCCTCACTGTCACCAAAACCAAAGACACGTGGAGTTATCCGAATCCAACACTCCACCCTCTCTCAATATGGACATAGCTCAGAAACATTCCCAAATTCTATGGACAATGATCTGCAAAATCTTTCATCACCAGGTAAAAATCGACCAACTTCACATCGCTGTAAACTGGTGACCCTGCTAATACAGAACATGTTACATGGTATTAGGCCTCTACTTCCGCAAAATAACAATCATTGTCTCAATACACCACAGGAGATTCTCTAGACTTCATGAAGAATTGGAAGTAGCTTCTCATCAGTGGCATTTCATTTATTTTAGTGTAAAGGATTGCAGTACCACCATATTCCTTCAGGTGGCAGACCCGAGATGGTCTCCATAGTCCCCAGTAACATCAGTGGAACTTCGTTGGTAGATGAAGACAGGAATTATTAAATATGCATGGAAATGCATGTGAGATATTGATATTTGCATCTATCAGTCAACATTGTCCACAGTTCAAGCTTCCAGAGATTGGTTCTTCGGGAGGGAGCAGGCAATCACAGGGTCCTTTGAAACACAAGAGCTGAGGCAAATCTTCAACTCCTCATTTTTCTCAATATTTTTTGCAAGGTCCAGGCGCCATTTGGCCATGGATCATTTCTTCGCCACCACAGGACGGATTATATCGCAATGTTAAAGAATAAAACTTCAAGTTTATTTTGAAGGCGTCAAAGTTTAAGAATACATCACCGAAATCATCTGGCTCAACAAGGGCAGCAATTGGGATACTTTCGAGGCCAGTTAAGAATTCCAATTTTTCAGTGAAACAAGTCAGGCCCTAAGGTCATTGGAGGGCCTGTGAAGTGAGTTTAAACAATTCACCAACTGCTTAAGGGTTGTAATTATGGTAGTTCAATCGAAGGAAGGCAGCCATGACTGCCAATGCTGTATAAAACACTAAAGCAGTGTTCATGACCTTTTGACAACCAAGACAAAGGCACTTCAGAATTTCAGGAGATCAATGTTCTCAGGTGATCACACACTCTCACCCATTACAAGATTGATTTTAGAGGGGTCCTGTTGTGCAGTGGTAGTGTTCCGACCTCTGAGCTAAGAGGCCTGGGTTCAAGGTCTACCTGCTCCAGTCATGTGTATAATAACATTAAAACAGGTTGATTAGAAAACATTTTTTAAGAATGGATTTTAGATGTTGGAACATTCTGCAGTCCCCTTTCCAGTGCCCCACCCATTGGGAGAATGGCAAATTACTTACGAAGGAAGATCTGCTATTACCATTGCGGAAGGTATTTAATGCTTCCTGATGAATCCCATTATTTGAAGAGTCTGAATCCTACCAACAAATTATTTTAAGGATCTGACAACGTTCTACAACTACAGTTTGCTTGAGATTTTTGGCTTATTTTTTACATCCAGTATCTTTACAACATGGTCTTAAAGAATAATATTCTGTTGCCAATAAACTTGAGCTTTGGAAGAAGCAATAATTGGACATTAGAACTTGGCTAATGCCAGAATTAGAAGAATTGCAAGACCTTTTTTTAAAAATGATATGTGGGTGTCGCTGCCTGGACCGAATGGTGTGTTTGGCCATTTCAGAGGACAGTTAAGGGTCTGGAGTCACATGTAGGTCAGACCAGGTAAGGATGACAGACTTCCTTCCCTGAAGGGGCATTCACAAACCAGATAGGCTTTCATGAGAACCAATGATAGTTTCATGGTCACCAATACTGAGACTAGCTCATATTCCAGATCTTCATTGATTGAATTCAACTTTCACCAGATATTGTAGAGCTATTTGAACCCGGTTTTTAGAACATTAGCCTGGGTCTCTGGATCACTAGTCCAGTGACAGTACCACTACGCTATCATCTCCCAAAACACAGACTTCAGGTATAGCAAAGAGTGAACTGGTGAGGAGCTGTCAAACTAGAGACAATTTCAATGAGAATGAGAGTCATACTTCAAATATTCAAAGCAAATAATCACATATGCCCATGAGACATAACTCTTCAAAGCCAGCCTGAAACACTGTAAATAATAATTATTTCATACACTGGAATATCTGAACCCTCCTTGGCACAGGTAAACTAACAGTAGCTTCAGTGTCTATACTTACTTCATCTTGAATAGTTTATCCCTAGACTGATTTATCTCTGTGGCTTTTGCATGAAGCCAATCTTCCAGTTGTCTCTTGTTTGGGAAATGCCCCAACAGTGCGACCAATTCCTCATTGTGCCTTGACTTTATCCTCCTGATCTGTTCTTCTTTGTCAGCCTGACAGAAACAAATGGTATTACAGTTTGCATTAGTATGAGGGAACAAAAAAAAAGCATTAGTGGTAATTTGTGCAAACATAATGCAGAGGAAATAACTAAGAAGTCATAACTTTGGCAATTCAGAAAACAGTTCATCTCTAAAACAAGGGGAAAAGGGTTTAATGGTCCAATCAAATAATCTGGAGTCCAACTGCTGCAATAAAAAAAATTGTCAATAATATTCTTTCTCCAACTTCTTTTTGATCAACATTATTAATTTTCATCAGAGTTTATTCCAGGCTTTATGTTTGGGCATCAATACAGAAAAAAAATAACTTAGTGCTCAACTCAAGCTCAAAATGGCCTCCACACCTTTCAATTTAACAACTAAAACAAAAAAAAACTGCCAATGCTGGGAATCAGAAATTGCTGGAAAACTCAGCAGGTCTGGCAGCCTTATTTATTCTGCTTTCTCTCCATAGTATGAGAGTCTTGGGCCTAGCTATTTACAATGTACAACTTGGATACAGGGATAGAAGGCTCTGTAGCCAAATGTGCAGACGACACAAAAAGACGCGGGACAGAAAATTGCAAAGAGGAAATAAAAACCTTGCAAATGGATATAGATAGGTTAGGAAAGTGGGTCAAAATGTGGCAGATGGCGAGATGGAGTTTAAAGTGGATAAGTGTGAGGTCATGCATTTTGGTTGGAAAAATAGAACAGCGACCTATTATCTAAATGGGGAGAGACTTTGGGGTGGTCCAGTGCAGAGGGATCTGGGAGTCCTCATTCATGAGTCACAAAAAACTAGCATGCAGGTACAGCAAGTAATGAAGAAAGTGAATGGAATGTTGGCTTTTACAGTTAAAGTAATAGAATATAAAGATAAGGAAGTATTGTTGCAATTATACAAGGCATTGGTAAGACCGTATCTGAAGTATTGTGCACAGTTCTGGTCCCCTTATTTGAAGAAAGATGTAGTGGCATCAAAGGCAGTTCAGAGGAGGTTCACTAGGATGATCCCAGAGATGAGGGGTTTATTGTATGAAGACAGATTGAGCAGTTTAGGTCTATACTCTCTGGAATTTAGAAGAATGAGGGGAGATCAAATGGAAGTATTCAAGATGATAAAAGGTATGGATAAAATAGACATGGAGTGGATGCTTCCTCTTGTGGGGCACTCTGGGGCAAGAGGGCATAGTCTTAGGATAAGGGGTAGCAAATTCAAAACAGAGTTGAGGAGAAACTACTTCTCCTAAAGGGTTGTGAATCTGTGGAATTTGCTACCCCAAAGTGCAGTGCATGACAGGACAGTGAGTAAATTTAAGGAGTTAGACAGATTTTTAATTGGTAATGGGTTGAAGGGTTATGGGGAGAAAGCAGAAAAAGGGGGGTGAGGAGCATATCAGCCATACAGAGCAGACTTTGATAGGCCAAAAGGCCTACTTCTGCCTCTCGACCTCCTCTGTTCCAGGGAAAAAAGTGCCAGCCTGTCCAACCTCTACTAATAACGCAAACCCTCCAGTGTCAATAAAATCCTTGTAAATCTTCTTTGCACCCTTTCCATCCTTCCTTAATAACATCCTTCCTAATGCAGGGTGAACAGAATAGTATGCAGTCCTCCAAATGCAATCTTGCACAGTTGTAATATGACATCTGAATTCCTGTACTCAATATTCTGCCAATGAAAGCAAGCATGCCAAATGCTTTCCTCACCATCCTGTCTACCTGCAATGCCACTTTAAACGAACTATGCACCTGCACTCCCAGGTGTCTCTGTTCGACAACACTCCTTACAGCCCTACCATTAACTGTGTAAGTCCTCCCCCGATTTGTCTTACCAAATGCAACACCTTGCATTTATCAGAAATAAACTTCACGCCATTCCTTGGCCTAATGGCCCAGCTGATCAAGGTCCCAGTATACTCTTAGATAACCTTCTTCATTGTTCACTATACCATCAATTTTTGTGTCATCGCAAACTTACTAACCATGCCTCCCATATTTTCATCCAAATTGTTTACACAAATGTCGAACAACAGTGGATCCAGCGGTAATCCCTATGGCACACTGCTGGTCAAGGCCTCCAGTCAGAATAACAACCCCACACCACCACCCGCTGTCTTCTACCATCAAGCCAATTTTGTGTCCAATTGGTTAGCTCTCCTTGAATTCCATGTGATCTAACCTTAGTAACCAGTCTACCATCTGGAACGTTGTTGAAGATCTTGCTAAAGCCCATGTAGACAATGTCAACTGCTCTTCCTTCACCAATTTTCTTTTGTCACCTCTTCAAAAAACTTAGTCAAATTTGTGAGACATGATTTCCTACGCACAAAGCCATACTGGCTATCCCTAATCAGTCCTTGTCTTTCCAAAATCATGTAAATCCAGTCTTTTGGAATCCCCTCCAACAACTTACAGACCACTGACATCAGGCTCACCAGCCCGTAGTTCCTTGGCTTTCCCTTGCATCCTTTTTTAAACAATGGCACAACTTTAAGCATCCTCCAGTCTTCCAGCACATCACCCGTGGATATCAATGATGCAAATATCTCTGCTCGGGGCCCCATGATTTCTTCCTTAGCTTCCCACAATATGGGATGCATCTCATCAGGTCCAGGGGATTTATCTACCTTTATACATTTTAAGAACATCAGTACCTCCTCTTCTGTATTATGGCCTGTTTTCAAGACATCACTATTTACATCCCCGAGTTCCCTAACTTTCATGTCTTTCTCCACAGTAAATACTGATGAGAAATATTTGTTCAGGATCTCATCCATCTCCCATGGCTCCACACACACGATAGACATATTCCTGGAATACGACAATGTTAACTACAGAACAATTAAATAACCATACATAGCAGAAGACTCTTGTAGTGCAAGGTAGTGTCCCTGCAGCTGAGCTAGGAGTCTTGGGTTTAAGCTCCATCTGCTCCAGAGATGTGTCATTACATCGCAGAACGTGTTGATTAAAAATATCTATACGTGAAACAGACAGACACCAATTTACCTTGTCTTTTTTCAGCATTTCCATCTGAGTTCTGGCCATAGTGTGCGAGTTTAACAACTCCATTTCCTGGTCCAGTTTCCGCAAGGACTTGTCTAGTGCGCCTTTCTCATTCTGCAGATTCACCAGTTCAGTCTTCAGGCTCTCCACATTGCTGCCTCTTTCTGCACGGTCGAGGTCATGCTCCTAAAGAGCCAATAAATTCAGGGACAAGTGAGAAGTCACAAAGACACCTGAAACAGGTAGGTGTCTGTTCACTGGAGAATTTAGAATAAACACTGAAAAGCAAATTATTATCTGCAACCTCGGTATTACAATTTAACTCTATACCTCCTTTCCCGTAAGTGACAAAGTTGCATTCTATACATAGATGTCAAGCAGGTGTAACCTAAATATTTGTCAGCTTTAACTATTTCCCTGCTGTTTCACATTTTTCACTTCAAATTCTAACCTCTTCCAAAATGTAACATGTTCAACCATGTTAAAATCCTTTCAATGGAGATGTTCCAAGTCTAACCGTTTTGCCCCTGCATTTCCACAGCACTCTGTCAATGCCACTTTCAATGGAATGTTTGTATTGGACGCAGAGGTACGTACTCAAATCTACATACGTCAGGGGCACCGGCATTAGTCCAAAGGGCTATAGCTAACATACCTTAGTCAAAATAAAAATTTATTCAGCATTATCTGCAGATAGAGGTAGGTCAGGCTAAACCTTTCCAACAACATGCTTTTATATCACACTTTTAATAAATCATCCTGCTTCACAGGAGCGTCACGGAATAAAATTGGCTCAAAGCCAACAATTAGAAGGATCAATTTGTGGTCCGTGCACGACTTAGTCAATAACATTAATCACACAGCTGTGGGGAAGATCTGTAAGGGTCACACCTTGACTGAACTCTTACACTTAGCCATTCTGTCACTGATGAACTCACCAAGGACTATACTGCCTCCTCGAACCACACCACAAAGTCCACACAACAAGTTGCTCAGTCAGTACCTTTCTAAGATTTAGGAAACCTTTTCTCTAATTGATATCCTGAGCAAAATACCATTAAGAGATGTCTGAACCAGTCAGATTTCATGGAAGATTGGTAAAAAAGGTGAAGTCACATGGTATCAGATGTGAGCTAGCAAGATGGACACAGAACTGGCTTAGTCATAGGAGACCGAGGGTAGCGGTGGAAGGATGCTTTTCGGAATGGAGGGTTGTGACTAGTGGTGTTCCACTGGGATCAGTGCTGGGACCTCTGCTTTTGTGGCCTCCATAAATGATTTGGAGGAAATCATAGCTGGTCTAAATAGTAGGTTTGCAGACGATACAAAGATTGGTGGAGTTGTGAATTGGGAGGAGGTTTGTCAGACGATACAGCAGGATATAGATCAGTTGGAGAAAAGTGGCAGATGGAGTTTAATCCGGACAAACGTGAGGTGATGCATTTTGGAAGGTCAAGTACAGGTGGAAGTTATATAGTGAAAGGCAGTATCCTTAGGAGTATTGATATGCAGAGGGATGTGCAGGTCCACAGATCACTGAAGGTGGCAGAGCAGGTAGATAAGGTTGTGAAAAAGGCCAATGGCATGCTTGCCTTCCTTGAATAGGCATTGAGTATAAAGGATAGATAAGTTATGTTGCAGCTTTATAGAACTTTAGTCAGGCCACACTTGGAAAAATTGCACACAGTTCTCATCATACTACCAGAGGGGTGGGAATGGTTTGGAAAGGGTACAGAAAAGTTTTACCAGGATGCTGCCTGGTATGCGGTGTTTTAGCTATGAAGAAAGGTTAGATAGAGTGGGTTTGTATTCACTGGAACACAGGAGGTTAAGGAGTGGCGTAATAGGAGTTTATAAGATTGTGAATGGTATGGATAGAGTGGAAAGCATGAGGCTTTTTCCCAGGGTGGAGGAGTCAATTACTAGGGGACATAGTATGTGAGCCGGGGATGGGGGTGGTGTGAGAGAGGGAAAGCGAGCGAGGGAGGGCGTGAGAGAGCGAGGGAGGGCGTGAGAGAGCGAG
>NC_063343.1:59753730-59774491 GCF_021869965.1 Rhincodon typus
GAGGTTTCACACAAAGGGTGGTGTGCCTGGAACGTGTTGCCACAGGAGGTGGTGCAAGCAGACACAGCAGCAGTTTTCTGAAGCACCTGGACGAATACATGAATAGGAAAGGAACAGAGGGTTACAGATCCTGTAAGTGAAGACAGTTTTAGTATGGAAGGGCAAAAATGTGTCAGCGCAGGCTTGGAGGGCTGAAGGGCCCGTTCCTGTGCTGTATTATTCATCGTTCTAATTCAATTTAAATTTTCCTGCTTACCAATACAGACTTTGACCAGAGAGAATTGCATAATGTAAAGCTTGCTGTGTGTTTGACCGAAGAACAGCGTTGGAAGTCATGCAACCAAGAGGGAGCGAATGCATCTGGATGTTGGTATCACAGCTTGTTTAACTTAAAAACTTCTGAGGCACTACTGAGTGGGAGAGTTATAGTCTAACACTCAAAAACATAAATATATGAATTACCCATTCATTAATTTTGATTATCAGAAAATCATCATCCTGTTATCTACTGTTTGTTTAGTGCTTGATCTAGGACCATCAGATAATGAACAGATAATAATGGAGTCAAATTAATACTCTCATTCAACTATGTTTCTTAGCAAAGGTGGTTGCACATTTATTCATGATCTTTTGGCTGCTCTTTTCAGGATTTTAACTACTTCTCATCCAAATCATCAAGCCACTCTCTCTACTTTCCTTCCTATTGCCAAGTGAATCCACATATAGGGTCTTATTTGTATTCTATATAGGAAAGGATGAATTTATATAGCACCTTCCACCAGAATCAGATGTTTCAAAGAGTACAGCAGCCAATTATGCACTTTGGAATGCAGTCACTATTGCAATCTAGAAAATAGCAGCAAAGTTGCAGACTGCATTAGTCCATCAAACAACTATAGTAAAGACGACCAGATATTCTGCTTTTTATAAGGGCTACAGAGAGTCCAGGGCAGAGGGGATAACTCCCCTGTTCGTCTTCAAAACTGTACCAGGAAATCATTTATTTGCACCTCAGATGCGAGATAAGTGTCATCTAAACGATGGTATCTCTGGCACCACAAAACTCCCTCAGTCCTGCCTCCAGGAATCTGTTGCCCAACAATGTTTATCCGGATTGTTGGAGTGCATGCAGTGAAAGGAACAAATGCGAAAGTTGGGAGTTCCTTCACTGCCTTACCGCTTTGTTGAGTTCCTGGTCCAATTCTTGCAGTCTAGTGGAAGACCCTTCCAGTTGCTGGAGTTCCAGCTTAACATTTTTCAGCTCATCCTGTCTCTTTCTCTGAATGCCTGACTTAAGTTCGATTGTTCGCTCCAGTCCTGTCTTCGTATCCCTGATCTCATCAATCTGCCGCTGCTTGGCTGCTTCTTTCTCCGCGAATTCTCTCTGTTAAAAACAAGCAATTCTTGAATGTTTGCAGTAATTCTTGTTGGGTGTATGAAGGCTGCAGATAACTCAGGAGCCAACTGCAGACTAATACCTTGCCACATCTATAATATGATATAGTCCTAACAGCTTTGAAAATCCTAATTAGGTCCACATATTCTCCCAAGGTAAACTTTATTTTACTATCTGGCTCAAAATTAGACCATAAGATAATAAATGCAGTTTGCACAATCTTAAAGCATTCCTATCCAATTCGTAGCTAACACATTATTTCTGAAATGCAGAAACATGGCTGTCAATATGTGCACATCAACACCCTTCAATATTAACACGATAATGAAGCAGATAATCTGTTTCAGTGATGTGTGTTGAAGAGTAAATAAGCTACAGGACTTTCAACTTCAATAAAAACCACGTAACGACTTTGTTTGTGGTTGTTCCAAAGTGAAACGATTCAAAGAAAAATTTAAGCTTTCAATCTGTATTTCCTTAGCTCACTATTGTCTACAAATGGAGGGGTGGGGGAGGTTGGGGGGTACTCAAATGCCTGACCACAACATAATACAGTTGATAAATTCAGTAAGGCTAGGGACCGAGGGACAAAAGTACATCCAGCAGCCAATCATAGCACAGGTTTGCTCAGCAGGATAGTTCACATTTTCACCAAACAGTCCATAACACCATAAGTGTAAACCGGATAACCGTCAGGCGAGCGAAATACTTTTGTTAGAAAAAAGAAAGTTCTCACCATGATTTGGCCGGCCGATTCCTTCTCACTGTGCAACCTAGCCGTGATTTGACAACGGAAACTATCAAACTGACGATCGCTGAACGGTGCTCTTTCGTAACCATCCAACTGAAGCTGCCTCGCGAGAGCGTGGACCAGAGAATCGCGTTTTTTGATGTTGTCCTGCTGGCGATCTGCCTGGAGCTGAAGTCGTCCTATATACAAAGAAAATGAAGTACAATCAAATGGATTCAAAACATCATTGACTTACAGGAGTAAAAATCATGCAACTCTTTGCGAGTCATTGCATTGATTGAGAAGTTAGTAATTGGCATTTTTTTTTTTAAAGCATCCGTAATAAAAATGAACAGCAATCATAACAACATTAGTCGTCAATTCTAGATTTCCTTCATCTGTCATCTCACATATGGAAGAGATGATGATCTAATGGTAATGTCACTTGACTAGTAATCCAGAGGCCTCAAGGCTAATGCTCTGGGGCCATGGGCTCAAACCCCACCACAGACTACTTTTCAATTCCACCAGCTGCTGAGCATGTATTTTTAAAAAATTATTTGTTCGTGGGATGTAGATGCTGCCAAGTTTTGCACTTAAAAGGCACAATAAAACCATCATCAATTGCCATTAAAAAAATCTAGTTTATCAATGCCCTTCAGGGAAGAAATCTACTGTCTTTAACTGGTCAGGCCTACGTGGTGACTCCAGACCTACTATAATGTGACTGACTCCCAACTTCTCTCTGAAATGGCCTGTCAAGCCCCTTCAGTTTAAGGGCAAATAGGGATGGGCAACAAACTTTACCTCCAATAGCTGCATCTCAGGAAAGAACAAATGAAAGAAACAGGCAATACATCAACTAATGACCATTCTACATGCATGGACATGATTACAGGTAATTACTGGTTTGATTTAGACAGTGCTGTACTTTTATGGAAGAGCTGCGGGAGGGAAGATTTGTCGATTGTCTTGTTTTCCAATCGAGGCCCTCAGCAATACATGCAGGCAGAGTTCCTTTTATAATCAAGGACTTGTGCATTCCACATCAGGGAACACAGAGGAATAGTCTGCAATTCACTAATGGGCTTATGTCAATGCTGCAAAAGTGAAACATTACAAAGTGCAAAAGATAATTAAACATTGATTCCAAACTAACTAATGGAGGTAATCAATCCAGAATAAGTTTAATGTAGAAGCTGTAAAATCGAGGCATTATGCGCACACTGTGAAAGTGAAAATGACTTTTCTAGTACCCTGTTCAACCAGCATCTCTGACTTTTGTCGGTTGAGTTTCTGGCATCTCTGGTTTACCCGATCAAGCTCACGCTGACGATCAGTCAGTAGTCTCTCTTTTTCAATCACTGTTCTCTGGTGATTGAGGTACTTGTCCCGAAGCTGCTCATCAGTCCCCTGGAAAAGCTGAAATTCAAGGCAGATGTAATAGATCATTGATAAATGTGAGAATTCCTCTACGGCTAGAGGAGTAATACAACTCCACTGTGAAAAAACTCTGGTTCCATCATTTAAGAGCATGAAATATCCATAAAGTTAGTAAGACAACGGAGTGTGCCTGTTTAGTTTATTTTAGATTTTATTGACACATGTGCTAAGTACAGAAGTACATGAGTACTGTGAAAAGTGTATGTCGCCACACATGGTGCCATCTTAGGTACAAAGTAGCAAGAGAAATAAGAATTAAAAATTTAAGCATTACTTCGTAGAATAGTTGAAAAATAAAAGAAAGATTTTACATTCAAGTTTTTTGTAGTTTAAACTGGAAAAATAAAGGAATAAGTTAGAAGTTTAACAGTTTTGATGAGTCCTCTGATCAGGTTTAGGGCTGCCGAGAGACCAAAGGGGGAAGAAAAAAAAGGGAAGAAAAGGAAACAGAAGGAGTGGAGGAGCTCCAGTTGGAATGTCCGACTCTACTGCCATCTTGTGTACGCATCCACACAAACCAAATGTACAAAGGACGTTGCACAGGATATTGAACACAGTTCAGAGCTCCTCTGTTGTTCTGAAGAGTCAGTTAGTTGAGGGAAAATCATGAAGGCATACAGGGAGCAAAAACTGACTAAAAGTTTACAGGTTTCAAAAGAACCAGCATAGAATGATAGAGTGAATGGCCTCCTTCACTCAAGATTCTATGATTTGCAAATTCCATCCTTTGAGTGAGATACATGAGACACCGTCAGATCTCCTGACTCTGCAAAGCTTCGATGACACCATGAAAATAGGAAACCCTACGTAAAATGTACAAACGTACGATAGCGGACAAACAAATCACAAATGTGTCACAAGGATCACATATAACCAGGAAGTCCCAGATTAAATCAATGCTTCAGAAGGGTACTAGAATTAGTGCCCAGTCGTTCTATCACATACATTTGATTCACACACCTAAGCTTGAAGATTCAGTTACTTCTATTTGATTGGATCCATTAAATGCAATGTTATTCAAACAAGATAATGCATTTTACAAAATTCCCACAGTTAGTCTTTAATTTCCAAACTTGCTACATCCTGAGTCAGTATTCCTAGCAGGAGTGGCCTCTGCAGTGGAACTATTTGAATTAAAATTCCTTATTAGTGCAGAATATTTGTTTCCTTCACAGTAAACAATTTCAGTCATCTAATATGGATTGCTCTCAACTGGAATCCATGTTTTGACACCCCAGACTTATGGATCCTAAACTATCTTACAATACTGATTCCTCAAAGCTACATTTATCCTGCATCAGGGCAAGATACTTGTGGATAAATATTAAAGAGAGAAAACACTAATTGACAGCTCCAATGATTCGAGATAGCTACATTAAGTACTGCACAATGTCGATAACAAAAACCATTCAGCCCAAAAAGCTGCAAAGTAACCTTGCTACATGGACTGCAGTGGCTTAAGGAAGCAGTTTACTTCTGTTTTAAGGGTAATTACATAAGGACACCAAACACCCTGGT
Organism: Rhincodon typus; assembly: GCF_021869965.1. Taxonomy (NCBI): domain Eukaryota; kingdom Metazoa; phylum Chordata; class Chondrichthyes; order Orectolobiformes; family Rhincodontidae; genus Rhincodon; species Rhincodon typus. The sequence continues at coordinate 59,758,818 of NC_063343.1, forward strand.
TTTGAGGGATATCACAGAATCATTCAATTCTACAGTGTAGAAAGAGGCCATTCAGCCCATTGTTTCAGCACCAACCCTCTGAAAACCATCCCGCACAGTCCCACCCCCTACCCTAACCCCATAACCCCACATTCACCATGGCCAATCCACCGAGCTTGCACATCTCTGGACACTATGGGGCAATTTAGCATGGCAAAAGCACATAACCTACACAACTTTGGACTGTGGAAGGAAAGCAGAACACGCACAGACACAGCTGGGGGAGGGTGGGGTGTGGTTCGGAGGGTGTGCAAACTCCACACAGTCACCAAAGGCTAGAATCGAATCCGGCTTCCTGGCGCTGCAAGGCAGCAATTCTAACCGCTGGGCCACCATATTCTCAAGAATTAATTGTTAAAAAGCCGATTTCTGCTCATTTTTACCCATTAGCAGCACGACTCTTTGATGTTTTCATTCCTCAATGCTACCTAGCTTCTCCTTAAATGCATCTATGCAAGTCACTTCAACTATACCTGTTGATATATAGCAAGAGTGATGAAGTCTATCATCAGTCAATGGCTCTTCAAAATTTATTCTAATTTAATTTCATAGTCTCTGCTTAAGTAAAAGACCATCTTACTGCAGCAAACAGGCCTATTCCCGGTTTCTCCTTGATATTCATGCCAGTAATCTTGAGTCTGCAGGTTAAAAATATTCAACAGTGGGAGAGGCACCACCATGAACAATTGGCTGGGACTGTTGTCCCCTGGAGCACAGGAGGGTGAGGGGTGATCTTATAAATGTTTATAAAATCATGAGGGGCACAGATACAGTGAATAGCCAAGGTCTTTTCTCTAGGTTGGGAGAGTTCAAAACTAGGGGGCATATTTTTAAGGCGAGAGGGGAAAGATTTAAAAGGGATCTGAGGGAGAACATTTTCACACAGAAGGTGGCTAAATATGTGGAATGAACTGCCAGATGTAGTCATAGATGCAGACATTTGGATAGGTACATGAGAAGGAAAGGTTTAGAAGGACATGGGCCAATCACAGGCAAGCGGGGCTAGTTTAGTTTAGGAAACCTGGTCAGCATGGACAAGTTGGACCAAAGGGTCTGTTTTCACCAGGAAACATTATCACGTGTTGTACATTTAACCACTTCACAATGGTGTGAGTGGGGGTTGGGAGGGTGAGGCTAACGGACATCTTCAAAAAGTGAAGCGAAGTAGTCCTTTCTCAATCAATCAAAAAAAGCAATGCTGCTAATTGCTTCATTTCTTCCATGTAATCAGATCTTTTAACCAAAGATATCGATCTAACCTTATGTAACTTAACCCAGTATCAACCTAGATATGAACTAGGTATTTCAACCACAAATATAACACTTAGCATGGCAATTATTTTACAACTGTCTTGTGTTTCTATCCAGATGAATAATACCCTTCTCCTTTTACACACAACAGTGCTGATTAAGTAAAAACTATTAAAAATGCAATTATTTCACACCAGATATAGATCAAACTAAATTTTTCACATCATGTAACAGTACTATTCCTGTTCAAGGAAACAGCATGACCATTGGTTGCAAGCACCTCAATAAAATTTCATGCATTCAATCTTGTAAGAAATGCAAATGCTGACATGGCCCAATAAGCACCACATGTTCCCCTTTAGATATCAGGTGTACGTAGAGAAAGTCCCATTACATGTACATCATTTATTATATATACTATTAATCTACCTATACTTCAGATTGTGTGTTACGCATTAAACAACCAATTCAACTTCCTCCCAGTAAACACAAGCTATAAAATAAACTTTGACACTTGCAACTGGCTGGTTTTATTCTAACTTTGTGCATTTATGGATACAACAAACATTTTTAAGCCACTTTATTTCTGATAAGCAGAGACCATGTTGTACTTTGTCGAACACTGGTGGTTAAAATTGCAAAAGGACTCCAGAGTAAAGGAGGCTTTTCTTAATAAATCACAGCGCCTTTGGCAAAGAAAACAAGGCTCCAAGAATCTGTTGAATTTCCAAACAAAAATTTTATTTTCCCCTCTTTAGTCAGGTTTATCTTTATTGAATTGGTCAGTATAGAACCAATCAGGTTCATAGGTGTTCAAGTTTTTTTTTTGAGGGTGACATTTGCCTGTTGAGGGCAGCCTCCCTCCCATTTCTTTCTTGCTTGTTTTTCAAAGGCCAATCACAAGGTTCTTCAAAATCCAGTCAAGAGGACAGCAAAGTACCACTGCCTGACATTTCCTGCACCTCCTTGTTGCTTCAGACCTCCTTCATAAGCCAGCTTGCAATCCTAGCAGCATCAGCTAACAGGTTCTGGGTTCAGCTAGCAGTCTTTGCCAGCCCCATCTTAAATCAGAAATAGGTGGTAACTGAGCTTCATACCGATCCAACTGACTCATATGTCTTAGCGCCCAGTGGGCAGCACACTTCTGGAAAACATGTTTCGGAAATATCGGGGTTAGGAGCACAACATTTGGAGAGGGTCCATTGTGCTTTAACGGCACCATCCACACATCTGTTTCTCATTGTCTGGTCTCCAAAACACAACACCCCCATCACCCAGGCTGCTTGATCCCTTCCTACCCTATAAAAGGCCCCACATATTTGGCTCAGATATCCATCTACTCTCCTTGCTCAATCTGCTTGCAGTCCCAGTGGCTACCACCGCTCAGCTGTGGCACTGTTGGGACTACACAAGCTTGAGCTGGCAACCAATCAGATTGGCTGGTAGCTCTCAGGGGTGGGACATCCTCCCACTGATTGGCAGACAAAACCATCTCCTCCCTCCCCACATCACACCATGCAGAACAAGCTCAGGAACGGGTTGAATTCAAACGTACTTTGGATGACTTTTTAAAAATGAAAGTAAATGGAATATCGGCACAGGCTTTTTAATAGAACAGGAACAAACCTGCTCTATTTTCTCTTCCAGTTCACGGTTGTCCTCCTCCATTTGCTTTTTCCTGCTTTCAAGAGCTTTGATGTCATTGTCAAGCTTCATCACTTTGCTCAGGTTCTGGTCAATTTGGGACAATCGCTCCTGCAAAAGCAAACAATCCAAATCACAACAAAGCAATTAAAACAACACCGCTACATGTCATGGCCAGCCAATAGACTAATTACTTTTAATCAACCTATTCGAACATGCAGCTCAGGAGGTTAATACTGCTGCCTCACAGTACTGGGGACCAGGGTTCGATTCCAGCCTTGGACGAATGTCTGTGTAGAGTTTGCACCTTCTCAATGTATCTATGTGGATTTCTGCTGGGTGCTCTGGTTTCCATCCACAGTTGAAAGGTGTGCAGGTTAGGCAGGTTGGCCACGCTAAATTGCCCTGTAGTGACCAGGGATGTGCAGCCTAGGAGGGTAGCCATGGTAAATGTGGGATTACGGGAATAGGGTGAGGGGGGTTAGGGATATGCCAATCAGAGGGTTGGTGCACACTCGATGGGCTGAATGGCCTCTATCTGCCTTGTAGTGATTCTATGTTTTCATAGAACTCAGACCCATTCCCCCACCCCTGATTTCCCCATGTCTAACACACCTAACCTAAACATCCCTGGGCACTATGGGCAATTTAGCCTGGCCAATCCACCTAGCCTGCACATCTTTGGACTGTGGGAGGAAACTGGAGCACCCGGAGGAAATCCACGCAGACACGGGCAGAACGTGCAAACTCCACACAGACAGTCACCCAAGGCTGGAATCAAATCTGGGTCTCTGGCGCTGTGAGGCAGCAGTACTAATCACTGAGCCACCGTTTTGACATACCTTTGAGGCAGGTGGGTCACGAACCTGGTCCTTCTGGTCCAGAGATATGGATATTACCTCTGTGCCATGAGCACCCTTGGCCAGTGGAATTACATATAAAATGGAGATCCCACAGGTACAGCACTACAGTGGTTACACTACTGGACTGGTAAATAAGAAAAAGAAGTAAGCAACATTTTCCCAAGAGTCCAGTCTTCCCATTGGTAACGTTCTGACTGACCTTCTACCCAATTCTACTTGCCAACCTTATCCTTAAATCCAAGAAATCCAATTCCAAGAAATACAGCAATCCTACCCTAATATGATCAACAACCAAAAACCCCCAGCTCTCTGCAATAAAGAATTCTAAAGCAGCATAATCCTATGGGTGAAGAAATTTCTCCTCACCCCACTCCTAAATGTTAACAGCATGTTAATTTTATTGTGAAAGGACATACTAGTAATTAAACACCTTGAACACATAAAAAGGGAGACTTCCTTCAGCTGTTGCATGTATTGGTTTGCAGTATGAAGAGACTTCTGCATCACTGGGAGTGTTGGCTCGACAGCAGACTGACCTTTGTTGTGAAGTAACACGAGAAGAATTCAGTAATACTCAATAATTATGAACCCTCACTAAATTTAAAGCTACAATAGACAAGGAAAGAATTAATTTCCTGGACACCACAATATTTAAATTTGTACTCAACAGGTGCAAGTTAGAAACAAGCCATTTTTTCAAAATAACTGACACATGCTTCTGCATACAAAAACTCAAGACCGTACACACTCCACCCAAAGTGAGATCAAAACTACTGTATTTCCACCACACACACAAAATAGTTGGAAGGTTTAAATCAGATGGTTACTTTCCTTTTTACTGCATCTTCAGCTGCAATCTCAATTTTAATTTTGACAAAAGCCTATGATGTCCATTTTAATAGCATCCGCTACATGTTTCCCCCATTATAGTTGCTCTTGAACATTTCCAACTTTAAAGTAAAGATTCCACATTACTTTGCAAGGAATTTATTAACCTTTTATTTATGAGGCTCCTGTCACCCTATACCTCCACTTTTCTCTCTTTTGTACTCATCCAGCTTCCCTCTAAAAGCATTTTAAACATTTTAGGAGTCTTGGGTTACTCTTGTACACTCAAGCAGCTGGCTAAAATGTTACTAATAGATACACTTTACAGCATTGATGGCTAAGTCTGCAATGCCCTACCACATACACAGCCATGAGGAGTAATGGTGGCACAGGACTTGATTTGGTGCTTTTGCCAAATTAACACTCAACCAAAGAAGCATCAAGTACATTATCACTGGTGTACTAATCTTCTCAATCAACCACGGTCAAAAGCCTGCTGAAAATCCTCTAGGCTCACAGAAGTGAAGGTTTGTGTTCAAATCTTTGCACTGGCTTTAGAAAGGAAACCAAGATAGTGTGATTATGTAATGAAGAATGAGCAAAAATTGAGCATTTGGCCCATCAAATTCCATCCAGTTAGTACAACAACTATAAAACATGGCATGAAGTATTTTGAACACCTTCAGTTTTCAATATCTCACAGAAGTTGGTGGTGAGTTTATTCTATGCTTTGTCATTTTCTTCGCTCAGGCAATGAAGACACTCATCAATAGCATAGAACATAGAACAGTACAGCACAGTACAGGCCCTTCCGCCTACGGTGTCGTGCCAAACTTCTACCCTAATCCTAAAGTCTATCTAACCTCCACCCCTACCTTATAGTATCATCCATATGCCTATCTAATAGCTGCTTAAATGCCCGTAATGAGGCCGACACCACTACCCTCTCCGGCAATGCATTCCACGCCTCTACCACTCTGAGTAAAGAACCTACCTCTGACGTTTCCCCGACATCTACCTCCACTCACTTTAAAACTACGCCCCCTCGTAATAGCTACCTCCACCCTTGTAGAAGGATTAATTATCCAGTGACCATTTGCATCACAGTGATAATTAGCCATGAATTATCAGAAACAAATACAAATGCAATCATTGCACACAGCATCTCCTTTGGCCATATTTTTAAACCAAAAGAGAGCTACTTTACATGTTTGTTGTTTTCAGTACAGATTCCAGTATCTGCAGTAATTTGCTCCTAGTTTACATGTCATAGCACCAAAATGAGTCAAGCTGATCCTACTCTTTTAAAATCAAAGTTTTAGGAGTGGAATGTGTTTTTTTCTCCCCCCCTACACTTCTGACAGCTAGTAACAGGTTTTAGTGTGCATTGGAGAAGGATAAATGCATCCAACTTCAATCAGCCCAAAATCTCAAAAAGGCATCTCTGCAGATGACGTTTGTAGTGTGAATAAAACTGTGAACTCATGGCAAGATGTCAGCAGTTTGAATATCACAGGGTTAGGGTACTCAGTAGCTACAGCCTGTACCACCTACAAGATGCAGGTTTTCACCAAAGACCCTGTAACTGCACCTTTCAAACCCACAACCGCCACTATCTAGAAAGACAAGGACAGCAGATATCAAGATACAGAGCACTGGAGAAACTCAGCAACTCTAGCAGCATCCGTGGAGGGAGAAAAAGAGTCAGTGCTTTGAATCTGACGTGTCCCCACTTCAGAACTGAGGGGGTGAGCTGGAAAATAGTGAATTTAACGTTGCTAGACAAAGAGGGAGGTGGAGTGAGTGGAACAGATTGTGAGCCTACAGGAATTTCAGCAGGCATTTGACAATGGTTAATTGAGAAGATTAGTGCACCAATCATAAGGTACTTCATGCTTCCTTGGCCGAGTATTAATTTGGCAGAAGCACCAAATCAAACCCATGACACAATGTTCCACATGGGCAAAAGACAAAAGGGAGTGCTAATGGTGATGAAGCAATGGTAGAGATAGAAAATGGATTTAGGCGAGGATATGAAAAATAGAAAATGCTGAGAGCCAAGACCACAAGACCCAAACAAGAAAGGGTGAAGGGCGGGGGCAGGGGCGGGGGCGTGTGTGAGAAAGTGCACACATTTGTGTCAGAGGGAGCAGGGAACAGAAGTACAAGAAAGATGTTACTTCACCTGGAAGGTATATTTGGGGCCCTGGAAAGATAGGAGGAAAGCGCTGAATTGACAAATGTTACATCTTCTTTGATCACATGGTAAGGGGTCATGGGTCAGAGAGTTCATGGCCTTGTCCACCATGGGGGAGGTTGGAGAATTCTCAGTGACAGAGACAGAGAAACCAGGAGAATGGAATGGAATCCAATGCTTGCAAGAAACAGGATTTGTGGAAGTGAGGTCAGTGTAACTGTTTGTGTACCATGGGCAGCAGCAACATGAGAACACCACTACCTCACATTCCCATCCAAGGCCATCACCGCTCTGGCTTGGAAATATATTGCCTTTCCTTCAGTATCACTGGGTCAAACTTCTGGACCTTCCTCATAACAGTACTGTGGATGCACCCACAACAAATAGACTGCAGCCACTGAGGAAGGCAGCTCACTACCACCTTCTTACGGGCAATAAATGCTAGCACAGCCCACATCCTGTGAATGCATTAGAAACACCTAGCGTGATAATACTCTGGCTTTAAGCAGTGTATTTTGTCCTTTTTTTTAAATGAAGTAATGTTGAGACAGAGGTGACAGGCAGTCTGCTCATGGCCAATAAAGTAAACAGAAAGGCCTTGGGTTTTTTTTTGTGAAAATGTTGCAAAAACAGAAGCAGCCTGAATGGGTAGGTCAAGCTCCCGTAGAACCAGGATGGCTAATATTTGCTTTCTGCAGTTGCTGGGGTTTTGAAATGGGATCTGGAAGCTCTTATTCCTCTCTTTCTTACAGCTAAAAGCTGGGGTTTTCTTCCTGCTGCTAGAATTGCATGTGAGACAATCTATTTTACTGATTTTGTCTTTGCCAAGGGTATGTTTATGGGATATTACTATATTGGAACAGTTAATTAGTAGTGCATACAGTTAAGCATTTTGATTGAGTTACAGTTAAGTCAATTCTTTTCTTTTATTTTTCATTTTGTCTGTATTTTAAATGTAGGATCAAAACACGCTTAGTTTTTATAAAGTCGAGTAGCCTGACCAATTGAATTCCATCAGGAACGCAATGCCTTACACTTACCTTTAAGATAAGAAAAAGTTAGGGTCTAGGCTCTCTGAATATAGTTTGATGGGGTTTGGTCTAGTCCATAATACTAGGAAATGAAACGGTACTGTGCTAATCACACTGCAGTAACCCATTTGCTACACTGAACCATTCAACTTTAATAATAATACCACTGAGTCTTGCAACACAAGCTCAAATAAATAATATGCAATTTTCAAAGATGCCTGAATGTAATTGTGTCCATTTGAGGCAAATTGGAAATTCAAATGCAGCTAATTATACATCTAATTAGCAAACAGAGAGCGAGTGATGGACACCATTCTTGCAAATGCAAATTCAATACATTCGTAGGAGGTATGTACAAGGATGTGAATATTGTTGTGCATTTGTTCAAAAATGGAAAGGTGAAAAGCAGTGTTCAAGCATGAGGTTGTAATCATGTTCGCCGAGCCGGTGAGTTTGATTGCAAACGTTCCGTCATCCTGCTAGGTAACGTCGTCAGTGTGCTTGCAGTGAAGCATCAGTGTTCTGTTCTGCTTGTTATTTTTATATGCCTTGGTTTGCTGGGGTGGTTGGTATTACTCACTACACACGGACGATGAGGGACACAAATTTGTCTGAGACAACACATCAATAATCGCACAAACCAAACAGAGACACACCAGGGAATTCCTCGAGGCCTGGTATTCCAACTGGAACTCCATCAACAAACACATTGAATTAGACCATGTGTATAAACCACTAAGAAACAAAACCCGGAAGTGATGCCAATCACCCCAGCAAACTGAGGCATATAAATAACAAGCAGGACAGAGCACCCACGCTTCACCAGAGGCGCACTGACGATGTTACCTAGCAGGGTGACAAAACATTTGCAAACAAACCCATCGCCTTGGTGAGCACGTCTACAATCTCAAAACACAACCCAAGCTCCAAATCTTCTCGAAAACTTTAAAGTCTTCAAGCATTTACTTGACCATTGAGAGTTCCTTATTTCCTTGGTTTCTGAATGGGATAACTATAAACATATGAAGGGCATTTCTTGTAAGTGTTCTGTGTATATCAAGATATTTTACTTTAAAACTAATGCAAATGTTACTGTAGCCACACACAATACTGACACACCAATCAATACCAACCACTGGACAACATTGTCAAAATGTGGGATTCTTCTCTTTAGCTGGAAAGTCACGACACTGCTGGTGACTCAGTACTTTCACCACAGCACGTGGTACTCCAACTCCAAACAATGTCATAAAATGGATTCTAACTGTCTTTGTGATTAAACCCTAAAAAAGGGAACATTCTCCTGCTGTCACTCAAGTTCCAGCTAATGCCTCCATCCAGTTGGGCCAAACCCAACAAAAGAAAGATAAAAGGCCTACAGAGAAACATGCCTCTCTGCCAAACTGGTCAAAGCCAGTGTTTATGCTCCTTACTATGGGGGAGGGAGATTGGCACTCAGAACCATTGGGATTAAGGGATCAGTATCACAGATGCTAAGCGGGAAACAGAACCAATATCAAACTGATAAACTGGCTCCAGAAACTGGTTCCAACCAGACAGCTGTAGCTGCATCAGCCCCCATCTACCAGACTGTAGGCAGTCAGTCAGTCAGCTCAGTTGGCTGGATAGCTGGTTTGTGATGCAGAGTGATGCTGACAACGTGGGTTCAATTCTCACACCAACTGAGGGTACCATGAAAGATTCTCCATCTCCACCTCTCTCTCCTTATCTGAGGTGCGGTGACCCTCAGGTTAAAACACCACCAGTCATCTCTCTGTCTCTATCTCGAATGAGAGTGAAGTGCTGTGGGTCCAGTAGGACAAAGATGACTTTAACTTCAGGCTACTGCAGCCCAGCCCTGTCACTGGGAGGTAACGTGATGCTGCTAAGTTTGAAGAATTTGGCCACACTTCAAAAAGGCCTGAAAAAAAAAATGAATATTGGAGTGCAGTGTAGCACACCAGCACTTTCAGATTACATCAAAACTCAACTGATGCTAAAATGTTGAATATTTTATAGCCTCTCCCCCGATAAACATCAAGCTTGTTGTACTTAACTTGCACACTTCCAACATGAAATAGTCTGATGGGTTTGTTTTCTGTGGGCCATTTGCATTTTACAGTTAAATTGATTTCAATCTCTTCAAAAGGTGTGAAGTTGTGGTGGGTGCAGTCTAAAGCAAGTTGGATGATCAAACTGCTTCAACATTGCGGCAATGGTTCATTTACACACAAAAGCATTCAGACACTGTAGCATTTTGAACATCACTGATACGGCCTGCTTTTAAGGTACCTTACAATCCTCCAAAGTGGGTCATTCATTAATGTTTCAGTTCTCGTTTGAAGGGGTGGGGGGGCAGCAGAAGCAGTAGCTGTCACTTTCTGTGATCCGAGATCAGTTGCAACCTGCTGCCAACATGAACCCCACATTAGGCCAAGTATCTAACTGAATCATCCCCGGGAGCTTTGTCTTCCCAAATGAAGGAAACTTTCACATGGATACCACGAACAACTTGCAGTATTCAATCTGAGTTCATACCACAAAGGAAGCTAGATGTGGAGCTGGAAAAGCACAGGTCAGGCAACATCCGAGGAGCAGGAAAGTCAACGTCTTGGGCCAAAACCCTCAGTAAGGCCTGAGAAGGAGGAGGGGAGCCCCAAAGTAAATGGGTGTGTGTGGGGGGGGGAAGGTTGGTGGAATAGTGATAGGTGGATCAGGTACGGGGTTTTTGTAATTGGTCAGTGGGAAGGGTGGAGCGGATTGGTGAGTAGGAAGATGGACAGGTCAGGGAGGCGAGGAGGAGGAAGGAGGGCTGTAGGTGAGATAAGGCTGGGGGTGGAGGGATTTGAAGCTGGTGAAGTCAATATTGAGGCCATTGCGCTGTAAGGTCTGAAGGTGAAATATCAGGTGTTGTTCCTCCAGTTTACGTTCAGCCTCAGTGGAGGCCAAGTTTGACAGTGGAGGAGGCCAAGATTGGACATGTCACCAGGAGAGTGGGAGGAGAATTAAAATAGATGGCAACTGAAAGGTCAAGTTGGTAAGTGCATGCAAAGTGCAGATGCTGTGCGAACCGGTCCTCGAGTCTGCATCTGGTCTCCTGATATAAAGGAGACCACATCGGGAGCAATGGATTGGATGAAGTACAGGTGAATCTTGGCCGGATTTGGAAGGATTGTTTGGGGCCTTGGACGGAGGTGAGAAGGGAGGTGTAGGGACAGGTGTTGCACCTTTTGTGGTTGCAGGGAAAGATACTGGGTACGGTGAAGTTGGTGAGGAATGTCGAGCTGATGAGGGAGTCACGGAATGAACGGTCCCTGTGGAAAGCGCACAGGGGTGGGGAAGGAAATATCTTTTTGGTGTTGGGGTCTGATTGTAGGTGACGGAAATGTCAGAGGATAATGCATTAGATTCGGAGGTTGGTGGGGTGATCATGACACAACCCATGCCCTCCACCTTTTCCAAAACTTTCAATTCCCCGGCCCCCAAAATCTCATCTTCACCATGGACATACAGTCCCTTTACACCTGTATCCCCCATATGGAGGGGGCCTAAAAGCCCTTCGCTTCTTTCTCTCCCATAGGCCCAATCAGTCCCCCTCTGCTAACACACACATTCGCTTGGCAGAACTGGTCCTCACCCTCAACAATTTTTCCTTTGATTCCTCCCGCTTCCTGCGAACTAAAGGGGTGACCACAGGCACCCGCATGGGCCTGAGCTATGCCTGGCCTCTTTACAGGATTCGTGGAACAGTCCTCCTTTCACAACTACACTGACACCACCCCCCACCTCTTTCTCCGCTACATTAACGACTGTGTTAGTGCTGCCTCGTGCTTCCATGAGGAGCTTCAGCAGTTCATGAACTTTGCCAACACCCTCCACCTTGCCCTCAAATTCACTGGGGGAACAACACCTGATATTTTGCCTCAGGAGCTCACAGCCCAATGGCCTCAATATTGACTTCACCAGCTTCAAAATCTCTCCACCCCCAGCCTTAACCCCTGTCCAGCCCTCTCCTCCTCCTCGCCTCCCTGACCTAACCTGTCCACCTTCCCACTGACCAATCACAATAACCCCCTATCTGCATCCACCTATGACCTACACTTCCCCCAGCCCTTATGTTTACTTCTGGGTTCCTCTCCTCCTCCCCAGTCCTGATGGAGGGTTTCAGCCCAAAACATGGACTTCCCTGCTCCTCAGACACGGTCTGACCTGCTGTGCTTTTCCAGCTTCATATCTACTGGCTCTGGCTTCCAGCAGCTGCAGTCCTTACTGTCTCCAAGCCACAAAGGAAGCTACCTGCTGCATCTCCAAATAGACATTGGAGCTGCCAGTTTTAGCAATCTGGTCAGCTGAGGGGCACGACGATGTTATTGCCCTCATGAAAATATACCGGCAACGTTCAACTTTCACCATTTTACCTTAACACCTGAGACTTTCATGGACGAAAAGTGGTGTTAAAAAGAACACAGCTGACCTAAAATGGCAGCTGTGGTCACCTGACAAGCTCAGACAACTGATATGGAATTTGCAACCAGTTGCCTCAGACTATTACTACCAGAAGCATCAAAACTCTGAGGTGTCAAGAAATTTGCAGTTTTTTTTCCCTCAAGCTTGCATCGTAACTGATCATGGGTTGAGATGAAAAGTTGCCTGTAAGTATTCAGCTTGAAATTAAACAATTGCATCAGAATCCAGGGAGGAGCAAGATATTAAAGGGAACCTTTAAACAAACACGGAGAAAAAGAAACATGAACCGATAACAGCAAGTATACTGAAAAAGCTCCTCCTTCTTACCATAAATCTCTCTCTCTCTCACACAGACACACAATCTCCCTCAAACTCACAAACTTATCTGTGAGAAGCAATTCGGAATGAGTCACTGAGAAATTCAGGACTTGCAGCTTCGCCATTATGAGAGAAACAAGACAGCAGCTCAATGTTTACACTCAGATGGTTTCATTATTGCGACTCAAAAGATCTTAAATCAAACTGTAAATGGAAGTGATCTTTACCTTCCTTGAATGTACCAGTTACCCAAAAACTTACCCCTTTCTTTCAGAGTTTGTCACCCATATAGGTGTGCGCTTTTGTGGGTAATAAAACTTGACTCTCTTTGACAATAAAATAATGTTAGAATTAACTGCTTCATTTTTGACCTGCCGCATAAGTAAGCTGAAATGAAGAAAAACTGAAAGAACTACGGATGCTGTGAATCAAAAACAAAAACAGAAGTACTGGAAAAGCTCAGCAGGCCTAGCAGCATCTGTGAAGAGAAATCAGACTTAACGTTTCGGGTCTGGTGACCCTTCCTCAGAACTGAGCTTTTCCAGCAATCTGTGTGTTTTTGAAGTTTAACTGAAGTGTGACAGCTAGATGCTTTGAAAAAGGGAAATACTTGTTGCAACTGACAGATAGGGGGTTAACAAGAGGCGAGCTGTAGTTTCCCCACCCCCTCCACCCCACCCCAACCACCAAAACCAACGGATGGGAGCAACAGGAACAGACGGTGGGCACATGTACATGCTGCTGGAACCCCTATTTCCAATTTTCCCACAGTCCTGTCAAAGGAATCCTACATACTATTGACTTTGAACTGGACCTAGCGTACTGCATGACAGTATTGCTGTTGGGTTCAGTATAATTTTATGGTTTGTATATACTCATCATTCTGCAGTATTCTTCATAAGAAACTGTAACTTCAAGGCTGGACTGAAAAGCAATTGGTTTAGCTTCACTGACATCAGTATCAGTTTGTCAATTGTTGTAATATGTGATAGTAATCATTCACATTGGAAAAGCAGCTACTATGTTCATGGCCCACATACTAACAAACTCAATATGGGTCAGTGCAGGAACACCAGTCTACAACATGCCCTATGCTTATGAAAGGTCTAACCTACGTCCCCTCAAGTTATTTTCCCCACTTCATGGATCTCCGAGGTCCGGGAGTGGCAGCCACGTCCAGACGTAAAAGCCAACACACAGGCCTTTGATTGGTGCGCACACAACCTCCACGCAACTGCCCAGCCTGGAGGAAACTTTGGATTTAACTACGTAGGGCTGGACTCTGTAGCCCATCGCTAATGGCCCATGGACAGAGTGACTTGCTAGGCAGGCTATTTCACACTACAAACCAGATTTCCTTCCCTAAACGACATTAAGTGAACCTGGTGGAGGCAAGACAAGAAACAAATGACATGACTGGAGTAGGTGGATTACTGTCAGAAAGAAAAGGAGCCAGAAAGAAAAGAAATGAAACATACAAAGAAATGGAAAGCAAAATCTGAGGCCTGAGTTTATAGTCTGAAACGGTCGAACTCTGTGTTGAGTCCAAAGATTATAAGGTGTCAAACAAAGATATGGGGCTGTTCCTGAAGCTTAAGCTGAGTTTCCTTTGAACAGTGCAATCTGTTCAAGGCAGAAATATCTGTGTGAGAGCAAGGTGATGAATTATAATGATAAGCCACTGTAAAGTTGGAGTCATTACCGTGGACTGAAAGTGGATGTTCCACACAGCGATCACCCAATCTGCGTTTGGTCTCCTCAACGTACACGGTACTGCAGATTGAGCAGTGAGTACAGCATGATTAAATTAAAACAAGTACACACAAGTTGCTGCTTCATTTGGAAGGAGTGTTTGAGACCTTGGGTGGTGAGCAGAGAGGAGGTAAATGTTACATTTTCATGGAAATTATTTCATGCAGTATTGTTTTATTCCCTCTGTTCTGCTTCAGGTATGTGAGCTCTGCTCGATACTGCTGGATTGACTATGACAGTTTCAGACAGACCTGCTATAATGTTTCCAGGGCTTTAACGTACCTGTAGCAGAATGGCAATGTAGTGGCTATACATTGATTCAACCTGGTTGTTCACAGTAAAAGTCTTAAGACAACCTCAACATGGTAACATTTTGATTGAAATATTCCTCATTCTTCTTAAAAGAATTATTTAAGATTGGAATACAGTTACAAGACTTCTCTGCAGCAGAGCATGGGACAAGAAGATAACCTTCCATTTATATCCAGGTATTTGTAAAGTAGTCCCATAAAGCATTTAAAATAAAAGATATTCACTAGGCAGACTGCCTCTGGCACAAAAACACAACAGGAAGAAAGGCTCAACCAAGGCTAACTAAAGGAATTAAGCATAATATCAGATCCAAATAGGAATCAAGTATGCAAAAAGACAAAGATTAGTCACATCAAATGCATCAGTCAGAAACAGGAGAACTGATGATAAGCATCTACTCTGGTTGTCTTCACAATAACTAGGGAAGACAAATCCTGTAATTCAAGATCACAATAAACTTCTTCACTTACCTGTCTTATTTTTACACAATAACATACACAAGTTAAACACTGTCACACATAAAGAGCATTACCTCCAAGGGGGCAATCTGATTTTCAATCACTTGGACATTCTGCTTTGAAGCAGCCAGCTGGGTTTCTTTATCTTCCAGCTGACGCTGAATTGTATGGGCTTTCTCTTTGTTCTGCTTCAGGTACTTGAGCTCTGCCTGATACTCCCGTACTGACTGTGACTGTTTCAAACGGACTTGCCGTAATGTTTCCAGGGCTTTAATGTATCTGTAGCAGAATGGCAACATAGTGGCTATAAAGTAATACAGCACAGAAACAGACTCGTCGGTCCAACCAGTCCATGACAAATATAATCCCAAACTAAATTTGTCCCACCTGCCTGCTCCTGGCCCATATCCCTCCAAACCTTTCCTATTCATATGTCCATCCAAATGTCTTTGAAACGTTGTAATTGTACCCGCATCCACCACTTCATCAGGAAGTTCATTCCACACGTGAACCA
>NC_063343.1:59774591-59782496 GCF_021869965.1 Rhincodon typus
AGAGTTAACGTTTCGGGTCCGGTGACCCTTCCTCAGAACTTCTGAAGTTCAGGAAGTTCTGTTCTGAGGAACGGTCACTGGACCCGAAACGTTAACTCTGTTTTCTCCTTCACAGATGCTGCCAGACCTGCTGAGCTTTTCCAGCAACTTTGTTTTTGTTCCTGATTTACAGCATCCGCAGTTCTTTTGGTTTTTACAACTACCATCAACTCTATCTATACCTCTCATTATTTTAGAAACTTCTGTCAGGTTACCTTTCGACCTCCTATGTTCCATGAGCAAAGTCCCAGCCTATCCAGCCTTTCCTCATAACTCAAACCTTCATACCCGTCAACATCCTGGTAAATCTCTTCTGAACCACCTCCAGCTTGATAATATCCTTCCTGTAACTGGGCGACCAGAACTGGACACAGTATTCCAGAAGAGGCCTCACCAATGTCCTGTACAACTTCAACATAACATTCCAACTCCCCTACTCAAATGACTGAGCAATGAAGGCAAGCGAGCCAAATGCCTTTTTAACCATCCTGTCTATATGTGACGCAAACTTTAAAGAATTATGTACCTGCACCCCTAGGTCCCACTGTTCTACAACACTATCCAAGGCCCAATCATTAATTGTATAAGCCCTACCCTTGCATTTTTGTGCAACAAGCAATACCTTGCATTTATCCAGATTGAACTCAGTCTGCCATTTTTTCAGCCCATTGACCCATCTGATCAAGATCCCTTTGTAATCTTAGAAAATCTTCTTCACTGTCTACAATGCCACCAATTTTGGTGTCGTCCACAAACTTATTAACCATGCCTTCTATTTTCTCATCCAAATATTATATATGCATTGATTCAACCTGGTTGTTCACAGCAAAGCTTTGAAGACAACCTCAACATTGGAACATTCTGACTGCAACAGTGAATATGTAAACAGAGACAAACCCCAAGGATAAATTTCCATTACAAGTTAACATTTTCTATTTTTATTTCTGATTTCCAGCATCTGTGACATTTTCCTTTAGTGTTCAGAAAGAAACCTGGTTAGTGGTGTAACATTGTTAAAAATAAAATTAATTTGGAACAGTAACAACGAGACCCATCGATTCATAAACAGTTGCTGCTGAAAATTAAACGGTTCTTATTCACCTTATTTCATCCTAGATGCCCTGCACATTAAAGGTCAAAAGTCACACCACACCAGGTTATAGTCCAACAGATTTATTTGAAGACACAAGCTTTAGGAGTCTCACTCCTTCTTCAGGTGTGAGAGAAGTAGCATCAGACACAGAATTTATAAGCAAAAGATCAAAGGGTCATAGAAATGATGCAAACGTATTGAACAAACATAAGATGATGGAACTGATGCGAGTGTATCATCTTAGGTTTGTTCAATACATTTGCATCATTTCTAGGACCCTTTGATCTTTCGCTTATAAATTCTGTGCCAGATGTCACCTCTCTCTCTGACGCGTGAAGGAGCAAGACTCCAAAAGCTTGCAGATGACACTAAGATTGGTGGAGTAGCAGATAGTGAAGGGGATTGTCGGAGAATGCAGCAGAATACAGATAGATTGGAGAGTTGGGCAGAGAAATGGCAGATGGAGTTCAATCCAGGCAAATGCGAGGTGATGCATTTTGGAAGATCCAATTCAAGAGCGAACTATACGGTAAATGGAAAAGCCCTGGGGAAAATTGATGCACAGAGAGATCTGGGTGTTCAGGTCCATTGTACACTGAAGGTGGCAACGCAGGTCGATAGAGTGGTCAAGAAGGCATACGGCATGCTTTCATTCATCGGACGGGGTATTGAGTACAAGAGTTGGCAGGTCATGTTACAGTTGTATAGGGCTTTGGTTCAACCACATTTGGAATACTGCATACAGTTCTGGTTGCCACTTTACCAAAAGGATGTGGATGCTTTGGAGAGGGTGCAGAGGAGGATCACCAGGATGTTGCCTGATATGGAGGGAGCTAGCTATGAAGAGAGGTTGAGTAGATTAGGATTATTTACATTAGAAAGACGGAGGTTGAGGGGGGACCTGATTGAGGTCTACAAAATCATGAGAGGTAAAGACAGGGTGGATAGCAAGAAGCTTTTTTCCAGAGTGGGGGACTTAATTACTCGGGGTCACGATTTCAAGGTGAGACGGGAAAAGTTTAAGGGAGATCTGCGTGGAAAGTTCTTTACGCAGAGGGTGGTGGGTGCCTGGAACGCGTTGCCAGCGGAGGTGGTAGAGGCGGGCATGATAGCGTCATTTAAGATGCATCTAGACAGATACATGAACGGGCAGGGAGCAGAGGGATACAGATCCTTGGAAAATAGGCGACAGGTTTAGATAGAGGATCTGGATCAGCACAGGCTTGGAGGGCCGAAGGGCCTGTTCCTGTGCTGCAATTTTCTTTGTTCTTCGTTCTTGTGTCTTCAAATAAACTCATTGGACGATAACCTGGTGTGGTGTGATTTTTGACCTTGTCCACCCCAGTCCAACATTGGCACCTCCACATCATCGCACATTAAGGTCAGGTTTCTCATCATATGTAGCACAGGTTTGTCAATGAAGCCTTAACCAAAAAAAAAAATCAGGAGTAGATCTAAATCGGTATTTTTGATGTGGGGCAAAATTTAGGATAATACTGGCGTGACAGAAAGATATGAATCCCAACAGCTCCTCCTTGATGCTCGTAGGTCAGTATACATGCTACCAATAAGCAGAAGCAGCTTGTGTAACTTGGTTTCAAGAAATTAAGCATCTCGACTTTCACTTGCACACACATCACAGGAAAACCACGTTCCACCCATTGAAATAAAGGCAACTCTTTTTCTGGAAATCAGAAGAGAAAATAACTCACCTTGTCGCTGAGAAAATCTCATCAAATTTCTGTTTCAGAGCTTTTCCTTCACTCAAAGGCCAGTTTGAATCTTCTTGATGGCAGAAAATGACATTATTTAATACAGCTTTTGACACCCCTAACGCACTGATCATCTCACGGTCTACCTCTGCACATTTCGAGCTCAAGCTGACCTTCTCCCCGTGCCTTTAAAAATCAGAAAAGGATTGCAATGAATTTTCTTAATCTCTCCTCCTTTTCTGAACACCATCTTTTTCTTTCCACCCAAAACAAAAAGGTAGTGAAATCCAAATTTCTCACTCTGAAGTGGGATCATGTGAGACATAAACTGCATGACCACCATAACATCTACAGGTAACTGAACTTTAGGGATCCTCACTATTTACTCCGAACTAGGTTGTAAAGGACAATCACTGCTCATGGGTTAGAGAGGACGAGGACGAGGACGAGGATGAGGATGAGGACGGAGTCAATTAGCTCAGTTGGTTAGACAGCTGGTTTGCAATGCAGGGTTATGCTGACAGCAACAGCTCAATTCCCTCCTCCACCTCCTCCCAACTGGACAATAAAGGACACTATTTACCCTGCAACAAGTTGCTCTCCTTTCACATTTCATCAGTTTAACACAGACATGCTCCAAAACATTGGCAGTTTGCAAGTAAATGGTCCCAAAACAGGGACAACCCTAACTTGATACAAGTTTCCGAATTAAAAATGCAAGTGGCAGCCAACACTTAGAAGTATTGGTTCCTAACCTCTGAACAGCAGGGGGAAGCGAAGAGTCTTTGTCTCTATTAGATGTGGTCTCTTTCATCTGAAACAATGCCCAAGGACCTATCCAGACATGGACATGTAATAAAATCTATTTCTTTTTATATCCATTTGTACTGTATGGACCGGCAGCCTTTCAATATTGTAACATTTAAATACAAGGTGCTCCAATGCTGGTTATATTTAATTCTGCCTAGGAACAAGGGCAGGACTGTTATTGAACTTTTTAATGGCTCGCTCCAATCAGTCCAAAGGTCAGTGAACGGACGTTTAACAGCCGGTTCTAGGCAGTGAATGGGAAAGACTTGGAGAAAAGGCTCCATGTTGCTAAAGTGCAACGGAGCTAGAGTAAAGGACAGCCCCTGAGCAGTTACAGAATGAAGGTGGGCTAATAATTCAATGTGGGGAGTTCAGCCTTGAGAAGCCCAGTGCATTGCAGTTTCAGAAGAGATTGAGTAGCTGGGAGGGGAGCAGTGATTCATTGCAGCATGATAGTTACAGGGCAGAGCTGTTCCGTGTTAAATCCCTAGACTACAGCTTGGCCAAAATCAACCTCAGAAGTAGGTCAGATCAGGAGACTAGATACCTGATCTGGTCACAGATTTGAGGCAGATCTGGAAGATTGTTCCTTTTGGGTGAGGATCACATGCGTGGAACTGGTGGAATGGAGTTGCTGTTGACCAAGGATTGAACTAGTTCTATGATGAAAGAGGCTAAAATTCCTCATGAGGGAGACAAAGCTTTTAAAAGCACTTTTGTGGCTCACAGTGATCATTCTTGTCTGGATATGTTGCTAAGAAATTCAAAGGATATGTCTTGGAGTAGCTTTCAATATTATGTGGTGAATGGGGTGCTCAAACACAATTTGTCTGTTAATTGATCTTTACCTCATGTTAATATTGGATGTTGGAGTTTAACATAAATACACGCTCTATATGACATATAAACACAAACAAACAATGCATATTCATATTGACTGTGTGTGGGGAGGCATACTGGACTAGAAACTTTAACCTTGCTTTTCTCTCTACAAATGTTGCCAGAATTGCTGAATTTCTCTAGACCACTCTAACTACTGTGTATAATGGATCGTTTTACTTTTTTAACCTTGTCTGGCAAAGTTAGTTTTACTTGTTCAAAACCACGAGGTCATGTGGCTTTATTTTCTTAGTAAGTACCTGAGATCCCAACGAGGTCTAACTTAGGCAAAATGAAAAATTACTGCTACTTAACCAGGTCATAATGTAAATTTGGTATCCTTGTCTGGGATTGTAACAGTTTGTATTCTCTTAAGTATTGTAATGTACAAAAGATAAAACAAATTTAAGTTGTGAATGGATGGTTGTCTGGTTGAATCAAGCTTATCTTGTTCAGTTGCACTCACTTCATTCGGGTGATCACCCCTTCCAGTGTTTTAAACTCAGTCTTTTTCCCTTTTTGTGTGCAAAGCATTGACCTCTGCACAGCCACGACTCCTCCATTCACATCTCGAAACTGTAAGCGGATTTGAGCTCGCACATCAGTCTCATGGGCAACCTTCATTAAAGAAAATCGTTTGTGTTATGGTGACAGCTAATAGAGATAACAATAAAAAGACATGCAAAAGTCTGTTGATAATTGTTATACTCGCATAAAATTAAAATCGGTTTCAGTTTCATCCTTCAGGTTTTCACCATTTCAAAGACTTGCAAACAAAACCAGGGACCCTGTGCTAAAGAAAATGAGGGCCGTTTGGTCGTCATGCAAAAAAATTTAAATAAGGCCTGAATTTACATAGTGCCTTACAAACAACTGGATGCCCCAAAGTGCTCTACAGACAATTTAGTTCCTTTGGAACTGTAGTCAATCTTGTATTTGTTAAGAATGGCTGCAGCCAGCAAATCCCCAAAACGCTGATGTCATAATGATGCGATAATGTTTTTATCTTTATTGATAAATATCGGCCAAGTCACTGGAGATAGCTTTCCTGCTCTTCTTCAAAACAGTGCTGTCAGGGCTTTTATGTTCACCTGAAAATGCAGGCAGGGCCTCAGTTTAATACTTTACCTGAAAGACAACTCCTTCAATGATGAAGAGTCTCAGGGAAGTGTCAAAATGGATTGTAGTGCCCAATGCCTGACATCAGATTTTAACCAACACTTTCTGAAGTAGACGTGACAGTGTTACCAACTGAGCCACAGCTGACATGAAAGATACTGAAAGACACATCTACAGTTCATAAAATTCAGAAGCCAGCAAAAATTAAAATGGGCAAAGAAAACACGATCTAAGGTGACAGGTTAGGTGATCAATTAGCAGCCATTGTCGGTTACATGACAAAAGAAGTTTTACAACCACGGGAAAGAGGAGTAGGCCATTTAGCTTAGTCTGCCCTTCAACTCGATCACAGCTCATCAACTTCAACACCATTTCTTGTATTATTCCTATGATCCCTTGATACCTTTAATACCTACACATCTGTTGATCTCTGTCTTGAATAGATTCAATGACTGAGCCTCTGCAATGCCCCCAGATTTGTCGATTCCAAAGTTTGACGACTGAGTGAAGAGATTCCTCTGCGTCTCAATCTAATTTTGTTCTGAGACGGTGTCCCCTGGTTCTATAACCGCCTCCATCCAGGAGAAATGTCTTTCATGACATTAAGCCCCTCTAGGGCTCTGTAATGATTTTGTACACTCCAATGCAACACTTTCCATTCTTCCTAATTCTTAATTCTATAGAACATAAATGCAATCCCCTCTGTTTCTTGTTGCAGGACAATCCCACCATCCCAGGGATCAGCCTGCTGAACCTTCATTCCTGTCCCTCTTTAAAGGAGCATATTTCCCTTTGGGTAAGGACACCAAGTCAAGACATAATATTCCAGGTTTGGTCTCCAGAGGTTGTATATAACTGAAGCAAGACATCTTTGCACTTGTTCTCAAATACTCTTGCAATTAAGGCCAAGATACCTTTTGCCTTTCTAATTCCTTGCCGCACTTGCATAGTAGCATTCAGTAATTTAAGAGGAAGGATACCCAGACCCTTTGGACATCAACTCTTCCCAAAACAGTGAACAGTTTTGATCCCTTTACCTAAGGAAAGTATACTGGCATTGGATGCAGTTTAGTGGGTAGATTTGGGCATGGAAGGATTTTTCTTATAAGGAGAGGTTTACCTGTACCCACAGGCATTTAGAAGAATGAGAGAAGACCTTATTGAAACATAAGATTTAGAAGGCGTGACAAGGTCATTACAGAGGGGTTCTTTCCCCTTGTGGGAGAGGCTAGGATCAGAAGACACAATCTCACAATAAGGAGTTGCCCATTTAAGATAGAGATGATCTGCAATTTCTTCTCTTAGTGAACCCTGCCTGGATGTCGTTCCATTTCTTGCTGCATTTCACCATGGACCGTTTCTGCGTCTGAGATGTCGCGAATGGTGTTGGAACTTTGTGAAATCATCGGCAAACATTCCGACTTCTGACCTCACAATGGTGGAAAGGTCATTAATGAAGCAGCTGAAGATTGTTGGGCCTAGGACACTAGCCTGAGGAACTCCTGCAGAGATATCCTGGAGCTGAGATGACTGACCAACAACCACCAAAACCATTTTGTGCTCTGACTGCAACCAGCAGACAGGATTCCCGATTCCCATTGACTCCTCGAAGCAGCACTTGACCTAATGTGGCAGCGATGTCAAGGGCAGTCACTCTCACCTCACTTCCGGAACTCATCTTTTTGGTCCACATTTGGACCAAAGCTGTAATAAAGATCAGGAGTTGAGTCATCCTTGAACCCAAAGCAAGTTTCAGTAAGCAGGTTACTGCTTTATAAGAGCCACTTCATATTAGTCTTGACAACTGTTACCATCACTTTATTGATCAAGAGTAGGCTGAAAGGATGTTAAATGGTAATTGTTACTGGGTCAAAATCCTGGAACACCCTTCCTAACAGCACTACAATGTACCCACACACGAGCCACAATAATTCAAGGTGACAGCTCATCACCACCTCCTAGAGGTGGATCAAGAATACGCAATAAATGGTAGTCTAATGAAATTAAATAAAACATTAGCCATAAGGACAAAGGGTTTGAAAAATGGGGACCCAAGCTGCTTTGGATACCACTGTTCTGCTGTGAAGACAAGATGACACTGTTGGCAAATAGATCAGACCTTTTACAAAAACAAAGTTGCTGTAAAAGCTCAGCAGGTCTGGCAGTATCTATGAAGGAAAAAAACAGAGTTAATGTTTCGAGTCCGGTGACCCTTCCTCAGAACTGGGGAAGGGTCACCGGACCCAAAACGGT
>NC_063343.1:59797496-59817824 GCF_021869965.1 Rhincodon typus
AGCAGTGCTCCAAAAGCTTGTGATTTCAAATAAACCTGTTGGACTATAACCTGGTGTTGAGTGACTTCTGACACAGCTGACAGTTAGGGTAGAGAATGTCCTGCCCTGCAACTGTGGTGTAGCCAAATTCAGTTGAGACATTCAAGAGGCTACTGAATCATTATTTGGATAGAAACCATTTACAGGGATATGGAGAAACAGCAGGAAATGGGGGCTAGATAATAGCATGATGGTTTGAATTACATCCTGCACCGTAATAATTCTGTGATTCTGTGAAGTAGCCAGTGCTGATATGGCAAGTATCTAGACTCGAAACAATTTTCTTAAAGTCTACACCAAAAACCCATTATTGCTGATTTTCTACTGAAAAAGAATCTTCGGTGGAACGCACTGAAGAAACCCATCAGAAGTATCTGCCACAAAGGAAAACAAAATCTGTCTGAAAATGATCAGGCTAGATCTTTTGGTTTCCTCTTGCAAGAGTACTCTTTAAAACTACAAAGTGTTTTGCGACAGCAGAGAGGATATTTCCGCTTGCGGAGAAGAGCAATACTAGATGCCATCAATATCATTGTCACCCAAAAAATTCAGGGAAGACAGAAGAAATTTCTTAACCCAGAGAGTAGCAAGAACGTGGAATGTGCTACCATAGTGATTGGTTGAGGTGAGTAGTGTGGTATACCACTCAGCCCTTTAATTGCATATAGATTGAAGTGGAAGTTTGGCTTTGGCCCAGTGATATTGTCCCTAGTTTTGGGCCACAAGATCTGGGTTCAAGTCCTACATGCTCCAGGGGTGTCCGAACAGGTGCAGTACAAACATTAGTCTGACTTGGATGGGCCAAATGGTCTGTTTCTGTGTTGAATGTTCCCTCTAATTTTATGCAAATCGTAATCTTGAAAAATAAAACTACTGACAAAATGCACAGTAAGTGAGCTTCTGATGAGACAGGCTGATGTTTCAGCAAAACACTTCAGAATCCTAAACAGATAATCAAATGAGTATTTTAGTCAAATGGTGGTGGAGTGAGGTGTACATGGTAAAAGAAAGCAAGTTGATCAATAACAAACTGATCTCAGTACTGTTGGATTGCATTGTGTAAAGCTAAGCAGATCTGACACGCATCCAAGGGAGGGACAGGTAGTGACGAGGAAGTGGGAGGCTGCAAAAGGACTTGGACAGGCTAGGAGGGTGGGCAAAAAAGTGGCAGATGGAATACAATATGGGAAAAGAATACAGTACAGACTATTTTGTAATTAGGGATAGGTTTTGGAAATCTGAAGTGCAACAGAATTTAGGAATCCTAGTTCAGGATTGTCTTAAGGTTAACATGCAGGTTCAGCTAGCAGTGAGGGAAGGCAAAAACAACGTTAGCATTTATTTCAAGAGAGCTAGAATACAAGAGCAGAGATGTACAGCTGAGCTGTATAAGGCTCTGGTCATACAGCACTTGGAATACTGTGAGCAACTTGAGCCTCTAAGTTTTGGGTATCTAAGGAAGGATGTGCTGGCATCAAAGGGGTTCAGAGGTGGTCCCACGGATGTAAGGCTTGTCATATGATGAGCAATTGATGACTCTGGGTCTGAACCTGAAGTTTTAAAGGATGAGGAGATATCTGATTGAAACTAATATTGACAGGCCTGCATAAAGTGGATGTGGAGATGTTTCCACCAGGAGGAGGGACGAGTAGGAGAGAAGTGATGGTGTGATTTTCTCACTGAAAAAGATCATACATTAAGTGAGCATCTGACAAGTCTGGTTAATGTTTCAGCAAAACACTTCAGAACCCTGAACAGATAATCAAATGAGTATTTTAGTAGAATGGTGGTGGGACGAGGGGTACCTGGTGAAAGAATACAATTTGGGGATTCCTGGTCAATAACAAACTGATCTCACTACTGTTCAAGGGGACAGCATAAAGTAAAGCAAAAGCTATATTTCAGATTCTAAAAGAGATTAGATTGCATAGTTAATGTTGACCATAAAAGATTATTCCAACTTGCCCAGAACAGGAGATATCAGGGAAATAACATTGCTTTACACCAGGGTTCGATGACCAAATTAACAATCAATGAGACAGACTCCTTCCTGAGAGAGATAACGGAAGCAGTATTCATTCATTCAAATACAAAATAGACACGTCTCTTCCAGAAAACAACATTTGCGGATACAATATATGAGTAACTTAGGATATGTGACTTTGGAGCTGTGGTTCGCCAAGTTCTCTGCCCTTTGGGGTTTCACATGAGTCATTTCTACGTTTGTTGCAGATTAGGAGAAGGGTTGTTTGCTATGATTATCATTCTGTCAGTGTTACCAAGGTGATAGATTAACAAGATAGACTTTGGCGCTTTCACATTTAAAATCTTTGTTCCAAAAATAAAAGACATCAATGTTTCTTGTTACATTTCCCTCCCCAGATACTCTTTCCTTTTCTATCTGATATTTCAATCCTGTCTTGCTCTGCAATTTATTGACTGACCTACTTACAACATTTTCTGCTTTGGTTGTCCCGATGCTGACTTAGGAGTTGGACTTACGTCATAATACAGCAGATGCAATGGAAATCATGAATTTCCCCCTCCACTTCCATTTTCAAGCTGAAAATCAGCGTACATCTTCACATTGGAATGTAGATGCACAAGATTTAGGGACATGGCTGGGCAATACCACCTTTTGGACCTACTTCACCATTCAACAAGATAACAGTGGATCTGATTATGGTCTTAACTCCACTTGGAATGTTTCTAAGATACAGATTTTATTGTTTAGTAGAATACTATGAAACTAGGCTGATAAAGAGTTATTAATTACAGGTGAATTCAAAGTCCTGTTCTAGACCAATTTCTTTCCTGTTAATCCCACATCCACATTAACGTTCCCCTATTTCTCATCCTGTTTCCTTTCCCCACAGGTGGGGTCCTGGCTCTCTGTGCTCCCCCATCTCACTAGCTTATCGCGACGAACCAGCCAAACTGCTGTGATAGCAAATCACAAAAGCACAAAAGTACAGCTACGGTCACAAGTAGATAAGTCAAACAGCAACAGTTGGCATCATTACTGTGGAGCGGATGAGGGAGTTACAGAGACAGCAGTCCCTCCGGAAGGCAGATAAGGGTGGGGAGGGAAATATATCCTTCGTAGTGGGGTCAGATTGCAGGTGGCGGAAGTGGTGGATAATGATGCGTTGAATCCGGAGGTTCGTGAGGACATGGAGAATTCTGTCTTTGTTGTTATTGCAGGGAGGGGATGTGAGGGCTGAGGTGTGGGAAATGCGAGAGATGTGGTCGAGGGCGTTTTTGAACACTGTGGAGGGGAAATTGCGGTCCTTGAAAAACGATGCCACCCGAAGGCTGGAGGAACAGCACCTCATATTCCGCTTGGGAACCCTGCAGCCCAATGGTCTCAATGTAGATTTCACAAGCTTCAAAATCTCCCCACCCCTGACCTCATCCCAAGACCAGCCCATCTCGTCCCCACCTCCTTGACCTGTACGTCTTTTCTCCCACCTATCCACTCCTCACACCTCACTGTCCAAACCCCACCCCCATACCCACTTCCTACCTACTCACCTCATTCCCCCTCCTTGACCTGTCCATCTTCCCTCTCACCTACCCGCCCCTCCCTCCTCACAGACCAACCCCATCCTAATTCCCAACTTACACTCACCTTGACCTGTCCGTCTTCTCCCCACCTGTCTGCTCCACTATCCACCTTGTATCATTGCCTCCCCCTCTCTCTATTTATTTCAGAGCCCCCTTCCCCTCCCCCATTTCTGAAGAAGGGTCCAGACCCGAAACGTCAGCTTTCCTGCTCCTCCTATGCTGCCTGGTCTGCTGTGTTCATCCAGCTCCACACCTTGTTATCTCCTTTTGAATGTTACTGTGTAGTTTGCGTCAAACAGTCTTTCAGGCAGCACATTACAGATCACAGCAACTGCCTGCACCAAATATTCTTCATTTTATTAGCATTTCTTTACATTAAATCTATGTCTACTGGTATTGGCCCCTTCTGACACTTGCAAAATTTTGCTCTTATTGACTTAAAACTAATTTATACACTAGCGCAAAATGTTTTGCTTCATACTGCACAAGTCCTATTGAAATTTTAAACCTCAAAGTTTATCTGCAATATAACGTGCCACTGCACTCAGGGAGGGTATTCTAAGATGGTTAATCCAGTCAAGCTCCAGGCTCAACAATCAGAGACAGATACCAGAAACAACAGATGAGGTAACAGAATGCAGAAATAGCTGTGTTAGGTGGAACAACACTGTAAAAAATGTCTGATTTCTAGTAGGACTGTAGAACTGATCAGTGGAACTAACTAACCTGCGATTAATGGGGTCACCATCTACTTGCCATCAATTCAATAAAGAGGTCTACTGAGGGTTGATTGTTCCTGTCAGGGGTCTTCATATGACTGAACACAATGATACTCAACTAGTTGGAACTCAGGAACAGAAGCAGGCCATTCACCCCCTCAAGCCTGTTCCACCATTCAATTAAATCATGGCTGATCTGTGGCCTAACACCACATACCTGCCTTTAGTCCATATCCTTCAATGCCTTTGCTTATCAAAATGTATCTACCTCAGACTTAAAATTAACAACTGATCCAGCATCCACTGCCATTTGTAGAAGAACATCTACCAGCCTTTGCTTTGTATAGAAGTGCTTCTCAACATCTCTCCTAAATAGTCTGGCCCTAATTCTCACAGTATATCCCCTAGTTCTAGAATCCCCAACTAGTGGAAATAGTCTCTTTACGTACCCTGTCCTTTCCTGTTAATATCTTGAAGTCTTCAATCAGATCACCCCTTAAACTTTTAATTTCCCAAGAAAATAGGCATGATTTGTATAATCTCTCCTTATAACTTAACCTGTGAAGTCTAGGTAACATTATTGTAAACCTACACTGTACTCCCTCCAAAGCCAAACCTTCCTAACCATCTTGTTTATCAGCCATTACCACTTGCTGCTTGGACAAAATCTGCAGAAGTTCAATACTGAGACTGCAACAGTTTAAGGCACAACAGCTCACCAATTAGGGTAAATAGGGATGGGCGATAATTGCTGGCCTTACAAGAAATGTTCACATCCTGGGAACAAGCAAAAAAAAAACTACCTCTCTTTACTGAATGCTTTCTGAATGCAGCCACATTTCCCCAAAGAAACTAACTGCAACTCACAAGTGATGAATTGGTCATGATGTGCTTTGGCATTTTTAAGGATGTTAAAGTCGCTATATTGTGTTAAATTCATTCATTTTCATAAATTATCTTGCAAAAGCGTGTAGTTCATAACCTTCCTTTTCAAAACTAGCCCAACATACACATCAGGAGGCCTTCTTTAAAATAAACTGCGATGCAGTAAATCTACCCTCAAACTCTCAACTGAAGTATGAAGTTACCCAGTATTTCAGCTGATCTGTTTTCAGGAAGTCAGCGTGAGCTCTACACCAAGTGTTTAAGGAGGGAGCTGAGGCCCATGTGCGAATTGACGGCTCCCGCTCAGACGCGCAGTGTGGAGTGAAAGTGACACTGTTGTTAAACATGGAAAATGGAATGCCTGATATCGGTCAACAACAAAAAAAAACAGCCTGGGAGACATAAAGCAGAGTGAAGAGCAGGCTGCGAAAAGAGTAAGGGGGGAGGGTGGGTCAGGATGGAGGAAGAGGAAAAGCCAAAGTCCAGAACTTACAAGAGACGAGTGTCAGTCCGGAACCAGCAACACCCACTCCAATAGAACCTCGTCTCCAGCTGATTCCGCTCGAACTGCTACATTCAGCCGCACTGCGCAGACGTGCCGCCCGGATAAAGGGGGCGGCACTTCCATCGTTCGCTCTCCCTGTCAGTCATCATGCTGTTGCCTCCCAGTTACAACGAACCCGCTCAGATATTTGGTTAATGTTGCAGAGGATGCTATCTGTTCGTATTGGCTTTTTTTTTTGCAGCGTCTTCTTTATAATTACTGATATTGCAAACTCTTGTAATAAAATGTTGCAACATCTACACTAATAGATATTTCTACTCAACATTTTCAGATGTAACACACCTCTAGAGCCGGTGGATTTAGATCCCAAGTCTCCTCATTTAGGGTTAAGGGCAGTCCCAATGTGCCACAATAGTTTCAATACACCAAGGCTCATATATTTGGCTGTGCTTCTTCAATTCTGCCCTCTGATGAATCTCCAATTTTAGTTGCTGCCTTGCGGGGGTCATAAAATGGTAAAGATATAATCATACTTGAAAATAAATGTACTGGTCATACTGCGGCTCCATTTTGAGAGGCACAAAATAAGTCAGGCCAGTATGCACCATTCACAGGTTTTACTGGCTTTTCCTGGTGCCTGTGCCTTATGTGAGAATGATAAAAGATACAAAATGTGAAAAGGCAGATGAAAACCAAAAGAGAACCATTTTTAAAATCACTATACACACATGCAGATGGACACAGACATATAAAAACTTTGATATCATGTGTGGAGGAAAACTTCTGGGTAAACAATTCAATCATATTAGTCTACGGGATTTGATGAGATATGTCTTGCGTTTTCCAAGGCCATCTGTTATGTGACCTCCTGTCTGGATTCTTTCAGTAACTTCCAGGAGGCACAGCACGATTGATACACTAATTGTGAAGTCTTTGAATCAGTGGTTAATGGCAACAGCCTACAGCAACTGCTGGGAGAAAATCACTGGCTTTCTTTAGGCTTTAGTTAGTTTGTTGTAGAGATAGAGCCACAGAACTGGCACCGCAACAGCCAGGAAGTTCCTTGTGAAAGAAGTTCAATCTGTTCACTTGCTCAGGATCCAATCTGAGAGATATTGTCAAGATGATAGTTTTCAACATCTACAAATGGTCACAATTGCACAAACCAATCTGCAATCAGTTGCTGGATAAATCTCAGTCTGCATACACATCCCAGTGCTATGACATCTTACTTCTCCTGCTGCACTGCTTGCAAAAGTGCAGCGAATCATTTCACGGTCATTGGTTTCAAAACAGTCCTTTTCCTATTTTATTCCACAATTAAAAATAAAAATAAAAGTGGTCTTTGCACTGTCTATGTGCCTCTGTTCTCTTCTGGGCTATAAGTAGTAACAGGAAATGGAGAATACGTTTCTAGGTCCATTGTCATTCAGGAATTTGCTTATAGTCCTATCAACCAAACCCATTAAACACTTGCATATATTCTCAGCAAATATCTTGTGAAGCTTTAACACATAGTAAACTTTATATTTGTTTGGTTAAACTCACAGAGATGAGACAATGCATTATTTAAAGCCCTTAATTGTTCTAGATAATAATAAGAGCTAGCTATTTGGCTCATAAAAGTTTGCGCTGTGTCTCATTGATGCATCCTTTCTGTTGTAATGGGACCTCCAGCAGCAGATGGTGACAGTGATGGAGGGCCCTGTGCAGTGATCTGAGCAGTTCATTAAGACCTCTAACAGCAGGTAGCAATGGTGAGGGAGGGCAGTTGGAGCAATTGAGGGACTGGAAATGAAAGAGGGTTTTTGTTGGAAAGAAGGCTAATGGGAAGGCAGGGCAGGCAGGTAATGGAATTCCTCTGCCCAGTGTAACCCACATAATGCTTCCATGTGCTTGGCGTATTTTTATATTGATACTTATTAAATATTGTCACTTGTACCTAGATACAGTGAAAAGTGTATAATGTCGCCACGTTCCAGCACCATCCTGGATTACAGAATAAAATACTGAATAAATTAATATTAAATTGATATTACTAAAACTGAAACAGCTTCAAAAGTTCATCTTTCCCTCACTGTAGAATTCACCTTCTCTGAAAACCAGTCGCTGCCATCTGACATCGTCTCCAGAGTCCAGGCATTGTGTTGATATCCTGCTGTCACCGGCACCATTGCTTATTACAATCTTCGGCGTAGTTCGTTCACATTCTGCTACCTCACCTCCCTTGACTATTTCCAGTGCAAGACTTGTCATATTCAGTGTAGTTTGTCAGCTGCTGAACTGGAGCTGGCTGCCGATGTTTGATGCTGTGATGTTAACCCTACCTTTCTGCAGCATCATCTCCACAAAATCTCCCTCAACCAGACCTTCAGTGAATTCAAATGCAGATTGCACCAGGCCAAAACCTGAATGCCGATTGTGAAACAGGAACCTCCTCACTCTCTTGCCAGGAGGTTAATTACTTGTTAAACTTCAATGTGCACCAACCTGAAGCATCTCGTCCCTCAGGTTCCTCCGGTCACAGAGAAATTTTCCTCTGTTATACTGCTTGTTTATCCTTAATTTCCCTCCCTGTTTGTATTGACCTGATGCCAGTGGAATAAAGAATCTCTGCTTCGTGATCTTTGGGCTATACATGTATTCAAATCTGATGTTACATGTGGGTATATTCTCTGTGCAGCACATTGACACTTCAGTCTATAAGCTGTTTGCAAAAAAACTTACAGCACAGCAAGTGAATAAGTTAATTCAAAAAAATGTTTAGTTATCAGAGTCAACATGAATTCAGATGAAGATCATTTCTGACTAATTCAAGCAAACTCTTTGAGGAAGTGACATGGCAAAAATATTGTGCTCAGTCCTTTGCCATTATTGCATCAAGACTTTCTGAAGACACCTGAGTAAATCCTGGGTACAGGTCTCTACAGCCTTAAGGACTACTCCCTGATGGATTCATGATCAAAGGTGTTTTTCAGTATAAACCTTTCCAAATTTTTGTGCTATGAGTGCTACTTTGTACAATTCTGACATGAGCTGCACAAGACAAGCTATAAGCTGCAAAATAAAGCTTGTTTCTGTCTGTAAAGAGTGAGACATGTTGACATTCATGACTGCAGCATACATTTTTCCCCTGTTCTGTGGTTGCAGTTGTGGCCTCAGTAGTTGGCTGATTTTAGTGAGGAAATCCTTGCTGAAGCAAAGATATCGGACACATTGTCCCATGTTCCAAAGAGAAGAGATTAGTGCGCGAGCAGCAAGTGCCTGCTGAAGGTACGCAAAGTAGGCAGTAGATTGTGATGTCTGTGAATGTGTAGTCCTCATTGGATGCCATGCTGCCAATTAGGAGTTCAGTTTCAGCTGATACCACCTCTCAACCTGGCTGCAAAGGACACATAGTCATTACAATGCAGTCAAGATTACCCCCCTCCTTACATACTACCCCTGCCAATCACCACCGACACCACCATCATTATTAGTGCTACATAAAAGGAACATAATTTCCAGGCTTGTTTCAGATAGATTCCCAATGTATGTTGTTGCAATTTTAGAAGTGCTTCTGCTTTCCAGAGTTAGCTTTAAGTAATTAAAGTCTGCAGGGAGAGTATGGCATGTGCTTAAGGAATTTATTGCGTCTTCAAGGATTCTGTACAAGCATCTTGCTTCCAGACAGTGTTTGTGCATGCCCACTGACGAACATTATGGGAAGGAGAATGAGCAGAGCTAACACAAAGCAGGATCTAGTGCTGGAAGAGGAGGGTGAGAAGGGTGCTGAACAGAAACATACATCTACTTGGGAGAAGATTTCCTGCCTCAACTTCAGCATGGAACCTTTTGTCTCTGCTTCCAGAAAGACTTCCTCACGGAAATCTGCCACCTGCTGCAAGCAAAATTGTAATATACGATGAAGGTAAAATGTTTGCCATGGCAACGAAGATACCCACAGTCATGACTGTTAATACGTCCAGTTCCTTATAGGTGGGAGCAGATATCATTTGCACCTTCTTGTAGATTGTTATTCATTGTTGCACAAGAAGGTTAATGGAAGTTCTATATTCCAAAACAGCAGAATACAGCACCTTCACTTTTCCTACAGAGAGGCAGGCTGAGCAAGCACATAGATTTGCAATGGATTCCTTATGGTGCAAGATGCCTTTGAGTAGGATACAATCAAAATGCATTTCACTCCCTTAGTGTCTACATGCTGTGTGACCATAGAATATCATGCAGGTCCATGCTCTGTATCGTGTCTTCACTTTGTTGCAGTTTATTGTGCTATCTGCACCACTGATAAGCAGAGTGTGGCTACTAGGGTGGAAAAGGTTGATAAGGCTTATAACTCCTCTGCAGAAAGCACACACACATTAGCAGCATGCATGTCTAATTTTATATACATGAAATGAGATTGGGTGAATATTTGGGGCACTTCAACAACATTTAACTGTTTGCGCCACTTTGGAAGAACCAAGATTTGTATAGATTGCTACATGCTGCACATCTGTCATGAGCACAGATTATAATGTTGGATCACTTACAGCATACTGAAATTTTAATTAGAAAATTTGTTTTTGTTTCAAAAATGTGATATACAGCCAAAAAGTGAGTATGTAATTTCAGCGCCTGAGGGGAGCGAGAGAGAGAGAGAGAGAGAGAGAGAGAGACCCTGGAATGTTACATGTGATGAGGTTCAAGGAAGCTTCAAAGAGATGGTATTAAAAAAGTAGAAAATATATTGCAAACTGAACTGTGATCTCCTGGAAATTATTTCAGATTGTTAACATGATGGCAGCAGTCAGTGTAAGAGGCATATTTTGTGTCTTCCCTGTTTCAAGAATACACAAGAACTGGGATTAACAGCCATTTGAATTCTGGTCTGTGTGCTAGTAAATGAAGAAGAATTCAAGTATGCTGGCCCATTTTTGAGTGTTTGTGCACTGTAAAGCTCAGAGTTGAAGAACCACCCACTAGTCACCCTTGGTTGCAAGTAATGGACCCTCACTCGGCGCTAAAAGTCAATTAGCCAGCAAACCAGTCAAAAGGGAACAAGTGAAAGAAATTCAATCAACCTGCAAGGCCAAGAATCTCAAAATCAGCTGCTTTCCTATTAACATTCCATTGTCTACTCTTCATGAACATCCCAAAGACTGATCTATATATCTTTTTAACCGTTAGCTTTTTTTGGAACTCACTTTCCTTTTCCAATCCATATGTGTATGTAAATTGGTTACTTTCTTTCTTGTAACTTACAAACTCACTCTGTTCCTAACTCAAGAAAGCTTGGTTAAATTGCTCCTCTTAAACTCTAACTTCATTTGGGTCCAGGAGAGAGGTATCCAAAAGGAAGGAGATCTTTTGTAAATTAACCTTCCTGTGACCAACTGAGGAGAGCGCTTTTTATTTGATAGAATTGCAGATTGTGCTAAATTGACACTTGGTTATGGATGGGGCAACAGATCTTCCTTCTCAACAGAAAAACAAAACCAATTGTTGACCCTCTGCATGGGGAAGATGTACTTAACTTCTTAATATGAAAAATATTTTCTTTTTCTTCTTGCAATTTGCCCAAATGGATAGAGGCCATAGAACTTGAAGTCATTTAAGAACAAATGGAATGTTGCAGTAGGGGTTTTTGAGGATCATTCTGCATGAAAGAGAGATGGACAAAAGGGGCTTGCTCCTCAGTCATTACTTTGTGATCTTGAAATAACATACTTATCAGGATAACAAAAATAAGAACATTTATTCACTTCACATTAATTTCAGTAGTATTGTTTCTTCTGTATAGACTGTTCAGACAAAATGATTTGTCATGATGTGTCATACACAAGAATTTCTGTGAATTTGTACACAAACTGTATGCTGCTTATCTGATTCCTGACCACTGAGACTTTGCACAAAAAGAAAATATCAGTTTCTGAGTGAGGATGTATAATAAGAAAAATTATTTGCCCTACTTCTGAGATCTGGGTAGGTTTATAGGAAGGACTAGAAGTAGTTTTTAGATTTTCATACTTAGATGTTTGGGTGTCAATTTAGAGTGGGCAAATTCTCAGAACGTTTGAGGACTGATATGAGTATTTGTCAGAGTGTATCTTTCCATGTCTGGCAGCCGTTTCAATACAGTTTCTAGAAAGTTTTAACAACTTTCTGGTTTCTCACACACTCTAATATGCAGGTTGTTTTTTTTTATTTGCTGTTGACGTGTTTAATTGGTGATAGTTTTTGGGCTGAAGTATTGGAGAGGAGAGTGATTTTTTTTCTCTCTGGTTTACTTTAATTAGCCTGGGAAGATCCAAGCCTGTAGTTTGCAGATCTATTGTT
This sequence comes from Rhincodon typus, assembly GCF_021869965.1. NCBI lineage: Eukaryota > Metazoa > Chordata > Chondrichthyes > Orectolobiformes > Rhincodontidae > Rhincodon > Rhincodon typus. The sequence continues at coordinate 59,809,533 of NC_063343.1, forward strand.
TCAGCTACCACACTGCTGAATTTGTGGAAATGATATTATCAATTATGCACAGTCTACCTAACCAAAAGTCTAGTTGACAACATGTGCTGTGCCATAATACTTCAAAGCAGTGTTTAATTTGACAGAGGATGGATATCAGGAAGAAACAATTAGAAAGGAAAAATAAAGTAAATGGAATATTGGGAGAAACAAGAGGCACTAGAATAAAGAATGGCATGGAAATATGAGGGATCAAGCAAGGGTAAATATAGTGCAGACAAGACTGGGTTTGAAATGCATGCATACAAATACACAGAACATGGTGATTAAGGTTGGTAAGCTGCGGCACTATTCACTATATGGAATTTTTATTTAGCAGAAACAGCAAATTGCTCAGCAAGACAAGGATTAGGAAATTAATATTGCTGGCTACCAGGCACTCCAGAAAGGCAGGGGGGTGGGGGGAAGAAACCAAGGCAGGATGGCAGTATAAGTCAAAAATACCATTGTAGCGCAGGAGATGGATGGTATACCTGAACAGGTGCAAACAGGATTTAAAACCAAAGGACTGCAAATGCTGGAAATCAGAAACAAAATCAAAAATTGCTGGCAAAACTCAGCAGGTCTGGCAGGATCTATGGAGAGAAAGCAGAGTCAATGTTTTGGAACAGTTCTGAAGAAGGGTCACTAGACCCAAAACATTGACTCTGCTTTATCTCCACAGATACCGCCAAACCTGATGAGTTATGCCAGCAATTTCTGCAAACAGAGTATATTTGGTTGGAATTAAGGAACAATAGGTACATCCAATATTTTTTAGGGAGCGATAGCCAGGATTTTGACTCAATGACAACGAAGAAATATCAATGACTCCCTTTCTGTGTCATATAATTTATGTTTCTATGATTTCTTGAAATCTGTGTTCACGTGAAAGGAGAAATTATTTCTGCCAGCAACTAAGCTCCATTGTTTTGCAAATTATATTTTTAGAAGTGGATAGGTGGATGGAAAGAAAAAAGGGAATACCCTGTAAATGTGTGATAAAAGTAAACAAATACCACAAATCCACACTTGTAAGTTATAACAAATTGTTCACAATCAGAACAACTTTCCTTATAGTTGCAAGTAAATTTGATGTGGATTGATAACTTTGGGATAATTGTAACTAATTTTGGCTGGATAAAAACTAGTAGAAATGGTGGAATCCCTGTATCATACCCACTTCAATACTGTTATCCAGAGACTAAAAATCACATGGAAAGTGAAACCAGTGTTGTAGCCAATCCCATCAGCTTCTTGACAGGCCAGGTTGGTTAAAGTTACCCACCCAAGGCCTGGAGTTTCTCTCTTATGTTGAAATGAAGATGAAATTTGTGTTCAGGTTGTGCAACTATTTGTAGTTCAATCCTCAAGTGCGACAGACATAAAACATGAAATAGTGAATCACTAACAGTCTTGCAAGCAACACATATTTTATGCTAAGAAAACTCATAACATGACCAAAAACCACCCACATAAACTAAACACTCAAACATTGCATACCCCCAGAAATTCTGCAGATCATGATTTCTTCTCATATTAACTTATCCTACATATGTACCAATTTCTCCATCAAATCACACTGCTGGAATTAACATTACAAACTATATTTCTGATGTGCTGTTAATTAAAATGTGAAACAGACAGAAAGTCACATTTTGAGAGGAAAGAAACAATTTATTACTCAGACTTCTAGAAGCATTAGTTGCTGCTGCACTCAATTGCCAGTGGAAATCAGATATGGTGCAATGTGACAAAGTTTTTTTTTTACTTATCATTGTGCCTTATGGCAACTAGTTGAATTAAAATACAAAGCAGCAAAGAAATGAATGAACAGTCCGGGCTGAGCAAAACCTTCAATGACAGACGAATATATTCAACTTCCAAGGAAGCATGCATGAAAATTAGGAATACTTCAGCTTCAACTGCTGCTTTCAAGCTAACCACTCTCACACAGGTCTGCAAGGCAGTCATTAACTGCCTTTGAATGAGTTCTGTACAGCCTGCTGTATTTTTAGAGTAGTGGTTAAAAACCACACTTTAGATGCATTTTAACTATACATCCAGAGTACAAAGTGTACTTGAGAGATGTCGATCAGTGACACACTGAAATATGGTCACTTCCTTGTTGTGGTTGTACTCACACCAAGTTAATGCTGAAATTTGTGTTCCTAGTGATTATAAACACTGAAAAATTTGTTACACATTTCACAGACATTCCCAGATTTTAACACATAAAGAGGCCTAGATGGTTACTGAGTTGAGATGATTTGGGAGCCCTTTAAGAAATACTGGACGGGACTTGATTTAGAGAACCCTGACCCCATTCCTGGAGTTTCTGATTTTCACCAGGGCCATGTCACTGTACAAGGTGGTCTTAACACAAACATGCACTCTGTACTCGCAACCTGATCAAGCTCCATTATGAAGATAGGCATGGCCTAGACCTCTGCAATTTTCAAGGAGTGAGGCGAGCTTTCTAAAGAGCTGTTTTTTTGAGAAGGAAATTATTAAGCTGGAGGGGGCTCAGAAATGATTTACCAGGATGTGGCTGGGAATGGAGGGTTTGAGTTATAAGGAGACGTTGAATAGGTTGAGACTTTTTTCACTGAAGCATAGGAGGTTGGGAGGTGACCTTATAGAGGTTTATAAAATCATGAAGGGTATAGATAAGGTGAATGGCGGGTGTCTTTTCCCTAGGGTGAGGGATTTCATGATTAGAGGGCACAATTTTAAGGTGAGAGGAGAAAGATTTAAAAAAGACATGAGGGACAACTTTTTTACACATAGAGTCATTTGAGTGTGGAATGAACTTCCGTAGGAAGTGAAGGGTACAGGTACAGTTACAACGTTGAAAAGACATTTGGATAAGTACATGAATAGGAAATGTTTGGAGGGATATGGGCCAAGCACAGGCCGGCAGGACTAGTTTAGTTTGGGATTATGGTCAGCATAGACTGGTTGGACTGAAGGGTCTGTTTCCAGGCTATATGATTCTATGATTCATTGTTCACAGTTCCTCAGAAGTGTTATGAATTATCGTCTGAATGGTGGAAGCTTTTGAAAGTGTTATGATTGGATCCTGAATTATTATGGTTCCAGATGGAATGGCCTAAATCGTTAAGCTCCTGGATGTGGGGGGAGGAGATAACTGGGTCTTCTTTATTCACCCATGTCCTCGATTGTTTATGATAAGGTTAATTTAAAGAGGCTTCCTCTCTTGTGGATGCCTTTCTTATAGACCAAATGAATTTATTGTAAAAGGAACCATATTTTGTCTGAATAAAAGAGTGGGCTTATTAGTTACTAAATACATAAATAATAAAAAGCAACTCACACTCCCACATTAGGAATAATTAGTGAATTCAATAAAAGGTAAAAGTTAAAAATATATGAATCGGATATATGAGCGGTTCAGGAGTCCATTGAACAGTCACTTTTAGGATTCTTGACTTTTGCAGATTGGCTGAAATCCTTCTATTCTATTTCCTTTTGATGGTAGTTAGCTGGCAGCACTCAGAGCAAGACAATTCTTTTTATCTGCAATGCAGGGGTGACTAAAGGGTCATTCTTCAACTGAGATCTTCACAGCACACTAGTGTTTGAATCCAGACTAGTACACATAAACCTCCATTTACTCAAACATGTTCGTCCATTAGCAGACCTCCACCTACTAGGGCATAGACCAAGGTTTCAGTGTTTTTTAGCCTAAGTTTTATACTTCTGGAAGAGCAAAACATGTAAATGCCTGTAAGAGAGGGCATTCAGTTGAGAGGGAGGCAATAGTCAATTCCCCTTGATATCTCTTTCTGTTGTGTCATTATCTCTTTGAAGTTGCCTTGTCACTTTACAGGTGTACCATTCAATGGGTCCAACACAGGACTTTGCCAAACAGACACTGAATTTATATCTACAATGTTTTTTTTGTCTGTGGCAATCTTCTTTTACATTTCCGAATTATAAGATAAAAAATCCATGGCTTTTCGGGGCTCAGATTCATTGTTTATGTCTGAAAAGTAACTCAATAAGTCCTTCTCATGTCTTGCCATGCCCCCTACACTAGGCTGTGCTCCCCAACAACTAGCCTTGGCCCCTTACGAACACATGCCAAGATATACACATAATCCACTCAGCTCCATGGCTCCTCTACTGAGGGTTTCAACATTAGATATGCTGAAGAATGGGCAACAGTGGATGATGTTATGTAAGAGGAAGGAGGCAACTTAGCTTTTGAAAGGATCATGTCATCCACTAGTTATGCATATTGGGTACAGCTTGTGACATCTACACGTGGCATTGGTTGGGGTTCTTTTGGCATAGTGGTGGTGTCCCTATGTCTGGGACAGAAGGCCTGGTTCAAGAAGGTCTGGGTCCAAGAACTCCAGAGGTGTGTCATAAATCATCTGAGCAGGTTGTTTAAAAAAAAGGACTCCTTATTTTGGTCTCCTTATTTAAGAAAGAATATAACAGAATTAGAAGCAGTGTACAGAATTTTCATGCAATTGATTTTCTTGTTTAAAAGGTTTGTCTAGTGAAGAAAGATTGGATAATTTGAGCCTGTATCTACTGGAATTTAGAAAAAAATGAGTGGGGAACTTATTGAAGAACATTTGATCCTGAGGGATTTGGCAGAGTGAATACTGGAAGGATGTTTCCCAATGTTCGAGAGACTAGAAGTGGGGACACAGTTTAAAAATAAGGGGTCTCTTTTGTAATACTAATGAGGAAAATATTTTTCTCTCAGGTGGTCGTCCCTTAGTGGAATTCTGTTCCCCGGAGAACAGCGGGGGCAAAGGAATTGAATATTTTTAAGGTTGAGTTTGTGAGATTCATGATTGAAAATTGACTTGCAGAAAATAAAGGGATAGACAGTAAATTAGAGTTAAGACTATAACCAGATCAGCCAGGATCTTATCAAATGGTGGGGTAGCATCAAGGGGCCAAATGGTTGATTTTTTTCCCCTAATTCATATGTCTGTAAACTCACTAGTCAGGCTCCTGAAATTATGTCACAGAGTACAGTGTACGACAATATGATTTTGTATAAAATTGATAACCAATGGAATTATAAATGGTTATCAAATTCATACCGCATATATTAGCCCCCATGTTTTGGGAGAGGAGTTTCGACTGAAGAGGAGTCTAGAATAAGGGTAGGAAGACCTAAACACTTTATAATAGAAACATGGAGCACTTTTCTCCAGTTTTAATTTGGAGACCGTTCCTTTAATTAAGAGACTAGACACAAGGAGTTTCAAATCCAACTGTTTTCAATATTTGTCACCACGCTAGCATAATGCATTAACATTTCTGTTTAAATTTGTTTGGTGAGTCTCCATTGGAAATAATGAAGACAGAAATTCACATTTACACATCATTATTAATGGCATCAGGCCATGACAAAATGCCTAACAGCCATTGACTTATTCTTTGAACTCAGATACTACAGTAAGTCCTCACTAAATATTATAGTTGCATTCCTGAAAAGTACAACTTTAAATGAAACAACTTTGAGCGAATCAAACTTTTCCACTGCAAACAATGTGAAAACTGTAGTTAGGTTCAGAAAGACATTTCATATCAGAAGAAACAACATTAAACATTATACACTGTAAGTTGAATTCCTATACAAAAAATGAACTAACATTAAAGAAGAATTTGGCAACTTCTGAGCTTCCATTTAAGACATTTCAAATGTTCTTTGAAGATGACATCAAACAGCTTTCGAAGACTGGAGTCTAGTTGTAGTTTAATACACCTTAACATGGTCTAGAACCACCTGTATCAGTTGACTATGTACCATGAACAAGGTTGTTAATGAAGTGGCTGGCAGCGGATCCATCATCTTGTGAGAGGATCATAAGTGCTCCATTGGGACTATATATTAGGAGTTAATATGGCTTCAGGCAACAGTAGAGGCAAGGCTCCTCTGATGTCTTGAAAGTCCCTTTCTACAATGACTCCCAGAACAGCAGCATAAACATACCAGATCATAAAATGCCCACAGGATAGAAACAGGCTACACCGACCCTCTGAAGAGCACCCTACCCAGACACAAACCCCTACTCTATCCTTGTAACCCTGCATTTTCTATGACTAACCCACCTGGCCTGCATATCCCTGGACACTATGAGCAATTTAGCATGGCCAATCCACCTAACCTGTACATCTTTGGACCGTGGGATGAAACCAGACCACCCGGGGGAAACCCACGCAGACACAGGGAGAATGTGAAAACTCCACACAGACAATTAAGTGGAGTTGGAATTGAACCTGAGTCCCTGGTGCTGTGAGGCAGTAGTGCTAACCACTGAGCCACAGTGCGTACCAATTACTGAAGCTGTTGCTTGTGGAGGTGTGAGTAGAGAGATACCTTGACAATTGTAGTAATGTTGTTAAACATCTTCCAACATTTCACCCATGTCCTGGTTGTTCAACTTCTGGTATTGATATATTCCAGCTACTTCCAACTGTAGATGCTATTGATTCTAGAAGGGGCTCCTGCCTTACATGGCTAGGAGGATCTCCATCTTCCTATCCAGGCCCTGCACCAAAACCTCTCAGGTAACATCTAAGAGCTTTGGTGCTCTCTTGTTGCTTGCTACAGATAAATCTATGCTTTAAAGTCTCTCCCGAGCGTTTGTAGCCAGAGTGCACCTTCCTGGTAAGAGGTACTGAATGTTCTAAGTCCCGGATAAGTGTGCAGCCAATGTATAGTACAAGCATTGAGCTGGTAGCTCAACTGTCCCACTAAAATGAAAAGGCAACATGGATATTTCAAATAACAAGGTGTAGAGCTGGATGAACACAGCAGGCCAAGCAGCATCAGAGGACCAGGAAGGCTGACGTTTGGGCCCAGACCCTTCTTCAGAAATGGGGGAGGGGAAGGGGGTTCTAAAATAAATAGGGAGAGAGAGGGAGGCGGATAGAAGAATGGATAGAGGAGAAGATAGGTGGAGAGGAGACAGACAGGTCAAAGAGGCGGGGATGGAGCCAGTAAAGGTGAGTGTAGGTGGGGAGGTAGGGAGGAGATAGGTCAGTCCACGGAGGATGGACAGGTCAAGGGGGTGGGATGAGGTTAGTAGGTAGGGGATGGGGGTGGGGCTTGAGGTGGGAGGAGGGGATAGGTGGGAGGAAGGACAGGTTAGGGAGGCGGGGACGAGCTGGGCTGGTTTTGAAATGCGGTAGGGGGAAGGGAGATTTTGAAGCTTGTGAAGTCCACATTGATACCATTGGGCTGCAGGGTTCCTAAGCGGAATATGAGTTGCTGTTCCTGCAACCTTCGGGTAGCATCGTTGTGGCACTGCAGGAGGCCCAGGATGGACATGTCATCTGAGGATTGGGAGGGGAAGTTGAAATGGTTCGCGACTGGGAGGTGCAGTTGTTTATTGCGAACCGAGCGTAGGTGTTCTGCAAAGCGGTCCCCAAGCCTCTGCTTGGTTTCCCCGATGTAGATGAGGCCACAACGGGAACAGCGGATGCAGTATACCACATTAGCAGATGCGCAGATGAACATCTGCTTGATGTGGAAAGCCTTCTTGGAGCCTGGGATGTGGGTGAGGGGGGAGGTGTAGCACTTCCTGCAGTTGCAGAGAAAAGTGCCGGGTGTGGTGGGGCTGGAGGGAAGTGTGGAGCGGACAAGGGAGTCACGGAGAGAGTGTCCCTCCTGAAAAGAGATAAGGGTGGGGAGGGAAAAATGTCTTTGGTGGTGGGGTCGGATTGCAGATGGCGGAAGTGTCGGAGGATGATGCGTTGGATCCTGAGGTTGGTGGGGTGGTACGTGAGGATGAGGGGAAGACTGTTTTGGTTGTTATTGCGGGGAGGGGATGTGAGGGATGAGTTGCGGGAAATGCGGGAGACACGGTCAAGGGCATTCTCGACCACTGAGGCGGGGAAGTTGCGGTCCTTTAAAAACAAGGACATCTGAGATGTATGGGAGTGGAATGCCTCATCCTGGGAGCAGATGCGGCGGAGGCGAAGGAATTGGGAATAGGGGATAGCATTTTTGCAGGAAGGTGGGTGGGAGGAGGAGTATTCTAGGTAGCTGTGGGAGTCGGTGGGCTTGAAATGAATATCGGTTTCTAGGTGGTTGCCCGATATGGAGACAGAGAGGTCCAGGAAGGGGAGAGAGGTGTTAGAGATGGTCCAGGTAAATTTAAGGTTGGGGTGGAAGGTGTTAGTGAAGTGTATGAACTGTTCGAGCTCCTCGTGGGAGCACGAGGCGGCACCGATACAGTCATCAATGTAACGGAGGAAGAGGTGGGGTTTAGGGCC
>NC_063343.1:59818224-59856638 GCF_021869965.1 Rhincodon typus
AGCTTTAGTCACATTTACCTTTTTATTTTACTTACCATGACTGGAAAATGATGAAAACAAATCCAAAACAGAATCCCCCTCGTCCTCACGTACCACCCCACCAACTTCCGGATCCAACGCATCATTCTCCAACACTTCCGCCATCTGCAATCCGACCCCACCACCAAAGACATTTTTCCCTCCCCACCCTTATCTGCTTTCAGGAGGGACCACTCTCTCCGTGATTCCCTTGTCCGCTCCACACTCCCCTCCAGCCCCACCTCACCCGGCACTTCTCCCTGCAACCGCAGGAAGTGCTGCACCTGCCCCTACACCTCACCCCTCACCCCCATCCAAGGCCCCAAGAAGACTTTCCACATCAAGCAGATGTTCACCTGCACATCTGCTAATGTGGTATACCACATCTGCTGTTCCCGTTGTGCCCTCCTCTACATCGGGGAAACAAAGCGGAGGCTTGGGGACCGCTTTGCAGAACACCTACGCGCGGTTCGCACTAAACAACTGCACCTCCCCGTCGCAAACCATTTCAACTCCCCCTGCCATTCCTCAGACGACATGTCCATCCTGGGCCTCCTGCAGTGCCACAACGATGCTACCCGAAGGTTGCAGGGAACAGCAACTCATATTCCCCTGGGAAACCCGCAGCCCAATGGTATCAATATGGACTTCACAAGCTTCAAAATCTCCCCTTCCCCTACTGCATCCCAAAACCAGCCCAGCTCGTCCCCGCCTCCCTATCCTATCCTTCCTCCCACCTATCCCCTCCTCCCACCTCAAGCCCCACCTCCATCTCCTACCTACTAACCTCATCCCACCGCCTTGACCTGTCCGTCCTCCCTGGACTGATCTATCTCCTCCGTAACTCCCCACCTACACTCACTTTTACTGGCTCCATCCCTGCCTGTTTGACCTGTCTGTCTCCTCTCCACCTATCTTCTCCTCTATCCATCTTCTATCCGTCTCCTCCTCTCTCCCTATTTATTTCAGAACCCCCTTCCCCTCCCCCATTTCTGATGAAGGGTCTCGGCCCGAAACGTCAGCCTTCCTGTTCCTCTGATGTTGCTTGGCCTGCTGTGTTCATCCAGCTCTACACCTTGTTATCTCAGATTCTCCAGCATCTGCAGTTCCTACTGTCTCTGCTCAAGAACTGGTACAGCATAGAAGGACCTGAAGCAGTATAAGTTGAATTTCACATTTTATGTCCTAAAATGTTATAGAATCTCAAACACAGTTTTAAGATCACAAAGCATTTTTCAGGCATGTTCTTGATGGCTTTAAATCAATTAGGTGAATAAATCATTGATTTCACATGTATTTCACTATGAAAATCAAGGATTAATTGCCCTGTGGTAAAGATCCTTTAAAAATTTAAAAGAAATTTGGATTTAACATTATTTGCTTACTGAATATAAATACTCTTTCTAAATCATTCTAAAACATTTTAAATCCTTTGAAAATACCTGACTTCACCACATCAGAACAGAAAAATTGAGGTCACAAACCTTGATGATTCAGCTAACAAGTCTGATCTCAATGCATTTCCCACGATTCCTTCCCAGCTTTAGTCACATTTACCTTTTTATTTTACTTACCATGACTGGAAATTGATGAAAACCAAACAAGAATTATACACAATGCTTTTGTAGCACAAATTGCACAAAGCAGTTATCACAAAACACCGACATTTGGTCAGTTTTATCCCTGGTTAGCATAAAAATTTCTTTCAATTGTTTAGAGAAACAGGGACTTGAAGGGGTATGGGGAGGCAGCATTGAGACAGAGGATTAGCTATGATCATGTTGAATGGCAGAGCAGGCTTGATGGATTGAATGGCCTACTCCAGCACCTACTTTCTATGTTTCTATGAAAGGAGAAGACTTTCATTTTTCTCTCATTCGCTCATAGAATGTAGGCATTGCTGGTTGGGACAGCATTTACTGCCCATCCTTAGTTATCCTTCAGAAAGTGGTGGTGAGCTGCCTCCTTTAACTACTGCAGTCCATGTGCTATAGGTAGAACCACAATGCCATTAGGGGATGTAATTCCAAGAGTTTGACACAGGTGTTCAAATTATGAAGAGTCTTGTCAAAGTGAAGCAAACCTTAGGCCCTGCTGGAACGACAGGTGACTTTTTCTGGTTGAGAATCCTACTTGTGAGTTTGCAGTCTTGCTCATTCCCAAGAAAATTAATTATCATTCTGCCTGCAGGCTCCAAGTAATTCGGGAAGACATGCAGGATGACCATTGAGTCAAAGAAAGCGTTACTTTTTCAAGGAGCCATGAAATGGGTCAAATTTGTTCATCTGAACATAGATATTTGAGGCTTTAAAAACCAGAGGAACACAAGGATTTGGCCAAGGGTATCAGTAACTGAAATGTGATCCCAACATGGATATAGTGCAGCAAGTGGATCCTGGGACTTAGGAGGTCAGGACTGGAGACTGATTTCACATTTTCTGGTGCCCTACTCTGACTTGTCCACCCTTTTCTATTACAGGAAATCTTAAGCCTCACGGTTTACCTCTGCAGATACCATACATCATAATTTGAACAGCCCAAGCTTCACACTCACCTTCAGCCTTTTATCTTCTAACGCCCATGTCTCCTAGTGACCAGTGTTGTCTTTCCCTATTCTTTGCATAAGGCATTATAAACACCTCTCTTTCTTTCCTTGCACAAGAGAACAGTGTGCAATTTGCACAGTGATAATGACCTGGAGGTGGTGGCCCTTCAGTGGCAGTTCATCTAGGCAGTCACTGGCAATGCATATCCTGTTATAGACTAGAAGATAAATGCTTTAGAGAGCAGTCGAAGTCTACACTTTTAGTGAGAGCTTCATTTCTGTTAACCGTGTTCCATAAAGCTTACAACTCACTAATTACTCGCTCCCCATATTTATACAACCAATTTTCATCCAATTAACATATCCGTCACCTGTTCCCTCATTCCATTAGGTCTCAGAATTTCCTACAGACCTTATTAAGTGATAATAGTTTCCTTCTTTTTAAGTAGATCCACTGCTGCCATCCAACTATTTCAATTAGAAGATTGCTCCATTTTCCAGCATCTGTTCTAAAACAGCAATATCAATTCTCAGAAGGGTCCCGACCCAAACCGTCAACTTTCCTGCTCCTCTGATGCTGCCTAGCCTGCTGTGCTCTTCCAGCTCCACACTGTGTTATCAATATCAATTCTCAATTGTTTTTCATTGACACATTTCGTTGAATGTACATTATCCCATAATGACTTATATCAATGTAGCACTCAATCGGTAATGCTGCTGAATCCCTTTGTAGAATTTCTTCTGATACTTTTGCTAAGAGCAACACCATAGCTACTACCTCATCAAGAGTGAATATTACTCTGCTGGAGATACTTCTACTACTGATTTTAACTTCCTAAGCTAAAGCGCAACATTTCCCTCCCTTTCCAACAAGAAAAATTATGAACCGTCCTGCACTTGAGAACCCATTACAGAGATCAGAAAAAGAAGTCTCACTAAAAAAAATCATATTCTTGGCATCTCCCAATAATGGAAATTTCAAACACGGTGAGCCATTTTTAATTTTTTCTTATGTTTTGTTCAATCAAAACATATCTTTCACCTTGAAATTTTTCATGATTATACTCAACTCTAATATACCAAAACTTGCAAATGGAATGTTTGCGGACTCAACCAAATCAGCCTTCCAATTAGACTTCGCAGTTCCTCTTTCAGTTTTGGAAGCCATGGCATCTTTTAGTGAAGCCCTCCTATACCTAATATTAATGGGGCTAACATTTTTCAAATAGGTTTGTTGATGCAAAGTCACACTTGATCCATTCTGCTGATTTCCAATCCAATGTTCTTAAAAGCCCTAGAAGCCCAATGTCCAATGTTCAATCAAACAAAAATAGAAATTGTTGGAGAAACTCAGCAGGTCTGGCAGCATTTGTGGAGGGAAAGCAGAGATAACATTTAGCATCCAGTGACCCTTCTTCAGAGCTGGAGATTCAAAAAGTTAAGTCTGTTTTCTCTCCACAGATGCTGCGAGACCTGTTGAGTTTCTCCAGGAATTTCTGTTTTTGTTTGTTTCATATCTTCAGCATCCACGGTTCTTTCTTTTACTCCAATGTTGAATTCTGCTTTAAGTCCAGCTATTAGAATGTTTTCAAATTCATTGCTCGCACAAAACGTCATCTACCTACATCATAGAAATGGCATATTGTGTTAGCACAACATGGCAGGATCTGTTTTTTAACTGAAGACAGACAATTTTAATAAGACACACCTTAATGAGAAGTACAAAACTCTAGAGGCATAATTTAAACCGTATATGCATGCATTTAACTTCAGTGTCCCTCTTCAATTGATGCTTCCTTTGGACAATGAGAAAACACTTCCCTCTTGAGCTGTTCTCCTGAAGAAATGCAGCTTTAATGCCCAACTGGTCTCTGTTCTCCAGCAGTTACGGTTAGCAAAGCTAAGACAATTTTCAAAATTGCTTTTCCTCCAATCGTTGAATTTATTTTATGTCTTTGTCATCTCAACTTTAATCCAGAACCTTGTCTCACTAGCCTTACAGTTTCATCTGGAGATTCCTTTTCAAATGCATATCCACCTATGTGAATAGGGTGGTTGTCCCCTATCTGATATCTCTGCGTACAACCCAATTCTGTCCAGCTTTGTATTTCTTGTTGTTTGGGATATATCTCTTGACCTTGTTAAACTACATCCTCTAACTTGTCTGTTATCTCTTTCTGCACTGCTATTGTTTAAATTTGCCGTCCTATTAATAGGTCTTCTCTAATGGTCTGCAATCTCTTCAGGGGTATGTTCACTTCCAGACCCATTATCTGAGCTTCCACTACATTTTCTTGGCTTTCAAATTTGTGCATATTTTTTCTAATCTGTGGGCCTAACCTTCTGCTCCTCATCCTGTACATTCATCCTGCTTTTATATTCTCCAGTGCTCACTCCTTTTCTACATATAACAGTTACATTTCTCCATTGACAAGCCACTTTTGGCAGTTGTTCTCTGTCCATCACAACTGATCTGTCCATCAGCAGAAAAATCAGATCATTATCAATTGCAGCAGTTTGATCCTCAGAACTGTGCAACATTTGAGTTTGAGAGGTTCCTGGCTCCTCGTTATTTTCTATAACTCCTTCAGAACCTGCAAATTTGTAATTGATACTAAATAGTTTGAAGATTGTACCTGAACAGACTGATTCCCATGTTGCACAATTCTGTCTTTAGCAATAATCTTCCCTGGGCCTCTCCATTTGGGGCAGCACGGTGGCACAGTGGTCAGCACTGCTGCCTCACAGCACAAGGGACCCAGGTTTGATTTCACCCTTGCGCAACTGCCTCCGTGGAGTTTGCATGTTCTCGCTGTGCCTATGTGGGTTTCCTCTGGGTGCTCCAGTTTCGTCCCAAAGTCCGAAGATGTGCAGATGAGCTGGATGAGCCGCGCTAAATTGTCCATAGTGTCAAGGAATGTGCAGGTTATGTGGGTTAGCATTGGAAATGCAGGGATATGGAGACAGGGTAGGGGGTGGGTCTGGGTGGGATGCTCTTTAGAGGGTCAGCGTGGACTCAATGGGTGAAATGGCCTGCTTCTACATTGTATGATTTCTATGGTTCTTTAACCCTTTCTTTCATAATAAACCATGTCTCCCAGATTGAAACTGTTTTCCGATGGTCTCACCTCATATCTAAGGCTTGCCAAAGTAGTTCAGAGCCTTTCTCCCTGTGTAGAGTGCATTCAAATGCTCTGAAAAAGTACAGCTAATTGTAGCCTCTTCTCAAGCCTGGGGCTGAACACTTCTTACTAATGAAACTTGAGGTTTATTACCAACTAACTGATATGGCCCATATCCTCCAACCATCTGTAACTAATTCATAGCATGTAAAGCCCTTGTTAGTGTAGATGATAATTTACAATTTGGTTGCTCTGACATTTTCTGAATAATCTTGTCAATTACTGCCTGGCTCCTTTCACATCCCCCATTGTTAAAAGGGTTTTCTATTGTCATATTCACAGCTATTGTGTTCATATTCACTCATATCTCTACATTCATCACTAGCAAAGTCCCCCTGTTATCAATGAGAAATTTTACTGGCGGCCTAAGCCTGATCCCTATCCACTTTCTCTTTGCTTAATCCATAATTATTTTCTTATCTTTATTGTATATTATTGTTAACTGACCGAATTTTCATTTTATATTTTTCAAATTTGACAATGTTTTTTCTCCTCCCATATCTTTATTTCCTGTAAATCTCACATCTATCACTTACCTCTTCTATGAGCTTATTGTTCTCCCCATCATTTATTCTAGCATCACTGACAGAAAATTTTAAGCTTCGGAAAGACAAATGGACAAATTGCCAATATAATTTTAACACAACTGACATTTTGTTTTCTAAAATTCTACCACTTTATGTCAATAAAATTTAACTTATTTAGTGAAGAGGTTATGTGCCACTGAAGGAATATAATCGTGTACAGATTGTGTAAGTTGCAAATTTACTTAGTTTCTAAAGACAATAGCTTTTTCCACATTTAATTTAATCTGTGATTTCTTTATTGATGGCCGACTTAATAACAATAATTCCTCACTGGACACTACATCTATGCTAATAAAATTATTGATTCTAGCTATTTTACAAAGAATGATGACTCCTGTCGAAGATTTTAATGTGTTATTATTCCTAAATCCAGAATTGGCGGAACTCTCATATTCCGTAACTTTCCCAAAAGTAATATGTGATTCTCATTACTTGGAGAGTCTAGGTAACATTTTAGCCACGCTATTGTACACACCATTGATGTGCACTAACTGTCTAGTATTGCTTAATCATTACTGCCATCAGCACGTTATCAATGTACTGAAACCTCTTGTGACCAATACAATAACCTTTCTTTAATCTGTAATCTCCATCTTCTTCCTCTGAATCTTCTATGTTACGTTTAGTTTTGAATACTCTGTTGTACCATTTTTGACAGCACAATGGTACTTTGAATCACAGCGAAACTCTTGATGACATCTAAGTATTTCTGGGGTCATTTGCTTATTGTAAATCTCAAACTTCCTTTGTTTCCCAAAATTATCAATGGCATTTCTGTCCTCATTTCTCACTGTTACGATTCTTCTTTCTTCTGTTGCCTGAAACCTATATCTAGACATTGTTTCCAATTTGATCAGTTATGCTGAAGTGTTCCAGTCATGCCTGTTCAGAGACTTCTATTCAAAGCACTTCTCTCAGAGAGCATTTTACTGCTTGAAAGGCGTATCACTATCTTTTTTTTATTCACTCACGGGATGTGGTCGTTGCTGGCCAGGCCAGCATTTATTGCCCATCTTAATTGCCCCAGAGAGTAATTTAAAGTCAACCACATTGCTGTGGGTCCGGAGTCACATATATGCCAGACCAGGTAAGGCATTAGCCTAAAGGGCATTAGCGAATGAGATGGATTTTTCCAACAATCAGCCATGGATTCATGGTCATTATTAGATTCTTTATTTCAGATTGTATTGAACTCAAATTCCACCATCTGCTGTGGCAAGATTTGAACCTGAGTCCTTAGGACATTACCTGGGTCTCTGGATTAACAGCCCAGCGATTACATCATTAGGCCAGTGCCTCCCATGTTTAGAAGACTCTTCCAATCTACAGCACTGCACTCATCTGAAACTGCACCTCCCTGCTGCCAGTCTTCATTGTGGCATGGAAGAAATGTATGGTGCTCTACCTTCTTATGAAGCTAAATGCAGAAGTATCACTACTGCCATCAGCAGCACCACCTTCATCACATATGAATACATGGAGCAGAGGGATGGATAACTTGGTTCAGCTTGAAATGGGCAAGGTCTTGAACACAAGGTTTATGATAATGGTAAATATGCAATGTAAAATTTTAACTTGAATCATCTGACTGTTCTTTTCTGAGACCTTTCATGGACTGCAATGGTTTTAAACAGGAGTCCCAGTATTGACCTAAAATGGTGGTCATGATGCTCTAACCATGGACTGAGCCAAGTCAATCCATGTGGAATAATTTAGACTGTCTGCATTTGAATTACCATATAAAGATTAAACAAAAATCAAGTAACTATGTTAGATTCAAGAAATGTGCAACTTCTGTTTTAATTTATAATTCTGTGATGATTTCAGACATTGGGACTTTAAAAGATGACCTGCATTCTGCAATAAAACAGAAAGAATGTGGATTGGTCTCTCTCTCTCTCTGCCCCTCTCTCTCTCGTTTCCTTCAAGAATTCACTGAGAAATGACTCTCTCTCGTTCTCGCTATCTCTTGCTTTTGTTTCTCTCAAACATTTCCCAGCAAGATAGCCACTTCACTACTGCAGAGAATATCAGTTGACAATTAAGCAACTGTAGGCTGAGGGTAGAAGGTTAACAACTCAAGGATTCTAAGGACTTTTAAACCATGTGACCTTTATTCTTCCTACCTGTTCCAAAAATTCTCTTCTTTTCAACTTATTACTTGTGTTTCTGTGTATTAAATGTTGTTTTAATTGCTTTTCTCACATTAGTAGGGAATCCTTTGCTCAAAAAAACTTTGTAACTGGCATTTTCATCGTGAGGAGTCAGTGGCACCATGGCAATGTCACTGGACTATTGATCCAGTTGCTCCCCAGTCCAAAGATGGGGAGAAACAGCGTTGGGTGGTATGGTGGCTCAGTCGTTAGCACTGCTGCCTGACAGCACGAGGGACCTGGGTTCGATTCCAGCCTCGGTTGACTCTCTGTGTGGAGTTTGCATGTTCACCCTGTGTCTGTGTCTGTGCGGGTTTCCTCCAGGTGCTCCAGTTTCATCCCACAGTCCAAAGATGTACAGGCTGAGTGGATTAGCTTTGGGAAATGTTGGGCTACAGAGATGAGGTAGAGGGTAGATCTGAGTGGGATGGTCTTCAGAGGCTTGGTGTGGACTCGATGGGCTGAAAGGCCTGCTTCTACACTGTAGGTATTCTATTCCATGATTCTAATGCTCTCAGGATAAAAGCACAATATTGCTGATGCTGGCAAACTGAAATAAAAAGAGAAAGTGCTGGAGAAACTCAACAGGTCTGGCAGCATCTACGAAGAGAGAAACACAGTTAATGTTTTGAGTCTGATATGTTACTTCTTCGCCACTTGAGCAGCAACAAAGTCTAAAGAGAGGATTCAAGCCAGACAGACAACCCGGCATCAACCTAAGCACCAGAAATGTCAATGCAAAACAAAGCCCTCTCAATCCTGCAAATTCTCTTCAACAACATTTGGGAGCTTGTGGCAAAATTGGGATAACTCTCCCTCAGAATGCAGCAGCCTGATACTGTCATACTCACGGAATGATACCTTACAAAGAAAGTCCAAGACAATGTTATCCCCGTTGACATGCTGACAAGTATGCCCTGTCCCACTAGCAAAAGAGACACACCAGAGATGGGGGCTGGCTGTTACACAGTTGGCAAGGAGACTGCAACACTGATCACTGTCTCCATGAAATTTTGTGCTATCAAATCAAACACGGTCAAAGTATAATTACTGTGCCTTCTCAGCGATGTATCAGTGCTCCTCCATGTTGAATACCACTTGCAGGAAGTACTGAGGGTGAATAGGGTACAGAATGTATTCTGGGTGGGGGTTTCAGTGTCCATCAGCATGAGTGGTTTGATAGAATCTTCACTCAGTGAGCTGGCTGATTCCCTAAGGGGATTACCTGCTTGGCTGCATGAGACGTTGAAGAACGCAAAAGGGAAAAATCTATTTGACCTTGTCTTCACCAATCTACATATTGAAGATGCATTGCTCCATGACCAGAAATTCAACTGGACTTGCCATATAAATATTGTGGCTATGACAGTAGGTCAGTGGCTAGGAATCCTGCAATGAGTAAATCTCCTCCTGACTCCGCAAAGTCTATCCATCATACACAAGGCACAAGTCAGGGTAGTGATGGAATACTCACCACTTGCCTGGAAGGGTACAGCTCCAACAACACTCAAGAAGCTTGACAAAGCAGATGGCTTGGTTGGCATTACATCCACAAGCATCTACACCCTCCACCATTGACGCTCAGTAGCAGCAATGTGTAGTAGCTAGAGGATGCACTGCATAAATTAGTCAAAGATTCTTAGACTGCACCTTCCAAACACCCAATCACTTCCATCTAGAAGGACATGGGCAGCAGATGCATAGGAACATCATTACCTGCAAGATCCCTTCCAAGCTTCTCACCATCCTGACTTAGAAATATATTGGTGTTCGTTCACTGTTTCTGGGTAAAACTCCTGAAATTCCTAAGGGTATTACGGGTTTACCTCCAGCATGTGGATTACAGCAATTCAGGAAGGCAGCTCACCACCACCCTCTCAAGGGTAATTTGAAACAGGCAATAAATACTGGTCCGCCAGCGATGCCCACATCCCACAAGTAAATAAAAATAATTGGCAAGAGTGACCATAGAAACATAGAAAATAGATGAAAGAGTAGGCCATTCAATCCTTCCAACCAGCTATGCATTCATTATGATCATTGTTGATCATCCAACTCAATAGTCTGTTCCCACCTTTTCTCCATATCCTTTGGTCCCTTTAGCATCAAGTGCTATATCTAACTTCTTCTTGAAATCATACAATATTTTGGCCTTGACTGCTTTCCTTGGTAGTAAATTCCACAGGCTCACCACTCTCTGGGTGAAGAAATTTCTCCTCATCTCAATCCTAAGTATCCATACACTGTGACCCCTGGTTCTGGACCAACACACAATCCTTGTGGAGACAAAGTCCTGTTTTTACATTGAGGGTACACGACATCATGCTGTGTACACTATCATCAGGCTAAATTGGATCGAGCTTGAATGAATCTAGCAAATCAGTTCTGGGCAATCATGAGGCACTATGGGTAAGGAGGAGCAGAGCAATTCAGCATAATCTGTAACCTCATGGCCCAGCATATCCCTCACTTTGCCATTATGTTCAATCTGGGAGTCCTAAACAATCTACCCCATATCCTGAAACTGTGTTCCTTGGTTCCAGACTCTCCAGCAAGGTAAACCATCCTCCCATCTAGTCAGTTAAAATTTAAAATGTTTTGAGAAGGCCCCCTCATGGGGAAATCTAGGATTCAGGATTAAAACAGGCTCTAATTGCCTTCTAATAACCTCAATCATTCCTTCATTACTTATCAAACAGATGCTAGCATGTTCCCTGCTCACTTTCACTCTCTCCTCAGGGGAAGTCAGAAGAGTCAGGGGTTTAAGATGCTAATCTGACAGCAATTTCTGTGACTTCATCTCCTACTCTCACAAAACTCACCTCCATGAGGTTGGGAAATCCCTTCCCAATCTTTCCACACATCAGTGAGTCAATAGTGAGATGTGACAAGTTTGAGACTGTCAGCAAAGTAAAGGTTAAATTAAGGTTAAATAAATGTTCTTATATGGTAGACTCTATCCAATTATTAAGCAGAATTTGTAATTGTTTTTAAACAGCAAGTTGATAACTAATGGAATTTTTGTCGAAGAGTATGGAGAAGAGGTAGGAAAACAGGACTAAAAGGTGCTCAAAGAAACATCATAGATAAATTAAACTGGACTGCCTCCTTGATACTGATAATTTTGCAAATATAACTGTGTTTTGTAAAAGCTACATTGATAGATGCAAAGTGATTTGTTTTAGATATTGCTTGTTTTTGTAGTGGTTAATGTGGGTTACCTCCTCTACAAGCAAAAGGGGTCAAAAGGTTAGGATAAACCAAGATGACGAAGGGAGTTGATGTGCACTTCATCTAGAAAAAAATCATGTGCCACAAATGGCTGCTCGTAATCAAACTCCTTTTCCTCGCCTCCACGTACCCAACACTGTTTATAACTGTGGATAGAGGTGTGTTGGCGAGTGCCTGACATCTCAAGACCAGGTAACTTCAAGCAAGTGGGGCTTGGCAGCCTTATAATAGCCTTTCAAGGAGACAGACAGCTCTGATCTTAAACATCCAGCTATAGGTCAAATGGTAAAACCTTCATTGGCTGACAGTGCAGGGTAGGGCAGTGGCTGCCATCCTTCCTATCCTCACTGCTGAACCTCCTACACACTTCTCCTCTTAATCCCCAACCTTAGAACACATTCAGCCCACCCTACTCCCTGTTTGTCTTGGGTTGTCCATGACCCTGGCTCCTTGGGGGTGCTTTCCCAGCAACACCCACTGCTTTTTCCGGAGTGCCATTGAGCCCAAGATCCGCGGCCTGGTTAGGACCTCTACCTCCAGCATCTTGGTTCCAGCTAAAGGCTCAGCTGTGGGGTCAGAGTGACAGCCCTTGACATCAAGACCGCATTTGACTGATTGTGGCATCAATGAGCCCTAGCAAAAATTGGAAACAATGAGCATCGGGGGCAAGCTCTGTGATGGCTAGATTGATATCTGGCACATCGGAAAATGTTTGTGGTTGTTAAAGGTCAGTCATCTCAGCTCCAGAATATCTCTGCAGGAATTCCTCATGGTAGTGTCCTAGGCCAAACCATCTTCAGCTGCTTCATCAGTTACCTTCTCTTCATCATAATGTTAGAAGTGGGGATATTCGCTGATGATTGCACAATGTTCAGCACCATTCATGACTCCTCAGATACTGAAGCAGTCTATGCTCAAATGCAACAAGATTTGGATAATATCCAGACTTGGGCTGACATCTGACAAGAAACATGTATGCCACACAAATGCCGGACAATGACCATATTCAATCACAGACAATTTAACCACCATCCCTTGACATTGAAAGGAGTTACCATCACTGAATCTCCCACTTGGATAATCTTGGCATTAACATTTACCAGAAGCTCAACTGGACTTGCCACATAAACACATGGCCACAAGACCAGGGCAAAAGCTTGGAATACTACAGCAATTAACTCATCTCCTGACTCCCCAAAAAGCTGCTCACCATCTACAAGATGCAAGTCAGGAGTGTGATGGAATGCTCCCCACTTGCCTGAATGAGTGCAGCTCCAACAATACTCATGAAGCTTGACACCATCCAGGACAAAGCAGCCAGCTTGATTGGAATCACATTCACAAGCGTCCATTCCCCCACCACTGACCCTCAATAGCAGCAGTACGTACTATCTACAAGACGCACTGCAGAGATTCACCAAAGATCCTTAGACAGCTACTTCCAATCCCACAACCACTTCCATTTAGAAGGACAGCAGATACATAGAAACACAACCACCTGCAAGTTTCCCTCCGAGTCACTCACCATCCTGACTAGGGAATCCATTGCTGTTCTTTCACTGTCACTGGGTAAAAATCCTGGAAATTCCATTCCTAAGGGCATTGTGGGTCAACTCATGGTGCATGGACTGCAGCAGTTCAAGAAAGCAGTTCAACACCTTCTCAAGGGTAATTTGGAAATAAATGCTAGCCCAGCCAGTAATGCCAAAGTCCCACAAATGAATGAAGAAAAAGTGGCCTTGTCTCTGCTAGATTGGCATGTAGTTCAATTGGACTTCCCTGGAAATCTTGCTGGCTCTCCAATCTTCAGGCAAGAGACCTGAAGGAAGGCTCTACTGTTGGGCATATTGTTGACTGTGAGTTGAAGAGTTTTAGAGTTTGTTACCAGAGTACAAAGTCTCTATCTAAAGTTTTCGGGAAGATTTGGAGCTCGGGCTGTAGATGAAGTTGTAGACATGCTCGCCAAGCCAGTGCGTTTGGTTGCAAATGTTTCGTCACCTTGCTAGGTAACATCATCAGTGTGCCTTCAGTGAATTAGACCCTGTGTATGAACCACTAAGAAGCAAAACCAGAAGTAATACCAAGCACCCCAGCAAACCGAGGCATATAAATAACGAACAGGACAGAACACCGATGCTTCACTGGAGGCGCACCAATAACGTTACCTAGCAGGGTGACGAAACGTCTGCAACCAAACTCACTGGCTCAGTGAGCATGTCTACAACCCCGAAGTCTATGTCTATTTCAGAACTGTCATATTAAAATATTTTGAAGTTTGGGCAGTGGTCAGCAATCAGTTGGATGCCCTCCAGGCTGTGTGAAATGAGGTTTAATCGTCAGCAAATCAAAACACACTCCTAGCTTTTCTGGAATCTTAGTGCAAGCCTTCCCTTTGCTTAGAAAGAAGTGATTGAAGACCTCGTTCCTGGTTTGGACCCAGAAATAAGCAGTTATTTGTGAGACGTTTGCAGTTCAACCTGCTGCAATCAGGAAGTAGAGGATGCTGCCTCTGCTCCATTTCCCTAAAGCCCAGCATAAATCATAACCAATACACTAGTGACTGGGAGCAAGTGGTGTACTCAGAGACTTTTCAGAAGCACGCAACTCCTTCCAAGCCTCCAGCACCACACCCTTCGGACTTAAGCAAGTTTTCACAATTTCTCCAATGACCCAGTGTAACCGCCAGCTCTGTGACATCATGTGGATAGTCAAAAGAAACTCAGCTGGAAGTTGAATGGTGATGCTTTTAAATAGTGCCAGTTGTGGGGCTATGAAACCCTATGCAACACCATGCCACTGCACATGTATAAGACAAGGCGCTGAATAGAAATGGTGAGATTTGAAATAGTAGTTCAATATCAAGATAACATTCAGCACTAAGCAACATTTATATCCTCAACTGACTCCTATATTACAGAAGCTACCAGTGCTATTATGGATAATTTTGTGGCCATGCACACCCCAATAGAGGGACTTAATACACCCGCTGCCTATGCGTTTCTGCTTTCAAAATGCAACGTGCTTAATTCTGTCCCTATACACTTGTCCCATTACATTGCAATGTTTTCTTCAGAATTTATTCAATTCCCTTTTGAAAACTATGATTAAATTTGTATTCACCACGTTATACAGCAGTGTAATCCAGACCCTAACAACTTTTCTCTTATAAAAACTAGATTTTATTCATGTCATGCCAGATTTATTTGTCAACCACCTTAAATCTGTATCCTCTGATCATCAACATTTCAGCTAATGGAAACAGTTTCTCTTTATTCACTCAGTCTAAATCTTCATGAATTTAAACACATCTATTGAATCTCCTCTAGGCCTGCACTGCTCTAAGGAGAGCAAACCCAGTCTAACATTTTCCCAACCAAAAACATTATCCTTCCTTTTTTATTTTGTTCCACATCTTTCCTGAATATGTCATGCCCAAAGAGACAGTGTCCACTAAAAAGTAAAAGTAAAGGAATATGCAGCTTAAAGACACGAGGATGTCCATGATTGTCTATTTGGCATCTTGTATCATTAGCAGGAGAGAATGTTGTAGTTCTCCTTTGAGTTCTTGGTGTTCAGATGTTTCTTTTTAATCAATATTGTCACTGTGAGCTTTTTCATTCCAAAAGACAGACAGAGCTTTGTCCACCTGGTACAGTTCTGCAATAAAAGAATCCATCTTTGTTCTTCTGCCATAAAAAAAGAACTGTGAATGCTGGAAATCTGAAACAAAAACAAAAATTGCTGGAGAAACTCAGTAGGTCTGGCAGCCTCGGTGGAGAGAGAAACAGAGTCAATGTTTTGGTTCCAGAGACCCTTCTTCAGAAGTTCCTTTTTAGTTGGAAGAATTTTTTTCAACCAATGTTGAATGTTTGATATAGCTGCGTTACAACTCAGTGACTGGGGAAGGGTCCAACAACTTGGTAGTGAGACAGTTGTCAGTGGATATGTGAAAGGTAATATTTTGATTTTGGATGATTTTGCCATGGGGTAGCATGCAGGTGAGAAATAGAAGGGGACCAAGAATAGATCCTTGGGGCAACAGCATATGACAAGAGCTCACATGTATATAGTGCCTTGAATAAAAAAAGAATGATATGTTTTAGAGATATGTATTTGAAAACCTTTTATTTCTTTTCAGCAATCAGCAAATAGTTGTCCAAATTTGGCCCACAACATTGTTGACTAAGAATAACAACTAAAATGTTAGATTTGAAAAACATACTTACTAATTACTAATGCAAAGATTTCAGAGTATGGAAAAGGGAGCTACAGAAACTAAGCGACTTAGATTTTCACTTGTGTAGTAAATTTGTTGATTACATCAGACCAACAGCTGTCTCCCCAGTCTCTTCGGAACACTTCAGAATCTTTCTTATATGTTTCAACAAGATCAACCTCTTATTTTTCTAAACTACCAATAAGTACATGCCCAATCTGCTCAACATTTTCTCCTAAGACAGGGGATGGTGTGAGAAGTGACTGAGAAGGATTCTGGGAGATGTCAGCTCGCTCAACATGACTGAGAAAGGGAACGCAGAAGACCTGGTGTCAAAGAAACATGAGTTTTTAAATATCTTTTCTGTGATTTTAAGATAGTCAAGGATGAAGTTCTGAGGAAGGGTCACTAGACCCGAAATGTTAACTGTGAATTTTTCCTTCACAGAAGCTACCAGATCTGCTGAGCTTTTCCAGCAACTTCTGTTTTTGTTCCTGATTTACAGCATCCGCAGTTCTTTCAGTTTTTATTAAGGACGAAGATCAGATTGTCCCTCGGGTGAAATTGCTAAATACGACAGTCTCAGGCAGGAACTGGAGAAATTTGATTGGGGACAGGTGTTTGAGAGTAAATCCATGTCTGATATCTGGGAGACTTTTAAAGGCCAGTTGAGCAGAGTTCAGGACCAACATGTTCCGGTGAGGATGAAAGATAAATTTGGCAAGATTCAGGCACCCTGGATGACAGAAGATATTGAAAGTTTAGTCACAAAGAAAAAGGAGACATATGTAAGGTTTAGGAAACTGAAATCAGACACGGCCCTTGAAGAATATAAAGGAAGCAGGAAAGCACTTAAACAAGCAAGTAAGATGACTAAAAGAGGCCATGAAATGTCCTTGGCAAGTAGGGTGAAGGAGAATCCCAAGGCATTTTATACAAATATTAGAAGAAAGAGGGTCATTCAAAAAATGGTAGGTACACTCAAGGGCAAAAGAGGAATTTATATGTGGAGGCAGAGGAAGACGGTGAGGTCCTTAATGAGTACTTTGCATCAGTATTCATGGATGGTGGGTGTGGATGATGGTATATTGATTTAAGAAGGAGGAAGTGTTGAGTGTCTTGATAAACATTGATGTGGATAAGCCCCCAGGACCTGATAGGATCTATTCTGGGAAACAGAGGGAAGCAAAGGAGGAAATTGCTAAGTCCTTAACAGAGATCTTTACATCCTCTTTCGACACAGGAGCACCCAGTGGAAACCCACACAGACACAGGGAGAACGTGCAAACTCCACACAGACAGTCACCCAAGGCTGGAATCAAACCTGGGTCCCTGGCGCTGTGAGGCAGCAGTGCTAACTACTAAGCCACCATGCCACCCATATTCTGAGTGTTCACTTCCTTTAGCATTAACAGACATTAGTAGCAGTGTGAACCATCTACAGGATGCGCTACAGCAACTCAAGGTTCATTCAGCAGCACATGCTCAGGATCATGTTTGCTGGACCAGTTGGAATTCTGAAGGGTATGTACCTGGGATTGTTGGAAGTCATGAGGTCCCAGAAGACTGGAGAGGAGCTAATGTTGATCGTTTGTTTAAGAAGAGCAATAGGGATAATCCAGGAAATTATACACTAGTGAGCCTTACATCAGTGGCAGGGAAATTATTGGAGAAGATTCTTAGGGACAGGATTCTCTCGCATTTGGAGAGGATTAGACTTAGGGATAGTCAGCATGGCTTTGTGTGGGGGGCGTCTTATCTTAAAAAATTGATTATGTTTTTTGAGGAAGTAACGAAGATGATTGATAAGACAATGGATGTTATCTACATGCACTTTACAAAAACATTTGACAAGGTTGGCTGGTAGGCCGGTCCAGAAGATTAAGTCACATGGGATCCTCAGTTTGAAATACCACAGACAATGTGAATGGTAACATACAATAAAAGTGTGACAAGAAGAACTTGTACATCGAAGGTATACCACTGGCATATGA
Source organism: Rhincodon typus (assembly GCF_021869965.1). Taxonomy (NCBI): domain Eukaryota; kingdom Metazoa; phylum Chordata; class Chondrichthyes; order Orectolobiformes; family Rhincodontidae; genus Rhincodon; species Rhincodon typus. The sequence continues at coordinate 59,836,151 of NC_063343.1, forward strand.
TTTTTTAAAACAAAATACAGGTATTTGCCACACAACAAAATTAAACACGATGCAAATCGCAAAAGCCTAATGAGACAGATTTTCTGAAGGGAGGCAATTGATTGAGAAAAGGGCACCTGGAATATCTGATAGAGGATTCCAATCAGGGCTCCTTCAGAAATGCGGAGCCATACTTCCATTATGACAGTCATTTCATCGAAGAGAGCTGTCAGAGGAAGGAAAACTGTGCCCTGTATTCATAGCAGTCAGCTGCTGCATTCTGAAATGGAAAGCTCCCGACAGTAACTTTGACAGCTGCTGTCAGAATGTAAGTACATATGGTCAGCGTAACATTAGGCTGCTGGGAAGGTTGGGTAGGCAGATAGGGTGCCAGATAGGCAGAGTGCCAGGTAGGCAGGATGCCAACTGGGAAGGTGCCAGTTGGGGAAAGTGTAGGGGACCAGGAATAGGGTTCCAGATGGATAGGGGATAGGATGACATGGGAAGAATGCCAGATGAGGACGGGAGGGTATGGGGTCAGATGAGCAGTGTGTCACATGGATAGGATGCCAAGTGGAAAGGGGATAGGGTGCCAAGTAGTTAGGACGACTGGGTACAAGGTGGCAAGGTAAGTGATGCAACACTTAGGATAGGTCAGGCCGCGTGTCAGGTCTCGGAGTTTTCGGTCACAACTTGGGTTGACGGGATTATTCAGGTCTGGTCAAGTCAGGTTTAAGGGGCTCAGGTAGGTTTAGCATAGCTTCTGAGTGGCATTGGGTCAGGATCAGAACCTCATTAGACATAATGAGAACTCAGCTTCAGGCATTGTGTATGTGCAGGCACCTACAGCCCAGAGGTACATCAGAGCACACCAGACCAGTACCTCATTGTGCAGGTTGCAACTTTTTGGATTAAAGCATAAGATAAAGCATACCATAGGAAATGGCAAAGCAAAGATAGAATTCAATTATATTGTAGACAGCCACAGATATACAAAGATAGGAAGATGAAATACATTTTAATTGTGCCCTCAGGGCTTTCCAAGAGGTTTTGGGTCAGTAATATAGTTCTGAAGTGTAGTCACTTTTGTAATACAGTAAACACACTGAGCACCAGAAGTGCTAAAACAAAGAAAAAGATTTACAGATATGCAGAAAAGAAGCTTTCAGAAGAGTCATTTTAAAGACAACGTGACAATTACACAATTACAGGGAGGGAAAGAGACATAGGAAACTGCAAATAAAGGAGGTCAAGATGAATACAGTGTGAGGCAAGTCAAAAAGCAGGCATAGGAAAAGACAGAATTTATATTATGTATTAATACTGTATATTTTGCTTGATATAATGTTTTATTCATCCTATCAAATATATTCATAGAATCTCTGAAGTACAGAAAGAGGCCATTTGACCCATTGAGTCTGCACTGATCCTCTGAGGAGCATCCCACTCAAACACAGGCCCCCACCCTATCCCCATAACCCTGCATTAACTATGGTTAACCCAACTAGTCTGCATATCCCTGGACACTACAGACAGGTTAGTATATTTGGACTGTGGGAGGAGACCGGAGCACCCAGTGGAAACCCACACAGACACAGGGAGAACGTGCAAACTCCACACAGACAGTCACCCAAGGCTGGAATCAAATCTGGGTCCCTGGCGCTGTGAGGCAGCAGTGCTAACTACTAAGCCACCATGCCACCCATATTCTGAGTGTTCACTTCCTTTAGCATTAACAGACATTAGTAGCAGTGTGAACCATCTACAGGATGCGCTACAGCAACTCAAGGTTCATTCAGCAGCACATGCTCAGGATCATGTTTGCTGGACCAGTTGGAATTCTGAAGGGTATGTACCTGGGATTGTTGGAAGTCACTGATACTACTTACAGAAGCATACACACAATTTGGAACCGATTCCTTGCCTGGGTACATTACCAATGAAATGCAACAATGGCAATTCTGCATGGAAACCATAAATATATTACCCGGTGGAAATAAATGGGCCAGCATTTTATTAAGAAATCCACCAAAGTTCTTTCGACAGCACTTTTCAAACCCATGAGCACTATGATCGTGTAGGACAAGGGCAACAGATACAGATAGGTGGGAATATCATCACTTGCAAGTTCTTCCTTGAGCCAGTTGCCATCCAGACTTGGAAATATATTGCTGTTCCTTCACTGAGGCTGGGTTAAAATCCTGGAATTCTTTCTCTAACAGTTCTGTGGGTGTACCCTCAGCAAATGAACTGCAGCAATTCAAGATACAGCTCACCAACATCTTCTTGAGTGCATTTAGAGATGGACAGTGACTGCTGGCTCAGATAGCGATGGCCAAAAGAAGCAAAACTACCAGAATTTATAGATAGAGTCATAGAGTCATAGAGTCATACAGCATGGAAACAGGCCCTTTGGTACAATTCATCCATCTCGACCAAGTTTCCCGGAATAAACTCGTCCCACTTCCCTGCCTTTGGCCCATATCCCTCTAAACCTTCCCTATTCATGTACCTGTCCAAATATCTTTTAAATGTTATATTTGTACCTGCATCTACCACTTCCTTTGGCAGTTAATTCCACACAATAACAACCCTCTGTGTGAAAATGATGCCCCTCAAGTCCCTTTTAAATCTTTCTCATCTCACCTTAAAAATATTCCCCTTAGTTTTGACCCCACCCCCCATCCCCCTGATGATTTTATAAACCTCTATAAATGCGGTCATTCACAAAATCACCAAGATACCAGTCATAGCAGTCAGAATTGTAATAAATGTATCTTGACAGATTCAACACCGCAAGAAACTTCCAAGGTCATGTATTGCTCCTCAGAGATGAGACAATTCCATCAATCAACCTTTCCAGCGAATGGGTTGTCCTCTTAAGGGTAAGCTGGGTGATGTGGAATGTAATGACATCATCTGCCATGTATGTCACACACAGGCAGGTGCAGTTCTACTACAAGCACATGAAAGTAGTTTAGGACACAAGACATCTAAACCTGTCTTGAAACAGATGGCCACATTAAATACCATATTAGAGAAACTCAATCCCAAATCCACGGAGATATTTTCTAAGCCGAATGCCAAACATGGAGCTCTGAAGAAAATTAACATTGGACTTGGAATTTTATCACTGTTTCTCTCTTTACAGCTGATGTTAGAATTTTTCCAGCACTTTCTGTTTTTATTTCCCACCTAGCTTCTGTATTATTTTGCTTTTATTTGAAATCAACCATGCACTTTGGTTGATTTACTTGGCAAAGGAATCTCAAAAAAAAAACACTACTTTAAGAAAACCATTTGGAAGATATTGCTTCCAGATGATGCCTTTTGTTCTATCTGTCAATCAGGATCTATTCCAGCAGTGTATGGTCAGAATTACAGGATATATTTCTGGATTTATACACATTGCCAATCACAATGTGGTGATGGGCAAAAACAAGGAAGGGCACAACCAAAATTTGTACTCACTGAGAGCTCAGTGGGAAGGATGTGTCTTTAACAGCAAGAAATATCAGGTTAACATGGGTCAAATCAATGTTTTTGGCTCTGAGTCAGAAAAGTTATAGATAAAGGACACACGTTTATTATCCAGCCCCCCTCCCAAACAAGCTCTGCAGAGATGTCTTGACTTTTTAACTTCTTGGCACCATATGTACCAAACTTTTCTGACGAAACATCGTCATTACTCGTGCTTTGAAGGAAAGACAACTTGTATGTATGGCAGGAGAGCGACCAACACATGTTCAAATCACTCAAACAAGCATTGTTAGCAGAAACTTGCCCCCTGCTGTACTATGACACAGGATGAAGACAAAGATGGGAGTTAATAGACTGAATAAGCTGGGGCTATTTTCCCTGGAGCGTCAGAGGCTCAGGGGTGACCTTATAGAGGTTTATAAAATCATGAGGGGCATGGATAGCGTGAATAGCTTAGGTATTTTTTCCCAAAACTAGAGGGTACTATTTTAAGGTGCGAGGGGAAAGATTTCAAAAGCACCTGAGGGGTAACGTTTTCATGCAGAAGGTGGTGCCTGTGTGGAACCAGCTGGCAGAAGAAGTGGTGGAGGCAGGTACAATTATAACATTTAAAAGGCATCTGATGGATACATGAATAGAAAGGGTTTAGAGGGCCTAAATAATGCCAAATGGGACTAAAACGGATTGGGATGCCTGGTCAGTGTGGACAAGTTGGACCAAAGGTTCTGTTTCCGTGCTATATGACTCTATGACTCTACTCTATGAATCTAACTCATTTCAGAAACAATTATAAGTTTGCACCACAAAAACCAATTGCATTTGGATCCAGAAGTCTATGACAAGCTCAATCAGCTTATTTCAATAGCGATCCTGAAATGTTTGCTGTGGTATTTGTTATCACAAGATTCGAGGTGTTCCTGTTGCATAAGCAATTCGCTGTGGAAACCAATCACAAACCACTTCTAATAAAAGTACAAGGATATGATTTCAATGTCTACTACAAACCTGCTATCAAAGTGATCACGTCAGATGCAATGAGAAGATTACCAAGTCTGAATAAGAATGCAGTAATTTCATAAACCTTGAAAGTAGACAGTGTAAACATTGAGGTAGAAGATGTCCTTTAGGCTGATTTGCTGAAGTTTGTTCAGCACAAATGCGGCCAAGTTCAGGGAGAAAAAGCAAATGATCCACAATGGAAGACACATAAGAAAGTTATCATAGAGATAGCCTGACACAATGAAAGAGGTACCATAAAACATAGGAGCAGAAGTGGACGATATAGCCCATTGAGTCTGCTCTGTCATTCAATGAGGTCCTGGCTGATCTGATACCTTCAAATACATCTGGCTGTACAGAGATGAACTATGTAGCTGTAATTTGTAAAGAGAAATAAGTGCTTGGACCCAAAGCTCTGCACCAGAATGTACTGTCACAGCCAGATCAGAAACATATGGGCATTAACTGAACAAGATGCCTGGCATGGATATTGCGTATTGGCCATGGATCAACAATGACATTGAAAAAACGGTGCAGATGTGCAAGAGGTTTGGGTGCCAGGTAAGTCATGAGCTAAGTGAGAAGGATGCCAGATAAGCAGGATGCTAGGTGGGTAGGATGTCAAGATCCCAGGTAAGTATGATGTCAAGTGGATAGGATACCAGGTGTGTACAGGGAGTCCTCAATTTATAAATAGAAAAAAGTAGAAATTGCTGGAAAAGCCCAGCAGATCTGGCAGCATCTGTAGAGAGAAATCAGAGTTAATGTTTCGGGTGGAGTGACCCTTTCTCAGAACTTCTGCTAAGCTTTACCAGCAATTTCTATTTTTGTCTTTGATTTACAGCATCTGCAGTCCTTTCAGTTTTTACTCAGTTTATGAATGGTTGACGTACAAATACACTTACATATGATCCCATACAGGAATGTCATATTAAAGATCCCACATACAAGCGTTTCTTATGGTTACAAATGGTTATTTTATATTGTCCTGCTTTGTGTTCTGATTTACATCCAAATTCACTTGCAAACTCAAGAATAGTATCTATTCACAAGATGGTGGCTGGCTGTAGTGGGTCAGATATGTATAATGTACTTAGTGTAGGGCTAGGGCTGCTGGGAAGAGTAAGGAGGAGGGGTGGTCGACAGCACTGAATCAGGAGGGTTAGTGGTGGGCCTCGGTGGGAAGGAGGGCATCTTCACGCTGGTAACATGGGACGTTGACATGTCCGGAAAGATTGACAGGCTTAGGTCCAGGGGTCTCAGTGGTCTGGGGTAATCGGAACAGAATTGGGGGAGGCTTGGGGCTGTTGGTTCTGGGGGTTGTTCAGGTTTGTGACAGGGGTGTGTCCGGTCCAGGAGTATTTAGCAGCATCAGGTCTGGGGAAGTGTGAAGCAATAACTCTGTGAGGAGGAGATGTGCTCAGATAATGAAGGGATGAAAGACCATCACAACAGCAACCAACACAGAAGATACCAACAGTCAAGTTTAGATCTCTGGAAATCTATATCATCACTGACATTATGTTACTGTTTGAAGAGTCATTTAGAAGAATGAGAGGTGAACTTTTTGAAATATACAGCAGTCACAGAGGACTTGAGAAGGTTGGTGAGAAAGGGATTGTTTCCCTTACTGGAGAGTCTAACTTCAGAGGGTGTAATCTCAGGATAAGGCATCGTACATTTAAAATAGAATTGAGGAGAAATTTTGTTCTCTCACAAGGTTGTGAATCAGTGAAACTATTTACAGCAGAATGCTTTTGAGGCTCAGTCGTTAAATATATTCAACGCTGAGGTTAACAGACTTTTCATCAGTGAGGGAATCAAGGGTTATGGGGAAATGGCAGGAAAGTGGAGTTGAGGATTATCAGATCAGCCACAATGTCATTGAATGGGATAGAAGGATTGATGGGCTGAATAGCCTATTAGTGCTTCTATGTTTCATGGTCGTATGGTCTCAATAGCTGGTTAACTGTCATATTACTGTTTTCAGAGCTCAGCATTGACTAGAATGACTATCACACATCCTTTCATCATGAGAAATTCAAGCAATAGCATTCTAGAATAAGGACAAGTAAATCAGCTGCTCTGTAACTGCAAGTTATCAATTTGTCAGTGAAATAAACCTGTTTGAGATTTTCAAAAATTGATCCGATGCTATTTACCAATCAACCTCTCCCCTTGCCTGAGGTGTGTTGATTCTTAGGTTAAACCACCACCAGTTGTCTCTCTGCACTGAGAAAGCGGTCCTGTGGTCTTCTGGGACTGTGGTAACTTTGCTAACTTATGAGAATGAACATTCTGCTTTAAGGAAGTCAACACAATAGTATGACACCTCTAACTTTGTGGGCACTAATCTTTGGAATTCTCTCCCCTGAACCTCTTTGCCTGCCTCCCTCTTCAAAATGCTTCTTAAAACTTACCTCTTTGACCAAAGCTTTTTGATTTATCTATCTCGCTGACGTGGCTCAGCATTTGATAATACTCTTGAGAAACATGTTGGTTTATTTTACCACATGAAACCTAAGTAAGCAGTCTGTTGTCACTTAAAAAAAAATGGCCTGTTATATTTTAAGTTACTTATCAAGTTCTGGATGAAACATTTCCTTTTGCATTTCCCTTAGCAAATTTTACAAAAACTGGAGGGTGCAGATTTAAAATGATTTGCAAAATTAATTAAATGTGATGTGTGAAGAAAGAGTTATCACACAGTGAGCGGTTCGGACTGGGGAAGGGTGGAGGAGGCAGCTTCAATCGAAACATTCAAGGGGACATTAAATTAGTATTTAAATGGGGCTAAGATGCAGCCTTATGGGGAAGGGGCATGAAAATGGTGTTCAGACGTTGCTCATTCCCAGGGCTGGTGGAGACAGGTGTCCATAACAAATCTGTGATTCTGTGACTCTGCAGCTCTAAGCTCATGACAATACACAAGGCCTGAAACCCGTCTTCAGATTCAGTGTTATGCATCATGGAGAAAAGCTAACTCAAATCTGGCAGATGTTCCTCCTCCACTTGTGGGTACCAGGTTACGACACATCCTCCCTGAGTTCAGCTACTGCTCTGCTGTTACTTTCAGCACTTGGTTTCCGTCATCATGGTACGACAAGATAAAAGAAGATTAGACTCAGTTATAGATCATAATAATTTTCCCCTCATTTGGTTGATAAGGGGAAATTAGCCATTGTAACAATTGGGTACTCCGGGGAAATAATTACCTACTCTGAAGTTCAGCTATGGAGACCTGAAGCTGGTTGTTTGAATTGTTGCTTTTGTAGATGGTTTCAAGTGGGTTTCAGGAATGTCACGCACAATACAAATAAGAGATAGATGGCTGATCTGATTAAATTAATCAGACAGACAAAAATTCAATTGATAATCATTATCACCTGGATGATTAATTACACTGAACAGGAAATCACTGTCATAATAAGATTACAGCATCACTCATCAAATGAATTGATGCAGTCTCTTAAAATCGCCAGAATTTAACTCAAAAATTTCAAGTGATAGCGTCCAAAGGTCGGGGTTTAATTAACTCAGCTGGCTGGACCCAACAGTGTGCGTTCAATTCCAATACTAACTCAGGTCACCATGAAGACGCTCCTTCTCAACCTCTCCCCTTGCCTCAGGCATGGTGACCCCCAGTGTAAAAGACTCCACTAGTTGTCTCTCTCTAATGATAGAGCAGCCCTGTAGGTCTTCTAGGACCATGGCGACTCTCCAGAGAGCATCTATTCTGAAAACTACCTAGAGAGTAGATAAAGTGTACATTGTAATCTGCACTCCATTCCAGGAATCCAATGGACTGTGAAGGCACTTTCTAATGAACTGCTGGAGCATATCGCACAAATATTTGGATTTAAAATCAAACGAGAGTTATAGAGACATTGAGATGGACAGCACAGAAACACAGCATTCAGTCCAACTCGTTCATGTTGACTGCATATTTTAAATTAATCTAGTCCTGTTTAGCCTATTTCCCTCTAAACCCTTCATATTCATTTACCCATCTAGATGCCTTGTAAATGTTATAATTAAAGCAGCCTGCACCACTTCCTCTGGCAGTTCATTCCATACACGCACCACCCTCTGTGTGAAAAAGTTGCCCCTTAGACCCCTTTTAAATCTCTCATTTTACATCTATGTCCTCTAGTTTTGGACTCTCCTACACTGGGGAAAATACCTTGACTAACCAATTTATCCGTGGCCCTGATGATTTTATAAACTTCTATAAGTTCAACCCTCAGCCTCTAATGTTCCACGGAAAATAGTCCCAGCCTATTCAGCCTCTCCCTGTAGCTCAAACCCTCCAACCCTGGCAACATCCTTGTAAATCTTTTCTGAACTTGTTTAAATTAGTTCTCTGTGTCTCTATCATGAAATCAGACATGGATATTGTATGCAATTTTATGTATCCTAGGTTGAAAAGAGCATATATATGTGAGGGAGAGTCCCAATAAAGGTGTAAATCTGTAACTTACTGAATAATAAGCTATCATCAGTAAAACATTATGATGGAAAAGGTGATTGATGGAGCAGTTGAAGACAGTTGGGCATGGGACATTGCCCTAAGAACTTTTGCTATTTTGGCCTGACAGTGCAATAATAAGCCTCTAACAAGTGTACCATTTTTGGATATGATCCCAAGCAGTGGATAAGTTTTCCCTTGATCACCATGGTCTTTGATTTTACCATGACTGCTTGATGTCTTTCTTGGTCTAGTGCTGCCCTCAGGTTAAAACCAAAAACTCACACCTTTCATAGAACATAGAACATAGAACATAGAACATAGAACATTACAGCGCAGTACAGGCCCTTCGGCCCTCAATGTTGCGCCGACCTGTGAAACCAATCTGAAGCCCATCTAACCTAAACTATTCCATTATCATCCATGTGGAATTCAGTTCTTTTGGACTGAAGTTTGACGTTATACTATGAAAATCTATGGAGTCTGGAGTCAATGTTTAGGACTCTCAGGTCTATATCCTCTTGACTGTACATCACTGCTTCTTGCTGGTTTGTGTTGCTGGGGGCAGAGGTTGTATGCAGGAATGGCAGTAGAAGGGTCTGGGACTTTGGTTACAAGGTATAATTTGGTTGTATGTTCCGAACTTTAAACTTTACAAGATGACTATGCTTTAAAATGTCTCTTCCAATTTAAGGTGAAACAAACTATCTAGAGGGGGGAATTGGTGATTAGAATGATCCACTGACCTGAGATAGGCGCGATTTGGTTGTATGGGGTAAGAAACACAAATAGAAACCTGCTGGAAAGATCATTTTTCATGCTTTGAGATACAAAGTAGGGCAACTTTTTCTTTTTTACAGACTGAAAAAGATGAAGACAGATAAAAAGGAATTGCTGCTGTGCGGACAAGCAGGTTTACTGCTGCAAAGGGGAGGGTAAACTGTTTTTTCTGTTAACAAGGTGTAGAGCTGGATGAACACAGCAGGCCAAGCAGCATCATAGGAGCAGGAAGGCTGACGTTTCGGGCCTAGACCCTTCTTCAGAAATGGGGCAGGGGAAGGGGGTTCTGAAATAAATAGGGAGAGAGGGGGAGGCGGATAGAAGATGGATAGAGGAGAAGATAGGTGGAGAGGAAACAGACAGATCAAAGAGGCAGGGATGGAGCCAGTAAAGGTGAGTGTAGATGGGGAGGTAGGGAGGAGATAGGTCAGTCAAGGGAGGACGGACAGGTCAAGGGGGCGGGATGAGGTTAGTAGGTAGGAGATGGAGATGGGGCTTGAGGTGGGAGGAGGGGATAGGTGGGAGGAAGAACAGGTTAGGGAGGCGGGGACGAGCTGGGCTGGTTTTGGGATGCGGTAGGGGGAGGGGAGATTTTGAAGCTTGTGAAATCCACATTGATACCATTGGGCTGCAGGGTTCCCAAGCGGAATATGAGTTGCTGTTCCTGCAACCTTCAGATAGCATCGTTGTGGCACTGCAGGAGGCCCAGGATGGACATGTCGTCTGAGGAATGGGAGGGGGAGTTGAAATGGTTCGCAACTGGGAGGTGCAGTTGTTTATTGCGAACCGAGCGTAGGTGTTCTGCAAAACGGTCCCCAAGCCGCCGCTTGGTTTCCCCGATGTGTTAACTGTGTTTGAAAATGTTCGTTGTCTGTTTGAAAGGAAGGGGTAGGACTGACAAAACCTTCGAAGATTTAGGAAAGAAGGAGTCTTTAGTTTAGGAATATAGGATTTAGGAGTAGAATTAAACAATTTGGTCCTTCAAGCCTGCTCTGACATTTGATAAGATTGTGACTGATTTAATTGTGCTCTCTACTCCACTCTTCTATCTGCCATAATCCTTGGGTTACTTGTCTTTCAAAAATATATCTAATTCAGCCTTGAATGAATTCAGTGATCTAGCCTACATTACTTCGTGTGGAAGAAAATTCCACAAACTATTGACCCTCTGAGATAAAGTAATTCTCTTTATCTTTGGCATATAACTTGGGGTGTTAGTTTTGCGTAAAGTATTGTTTAGAGTATGTTGATTTTAGTTATTTGCTACAGTAAACACCTTAAAATGTGTTTTAAATGTTCATCATTTATTTTTGTTGATCACTGGGAAATTAACTTAGTAACAGAAGCATTACACTATCAAGTTTTAATTGTATATTATGCTCAGAGTGCTATGTGTATCATTGCTATTTGTTAATAATACAATATTTTGATTGCTTTGAGCTTTAGCCTATGGTTCATTCTACCACTTCCAAGCTTAAGGAGATTATATCTTGGTTGATAACATTTCTATTAAGAATAGATGCAGTGGAAAGGATGCCTGAACTCGCAATAAGAATGAAGATACTGATCAGGTGAACACAAATTTCATTTTGTAAGGAATGAGGGCTTGTTTATGGAAGCAATATCATGTGCTGCCTATGAAGAAGTCACCATAGATAGTAATCCAACAATATAAGCTATTTTGTCAGATGCAGAAACTGCAAGGTCTTTGCAATGAACACAACCGTTATTGAGTATAACGTTGGTGTTTTGAATCAGCATTTTAGATATCTGGGTGGATCAGAGACACTTTATGTTCTCTTACTATAGACCAAAGATCTAAGATGATTGTCTGCTGCATTAATTGTATTTTTTATGCAATAATGTCAAATCATGGAAGTGGAGGTCAAATCTGAATTCTGACCCAAAGCCATTTTATGTATATTGATCTTAGTTTTGTTACAAAATTACTGAGATGAATTGTGGTACCAGAGATGAGTTGAGGAGCTGCCCCAGGTTTCTGATGCTTCTTTGAATATTCTTGAACAAACTTAATAAATTAAGGAAATACCATCACCCATCAAACACAAGAGAACCTCCAGAGTTTGATAGAAGTAGCTGCCAGAGTCAATGCCTGCAACATGATGAATATCCATTAATTCACAAAGTGTAAGGAAACAGCAAGTTGGAAGTGTGGAATCAGCCTCAAGAGTGTACAGGCTACTTCATTTTAGTTTCTGTATTTTTAGTTGTGGACTGAAGTGGGGATAGGACTTTTTTACTGTGAAGGACTAAGGAAGGAAATGCTGTACTTTCAAAAAAGCAAGTCACTGAAACTCATTGTTTGAACAGTGTTTACATTGTTGCTTTGTTCAAATAGTACAGAAAGATGTTTGTAGATGGGCTGGTCTGTGTACAAAGTTTGATTTAGCTAGCAGTAGGTTGTTGACTGATTTGTGGAGTTGTGACCAATTAGTGATGTTAAAAGCCATCAGCCTGGGATCAAATATCTGGCTCACACGGGTAGCTTGTCGCATGCATGATACTGGCAGAAGCCTTCAATCTGCAGATAGGGCAATGGTGTGTTCCCCTCCAGCCAAATATCTAAAGCCTGGAGAAAGCGAGTTTTTTTTTCTAAGCTGTTGAGTTTAATTAATAAATTGGAAACTGTCTAATGTGTAAACCAGCCACTCTGTTCCTCCTTTGAAGAAATGAAAGAATCTAAACGAAAAGTTCAAAGAACAAAAGGACATGGAAAAGAAAAGGAACCCTTTCAGTAAATTCTGAGGACTGGTGCCATTGAACTGTTTCCCAGTGTTTTTTCCCTCCACCCATAACACCAGTGTTTTTTGTTGGCCATCTGTCTATACATATGTGTAGGAGGAGGATACGTGTTTGAAGGGGTTTAGAACTTTAACTAGTAGAATTATTTGTTGACATGTCATGTTTATTTACTTGCAGTTATAATCTATTGGTTTGTAAGATTAGTAGTTTTTGTAAAGCACAGAAATCTCATCTGTATTGAATTAATTTTTAACTTTTGTGATGACTCCAGGAATAGCATGGTGTGATGTCCAGCTCACTACTCCAGTAAGGCATGACAAGAGTATAACATGGCTGTAAGCTGCGTCCTGTATATTCCAGATCTTTAAAAAGTGCAGGGAGATTAGAAAACAGGAGTAGCAATGTTAATGAAATAATCCAATATCAGAAGAGGGGATATAAGTAAAATTGAGAAGTCCATTAAAAATCACTGGGTAAAATTAAATAATAGAAAGGCCCAACAGTAGTAAATGACATCAAATAGCTTGATAGCAGTGATAAAATAGTAGACTGCATCAATATAGTGACCTCAGAAATCTTTTGCAAAGGCAAGGTGTTTATAATGGTTAGATTTCACAGTTTGGGAGAAGCTGAATAGCTCGAGATCTTTGGACTACACATTTCTGACTTCAGTGTATTCTCAACCAACAAGACTGTTGAGTAATCAGAATTAATCGACAATTTAATGAGGACAAGAAGCTAGAGGTGACCAGGACATGAGTGGATGCAATCTTAAATATGAGGTCAAGTTGCCAGAGTTACAATCCAAGGTTTTAAATTGATATGGGGCTGACTTTACATTCTGAGGAGTCAGGAGTCATGGTCCATGTCAGTCACGAGGCTCCCCAATTCATTACAGATAGAATACAACAAATTGTAAAGTTCTGGGATAGGATTTATGAAATGGCTTCTTTTCTTTAGTCACAGCCATCTCCACCTCCTTTGTTGGTCTCAGGAAGGTTAATTAAAAAGGATTCTTCCTTTTGGATACCTTTCTACCAGACCAGACTTTCCTGAGTTAACAAAAGAGTGGGTTAATGTAAGTGAGGTATTTTTTAATGAAATGTGAGAAAAATTAAAGCAACATAAACAGACACATTTGAAATGAGAAGTGAGACCTGGCTTAGAAATACATCTCAATTCATTTGGTGTCACTGGGATAAAATCCTGGAGGTACCTCCCTAACAGCATTATTGGTCTCCATACATCAAAAGGACTGCAGCAGTTCAAGAAGGCAGCTCACCACCACCTTCCCAAGGGCAACTTGGAGTGATAATAAATGTGTGCCCAGCCAGTGACACTCACTTCCCGTGATGTTGCAGGCATTACATCAGGGCATATAGGCAGAACAGATACTGGTCATTAAACAGTTGACATTGAGATGTTTGACTATGGAGGTCAGCTTAAAGACCTTTGTCCTGTTCCCTGTCAACAAAGCAGAGGGAGATGTCTTTCCTTTTTACATGCAGTGCAGGCGTAAATATGGGTTTTCATAGTCATGACCCTGACAGCACACATCTTCACCCATCAGCACACACAAAAATCATGGTTGAAATTGGTATTTATCCCTGTTCCTGCGTATTCTTCAAAGGGGTAAACACAAGCATATGTCTTGCCCAGACTGCTCTCTTTACCTCAATCATGCTCACAGTTTGAGATTACTCACAGGAGATTTGAATTTGCAATGCATTTCTCCCTTTGAAGCCCTTCTCTTTGACAATTCCTTTCTACTCATCAGCTATGACATTTGAGGCTGAGGTTAATCCACACAGACCTTCTGGGTAGTCACTGAATTATATTGCTCAGGATTTACATTCTCCATCATTTATTGGCTGTGTCTCCTCTTATTTTTTTCAAAGAAGGCATACATTTAAATTAAAACTTCCTTATATCTATAGGTGATTTGAGGTTATGAATTTAGAGGGCTACGGAGATAGGGCTGGAGAATGGGATCAGTGGGAAGCTCTTTCAGGAGCCAGTATTGACATGATGGGTTGAATGGCCGTCTTCTGTACTGTAAAATTCTACGATTTTGATCCATTGTCATGACATGGTCTCAATAGCATAAGTATAAAGGGGGATGAAGTTTTAACAGCAAAATTTAGGGAGCTAGAAAAGAGTCTAGCAAGCAGGAGCTCAAAGGTAGGAAATGTTGTATTACTAATAATATCTCATGCACTGTTGAGCGTGGAAATATGAGCAAACAGCATATACACGACTGGCTGGAGAGATGATGGTGAAGGGAGGGCTTTTCATTTCTAGGACTTTGCCACTAGTTCTGGGGAAGGTGGAATATATTCAGACCAGCTGGCTTGACCAAAACATTGACACAGCAGGCATCCTCTCACAATCCTCTGCTGGTGCTGTTGGTGGGGAATTAAATTGACTTGGGGGTTGAGAGGAATAAACACGAGGATAGTGCACAAAAAATTGAGAAAGTTGATAACACAGGAGCAAGAAATAGTTAAGGAAAAAACTGAAAGAAGTGCAGATGCTGTAAATCAGAAACAAAAACAGACATTGCTGGAAAAGCTCAGCAGGACTGGCAGCATCTGTGAAGCGAAATCAGAGTTAACATTTTGGATACAGCAACCCTCCCTCAGAGTTCTGAGGAAGGGTTACTGGACAAGAAACAGTTAAGTTTTGGGCAAGTCAGAATAAGTGACAATACAACAATGTTTCAACAAGACTTGTACGCAGTTACAAGATTTGTATGTATATAGGTATACGTGTATGTAAACACATGAGGCTAAGTAAATAATAATGTTGATCTATGGGTACAAACAGCCATATGGGAATGTGATGTTGTGGCAATGATGGAATCCTATTTTAAAAAGAACAGGAATGGGTATGGGGGTAGTAGGAACTGCAGATGCTGGAGAATCTGAGATAACAAGGCGTAGAGCTGGATGAACACAGCAGGCCAAGCAACATTAGAGGGGCAGGAAAGCTGACCCTTCTGAAGAAGGGTCTAGACCTGAAACGTCAGCTTTCCTGCTCCTCTGATGCTGCTTGGCCTGCTGTGTTCATCCAGCCCTACACCTTGTTATCTCAGCAATGGGTAAGGACTATTCAGGGATATTAGTTGCTCATAAAAGACAAGGGAAGAACGAAAGGAGGAGGATTGTCTGTAAGTCTTAAGGGTAATATTACAGTGTTAGAGAAAGGAGATTTCTTAAAGGGAACATGGCTGAATCTAGTTGATTAGGCTTAAAGCACAATTATCAATATACATCTGGGTGTATTCTATAATATGCACTATTCACCGAGTGAGAACTATAGAAAAGAATAAATTGCCAAGGAAATCACACAAAGATGCAAAACCAAAACAGATTAATGGAAGACATCAATTATTCTTGTATAGGACGCAATAGTAATAGTGTAAGGGCTCGTGTAGGAGGAGGAGTTAGAAAGTCCTGTAGTGTGTTCAAAAGAGTTTTCTGGATTAGTATATCTCCATACAACGAGGAAAGAGGTAGTGCTGGATCTGGTTCTTGGAAATGAGGTGCGACAAATGGATCAAATATCAGACAGAAAACTTTTAAGGAGGAGTGGTCATAATATCACAAAGTTTAGGTCAGCTGAGGAAAAGAACAAGAAGCAATCTGAAATAAAAATACTAAATTGGAGGAGGGTCACTGATTGGGACAAGAATGGATCAGTGGTAAGTGACATTCATGCAATACATGTGCCTGGCAATAGCCATTTCCAACAAGTGAGAATCCAACTGTTACCCGTCAATGTTCAATGACATTACCATGGCAAGCTCTCCCACTATCGACATCATTAGGATTGTCACTGACTAGGAAATAAATTGGACAAGCCACATAATTACTGTGACTACAAGCACAGGTCAGAGGCTAGGAGCGCTATGCAGTGAGCAACTTACTTTTTGTCTCCCCAATGCCTGTCCGTTATCTACATGGTACAAGTCAGGGATGTGATGGAATACTCCCCTACTTACCTGGGTGAACGCAGCTCTAACAACTCAGAAACTCTGTAGTCTACAGGACAAAACAGCCTACTGGATTGACCACCTCATCCACTACTTTCAATGTTCACTCCCTTCACCAGCATGTACAGTGGCAATGGTATGTGCCATCTGCAATATGCACTACAGCAACTAAGCAAGTCTCCTTTCCATAGCATCTTTCAGAGCTAGGACCTCCACCACCTAGAAGGCCAGGGCAGTAAATACATAGGCATACCTTTAGCTGTAAGCTCCCTTCTAAGCCACACGCCATCCTGAATTGGAGGTATATCACTATTCCTTCATTCTTGCTGTGTCTGAGTTCTGGAACTCCCTTTATATCAGCACAGTGATTGCACCTACACCCCAAGAACTACAATGTTTCAAGAAGGCACCTTCATCATGACAAGGCAATTAAGTATGAGGAATAAATGCTGGCCTAGCCAGCAATGTACACATCCCATGAACAATTAAAGTAAACTCAACAAACCTGTACTTGCAAATTTTAGAACGTAGGGTCTAACATTAGTAGGGATTTCGTAATTGGATAACACTTACTAAAAAACCTGATTGTACTAAGAATTGCATGAACAACTGACTTATTTATTTAATTTTCAAAAAAGTCAGCAGCTAAAGATACTGTTGCAGGAAGAATTAACATTTTCATTTACACAATGCCTTGCATGGTCTTAGACATCCTAAGATGCATTATAGAAGGGCTATAAAAGTTAGGTCACTTCTCTAATACAGGTAAACACAGCAGCTGATCTGTGCACAGTGAGACAAAGTAGATCACAGGATGTTTTACATTGACCTGAACAGGCAGACAAAGGTTTCAGTTCAACACAGCATCCGAGTATAAACTTGTTTTTGAATTCTCTTGAGTTCAGAGAGTCAAAGGGTGTTCTAATTGAAGTATTTAAAATGATATAGAGATTTGACAGGGCAGATAGAAAGAAACTATTGTGCAAAAACTCAGAATAATACTGAATTGTATGGGAGAACAGAAAGAAAACAACATGATCATTTTCCTGAGACAGTAGGAACTGCAGATGCTGGAGAATCTGAGATAACAAGGTGTAGAGCTGGATGAACACAGCAGGCGAAGCAGCATCAGAGGAGCATTTCTGAAGAAGGGTCTAGGCCCGAAACATCAGCTTTCCTGCTCCTCTGATGCTGCTTGGCCTGCTGGGTTCATCCAGCTCTACACCCTGTTATCTCATGATCATTTTCCTATCAGCCCTCAAGTCTCTAAAGTCAAAAACTTGCTACTACCTTAATTAGGTGAAAATAACCTACATTTCATAAAGCAAACAATTGCAATTAGTCACAACAAAATTCCCTTCATACTTTGCTTAAAATGCTAGAGATTACTGCTGATAATGTTAGTTAACGTGTGGGTTAATATTATTTTTAAAGGACTAACATATCAATTAAAACAATGGATGAAGAGGCATAGAAAGAACATATTAACCTCATCAAAAGTAACTTCTATTTTTGTATACCTTAATTTGTGGTAAAGCTCAATATTATTTTCAAAGGAACAATTCTAATATGATTGGTATGAATGTTTTTAATCCAAAAGGTGTTTGCAACAAAAGTAATAACGGTACAGGGGATCAAACCAACAGTATTTTAACTATAAACTTTCATTAAATACATGTTCAAAATTTCTCCTCATTTTAAGAACTCGTGTAAAATAAAGAGTTTAAAATACTGGGAGTGATCAGAGATGACTCTTTAGACTATCATTGTGCATGTTGTACAAACCAAAGTCTTAGAAATGCCTTGAACAAAATTTGCCAACACAGAAGTCCTGCACAAGGCCACTTTGAACTAATGCAGAGTAAAAAAGTATTTAAGATGATGAATTGCTGCGGTAGATAAAGAGAAACTATTTCCTCCGATGGAGCAGCCATACAAGTGTGCACAACTTTAAAGTTAAAGCTAGATCATTAAGGAGTGATTTCAAGGTTCACAGTTTTACGTTAAGCATAAAAGAACTCTCTCCACCTGAAAAGCTGTTTGAGATGGGCTGTCAATGGAAGCCTTAAAACCAACAAGATTGATAGAGTTTTGTTGGGCATGTGTATTAAGAATTGCACACTAAAAGGCTGATAGATAGAGCCAAGATTACAGATCAGATATGATCAAATTGAATGGCAGGCTAGGCTAAAGAGACTGAATGACTTATTTCTGTTCCATGGGTTTTGCAAACGCTTATGTAAAACTGTGAATCGAACTTTCAAAGATTATTTTGATAAACTATTCTTTGAGTTCATATTAAATCCAGGAAATATTTCAGTACTTTCTGCAGCCAAAGGTTATGACAGGAAATAGCCTGTGCAAATTTTGTTCTGTGCATCTCTCCCATAATTTTCTAAGCTGCTTACTTCGCCTTCTTAGTTACCTCCTAGATGTTAAGCAAAATCCCTCCAGGGCTTAATTCCACCTGATTTTCCTTTTCTGTGGAGAAAGCATTCTGTCCTCACTTGGCACATTTATCTGATGGCTGTGCTTAGAAATGCAAACCAGTTGTTAGAGAATTGAGTAAGACTAATGCCATCTTGAATAGATTGCTTGGAGAATAAAGCTGACTCTTACGCCAGAGCTCCCCTTTGTCCACTGGTGAAACATATGGTCCACCAGACAGAACTCTCAGAAGTTTGGTACATCCAAACACCAAGACACTGAATTTCAATAAGGATTCTGCCACAGAGAAGGTTCACTTGGCAGATACCAGGTATGGAGGGCCTGTCCTATGACAAGATGTTGAATAGAATAGGTCTGTACTTGTTGGAATATAGAAAATGAGAGGTAATCTTATTGAAACATACAAAATTTTAAAGGGACTTGACAGAGTAGATGTGAAATGGTTGTTTCTCCTTGTGGGACAGTCTCAGACCAGAGGGCATAATCTCAGAATAAGGGGTCAATCATTTAAAATGGAGATGAGAAGGAAATTGTAGGACAGAGAGACCCAGGCTTTCAGAGACATTATCCTTTGAAATTTCTGTCACGGGTTAAGAAGGCATTTAGCATGCTTGCCTTCATTGCTCAGACCTTTGAGTATAGGAGTTGAAACATCATGTTAAGGTTGTGCAGAATATTGGTGAGACCTCTTCTGGAGTACTGTATGCAATTCTGGTCGCCCTGCAATAGGAAGGATATTATTAAATTGGAGAGGGTTCAGAAAAGATTTACCTGGACATTGCCAGGAATGGAAGGTTTGAAATATAAAAATTGACTGGAAAGACTGGAAGGTTTTTCACTGAAGCATGGGAGGTTGAGGGGTGATCTTATTGAGGTTTATAAAGTCATGAGTGGCATAGATTAGGTAAATGAAAAGGCTCTTTTCCCTAGGGTGGGGGAGTTCAAAACTTGAGGGGATATATTTTTAAGGTGAGAGGAGAAAAATTTAAAAGCAACATGAGGGACAACTTTTTACACAGAGTGGTTTGTGTTTGGAATGAAGTGCCAGAGAAAGTGGTGGTTGCAGGTACAGTTACAACATTTGAAAGACACTTGGATATGTTCATGAATAGGAAAGATGATGAGGGATATGGGTCAAGCACAGGCAGGCATCACTAGTTTATTTTGGGCATGGACTGGTTGGACTGAAGAGTCTGTTTCCATGCTGTATGACTCTATGAAATTCTTATTGCGTACAGTTCTGGTCACCGCATTATAGGAAGGATGCATTGGAAAGGGTGCAGAGGAGATTTACCAGGATGTTGCCTGGTATGGAGGGAAGGTCTTATGAGGAAAGGCTGAGGGTTTTGAGGCTGTTTTCGTTAGAGAGAAGAAGGTTAAGAGGTGACTTGATAGAGACATACAAGATGATCAGAGGATTAGATAGGGTGGACAGTGGGAGCCTTTTTCCTCGGATGGTGATGGCTAGCACGAGGGGACATAGCTTTAAATTGAAGGGTGATAGATATAGGACAGATGTCAGAGGTAGGTTCTTTACTCAGAGAGTAGTAAGGGCGTGGAATGCCCTGCCTGCAAAA
>NC_063343.1:59871638-59895886 GCF_021869965.1 Rhincodon typus
TTTCTGAATAAGGGTCTAGACCCGAAACGTCAGCTTTCCTGCTCCTCTGATGCTGCTTGGCCTGCTGCGTTCATCCAGCTCTACACCTTGTTATTTCAGATTCTCCAGCATTGGCAGTTCCTACTATCTCAGTGAGTAGAGTGGGTTCTGTTTAGATTATATACTTTTATTGAAATCTGTCTCTTGATTAAAATTTAAAAATATAAAACATAGGTACCCAGCTAGCTTGGAGCAGTGTTTTTAGAGCAGTAAGACTATGTTATTTTCTACGTCTGTAGGTTTTTGAGATGCAAAGGTGGCCTTTAGTAGAGTGATGCGCCCTTCCTATTGGATGTGGGAGATTAAGGAGAGTTTCCATGTTACTGATGATTAAGTCTGCAGGAAGTGTGTTTGGTTCTGAATCCTATCAGATCACATGGATTGGTTGAAGTGGCAGTTAGGACCAAACTAGTAAGGGATGGAGGGAGTGGGGGTGGGCAGGGTGGGCAGGAGAAGGGGTTCAGCGAGCAGTCTGAGACTGGTACAATTAGAAAAGGAGCAAGTCAAACAGTCAGGGCAGACAGGAACAAAGCAGAGGACGAGGTAGGATTGATAAACTAAACTACATTTATATAAATGCAAGAGGCCTAATAAGAAAGGCAGATAAACTTAGGGCATGGTTGAGAACATGGGACTTGGATATCATTGCATTTACAGAGACGTGGCTCATGGATGGACAGGACTGGCAGCATAATGTTCTGTGCAATAGATGCTAAAGGAAGGATAGAAAGGGGGGCAAGAGAGGAGGGAGAGTGGTGTTTTTGATTAAGAATAACATTACTGCTGTACTTAGACATGATAGTCCTGGGAATACATCCAGGGAGTTATTTAGGTGGAATTGTGAAATAAAAAAGGGATGATCACCTTATTGGAACTGTACTATAGAACCCCCAGTAGTCAGCAGGAAATTGAGAAACAAACTTGTAAGGAGATCTTAGTTATCTGTAAGAATAGTAGGGTGGTTACGGTGGGGGATTTTAATTTTCCAAACATCGACTGGGACTGCCATAGTGTTAAGGACTTGGGTGGAGAGAAATTTGTTAAGTGTGTACAAGAAAATTTTCTGATTCAGAATGTGGATGTACATACTAGAGAAGATGCAAAAATTGACCTAATCTTGGGAAATAAGGCAGGGCAGATGAATGAGGTGCCATTGGGAGAGCACTTTGGGGCCAGTGACCATAATTCTGTTAGTTTTAAAATAGTGACGGAAAAAGATGGTCTGGACATAAAAGTTGTTCTAAATTGGATGAAGGCCAATTTTGACAGTATTAAGCAAGAACTTTCAAAAGTTGATTGGGGGCAGATGTTTGCTGGTAAAGGAACGGCTGGAAAATGGGCAGCCTTCAGGGGAGCCAATAGCCTAGTGGTATTATCGCTGGACTGTTAATCCAGAGATCCAGATAATGTTCTGGAGACCTGGGTTCGAATCCCGCCAAGAGAGATGGTGGAATTTGAAGTCAACAAATATCTGGAATTAAGAGTCTAATGATGGCTCTGAATCCATTGTCAATTGTTGAGGAAAAAACCATCTGGTTCACTGATGTCCTTTAGGGAAGAAAATGCCATCCTTACCTGGTGTGGCCTACATGTGACTCCAGACCCACAGCAATGTGGTTGACTCTTCTGGGCAATTAGGGATGGGCAATAAATGCTGCCTGGCCAGCGACACCCTCATCCCATGAATGAATAAAGGAAAAAAATGAGATAACGAGAGTCCAGAGAAAGTTGGGGTGAAGGGCAAGGCTGGTAGGTGTAGGGAATGCTGGATGACTAGAAAAATTGAGGTTTTGGTTAAGAATAAGGAGGAATCATATGTCAGGTAAAAACAGCAGGGATTGAGTGAATCCCTAGAAGAGTATAAAGGCAGTAGAAGTATACTTAAGAGTGAAATCGGGAGGGCAAAAAGAGGGCATGAGATAGCTTTGGCATATAGGGTTAAGGAGAATCCAAAGGGATTCTACAAATATATTAAGGACAACAGGATAACTAGAAAGTGAATAAGGCCCCTTCAGGATCAGCAAGGCTGTGGAACCGCAAGAGATGGGGGAGATACTAATCGAGTATTTTGCATCAGTGTTTACTGCAGAGAAGGATACGGAAGATAGAGAACGTGGGGAAATAAATAGCGACATCTTGAAAAATGTCCATATTACAGAGGAGGATGTGCTGGATGTCTTAAAACGCATAAAGGTGGATAAATCCCCAGGACCTGATCAGTTGTGGGAACTGTGGGAAGCTAGAAAGTGATTTAATGGGCCCCTTGCTGAGATATTTGTATCATCGATAGCCACGAATGAAGTGCCGGAAGACTGGAGGTTGGCTAACATCATGCCACTGTTTAAGAAAGGTGGTAAGGAGAAACCAGGAAACTATAGACCGGTGAGCCTAAAATCGGTGATGGACAAGTTGTTGGAGAGAATCCTGAGGGAAAGATTTATATGTACTTGAAAAGGTAAGGATTGATTAGGGATAGTTAACATGGCTTTGTGTGTGGGAAATCGTGTCTCACTAACTTGATTGAATCTTTTGAAGAACTAATGAAGAGGATTGATGAGGGCAGAGAGGTGCATGTGATCTGTATGGACTTCAGTGAGGTGTTCGACAAGGTTTCTCACAATAGATTGATTGGCTAGGCTAGAACACACAGAATACAGGAAGAACCAGCTATTTGGAGGCAGAACTGGCTTGAAGATAGAAGACAGAAATGGTGGTGGAGGGTTGCTTTTCAGACTGGAGGCCTGTAACCAGAGTTCTGCTACAAGGATCGGAGCTGGGACCTCTGCTTTACATCATTTATATAAATAGTTTGGATGTGAGCGTAGGAGGTGCATTTAGTAAGTTTGCAGATGACACCAAAATTGGAAATGTAGTGGACAACGAAGAAGGTTACCTCAGAATACAACGGAATCTTGATCAGATGGGCCAATGGACTGAGGAGTGGCAGATGGATATTAAGTTAGATAAATGTGAGGTGCTGCATTTTGGAAAGGCAAATCAGGGCAGGACTTATACAATTAATGGTAAAGTCCTGAGGAGTGTTGCTGAACAGAAACCTCAGGTTCATAGTTCCTTGAAAGTGGAGTTACAGGTAGACAGGATAGTGAAGAAGGCATTTGATGTGCTTGCCTTTATGGGTCAGTGCCTTAAATATAGGAGTTGGGAGGTCATATTGTGGCTATGCAGGATAATGGTTAAGCCACGATTGGAATACTGCGTGAAATTCTGGTCTCCCTGCTATAGGAAGAATGTTGTGAAATTGAAAGGGTTCAGAAAAGCTTTACAAGAATGTTGCCAGGGTTGGAGGGTTTGAGCTATAGGGAAAGGCTGAATAGGTTTGGGTTATTTTCCCTGGAGTATCAGAGGCTGAGAGGTGACATTATAGAGGTTTATAAAATCATGAGGGACATGGATAGGGTGACTAGACAAGGTCTTTTCACTGGGGTGGGGGAGTCCAAAACTCGAGGGCATATGTTTAAGGTGAGAGGGGAAAGATTTAAAACAGACCAAAGGGGAAACTTTTTCATGTTGAGGGTGGTGTGAGGACGGAACAAGCTGCCGGAGGAAGTGGTGGAGGCTGGTACAATTACAACATTTAAAAAGCACCTGGGTGGGTATATGAATAGGAAGGGTTTAGAGGGATTTGGGCCAAATGCTGGCAAATGGGACTATTTATTTAGGGTATCTCGTTGGAATGGATGAGTTGGACGAATATGTCTGTTTCTGTGCTGTATACATCAATGACTCTATGACTTGAGATGGATTTTCTAAGGATTAGCAATGTCTGACATGCCCCTCCTATTGTATAATATGTATGAGCTCTGCAGATGGCTCTGATCAGGGCTTCTTCAGAAACGTGGAGCTGTACTTCAATTCTGACAGGTTTCACACAGTGTAGAACAGCTGGGGGAAGGCAAACCATGACCCCTCTTTCACAGCAGTCAGCTGCTGTACTCTGATATTTAAAGCTCCAGCATCATAGACAACATCTTTGACAGCTCCTGTGAATGAGTGCTATAAAGCAGAGGTTGATCCACCTTTGAGAATTAAAGCCAAAACTTCCAAGAGGAGCGCCTCGCCCTATAATTTTTAAAAAAAAAAATGTGAAAAGTGGTGTAACCTGCCTTTCAGCAACTTCTACTCGTTAGCTAAAATAAATCCCTGATACTCGCTTTAAAATCAACAAGTAACACTTTATTTATTTAACTTTAACAGCAAACAAATTAACTAAACTATTAACAAACCAAATAAACCCCATCTAACTACTAACTATTTTTAAATAAAACAAGATTCTAATGGTATGCTGTTCCAATAAATACAAGTCCCACTTATATAACATACAAAAGAGAAATTTATCTCTCAAAATTACAGATAGGTAATGTATCTTCGGGAATGTTCTGTGCCTTCTCTGTCAAATGTTCTGTCAGGAATGCCTTCTTCTTTGATTTTTCTGTCTGGAATATTAACTATTTGTACTGTAGGTACCTTTGATTTTGGTGGCGCTTTCTCTAAAACTTAGAGAAGACTGTGAGAGCCAGCAGTTCTCTCATGAGAGGTGAGAGCTGTTAACTATGGCAGATGGCAGTTCACTCTCCTGTCTTTGTCCAACTGCCCTCTTCTTTTATAGCCTTGATGACGTATCAGTATCTTGCAATAGGATTGGACCTACGTTGTCAAAACCATCAGATTTAAATTTAATTGGTTTTTGGTATCTATGCACCTGGTTCAAACTGATTGGCCAAATACAGAACTTGTTGTCTTGATAACAAAACAAAAATTGCTGCTTGGCCTGCTAATTGTGCTGCCTTTTGACACAAATGTTTCAATTCGGGTGTTCTCTATACACCTGCAAACCCACAAGCTTTTTTGAATATTTTTTGAATCTCTAAGCACAGAAATAGCAATCATCTTTTAAAGGGACCACACAATGCTTTCCCCCCTAGCATTTTACAAACACTAAATTCTAACTTCCTGCCTACCAATCCACAAGGACTCTACCCAACTTTGCAACAATGAGTCAGTACATGAGGTAAGGGTGAGTTTAGGCTGCTGGCAGGGTAGGGTGCCAGGTAGGTTAGTGGGTGGAGTGCAGGTATTTAGTGTATTGGTGTACAATGTGGCGAGGGGGATAGGTAGGTGATGGAATGTTTAGGACCAGGTCCTGTGTTGGGGTCAGGGGAGAATGGGTCCGGCATTGAGGTTGGGAGGGTAGGATTCAGCAGCATGAGATGATGGTTGGGAACTGCAGCCAATATGGAGGTTTTTAAAACCATAGGAAATCAGAACAGGAGCAGACCATTTGGCCCTTCGAGTGTAGTTCACTATTCAATAGAATCATGGCTGATCCACCATTCCTCACATTAACTTTCCTGCATTTCCCTGTAACCCTCTATTCCCCGACTGATGACGAATCTATCTATCTCAGCCTTAGATATACACAAAGACTCTGCCCCCACAGTTCTCTGTAACGAAGAATTCCAAAGGCTCCTAACCCACTGGGAGAAGCCTCATCATCTCAGTCTTATATTGATGGCCCTCAGACTATTCTCTCTGGTCTTAGACTCTCCCATGAGGGGAAACATCAGCATTTACCCTGTGAAGCCCTTTAACAATCCTATAAGTTTCAATGAAATCACCTCCCATTCTTCTATATTCCAATAAGAAAACTCCCAACCTGTTTAGTCTTTGGCTCATAGACAATCTCTCCATAATCAGGGATCATCCTTGTGAAACTTCTCTGAACAGTGTCAAATGAAACAACATCTTTCCTTCAATAAGGAAACTAAAACTGCTCACAGTACTTTAGATATGGTCTCACCAGCACATTATACATTTGCAGAAAGACTTCCCTTCTCTTTTACTCCAACCTCCTTGAAATAAGGGCCAACATTCCATTAGCCTTCCTAATTACCTGCTGTACCTGTGTGCTAGCTTCCTGTGTTTCATGCACAATTACCCCCAAGTCCCTTTGTATTGCAGCTTTTGACAGTTTTTCTGCATTTAAACATTATTCTCTTCTTTTGTTCTTCTTTCCAAAATAAACAACTTCACATTTTTGCACATTATGCTACATTTGCCAACTTACCTAATCTATCAATATCTCCCTGCAAACTGTTTGTATCCCTCATGCAACTTGTCTTTCTACCTGTTTTTGTGTTGTCTGCAAATCTGGCTACAGTACATTTGCTTCCTTCCTCCAAGTCATTCATACATACTGTAACAGTTGCTGTCCCAGCATTGATCCCTGTAGAAATAAAGGAGCATCACTGTGGAAACCCACTGGTCACAGAGCACCAACCTGAAAAAGAATCTCTTATCCCCCACTCATTGTTTTCTGACAATGAGTCAATCCACATCCATGTCAATGTATTACCTCCGACACTGTGGGCTGTTATCTTATGACTTAACCTTTTGTGAGGTACCTTGTCGAATACCTTCTGGAAGCCCAAATGCAACACATCTGTTGGTTCCTCTCTATCCGGTCCGGTTATGACTTCCTCAAAAAACTTTAATAGATTAACCAGACATGATTTTCATTTCATGAAGCTTGATTAGATTATGATTTTCCAAATGTTCTGCTATTACTTCCTTAGTAATTGATTCCAATTTTTTTTCCAACAATAGATGTTAGGATAATCGGCCTGCATTTTGCTTTCCTCCCTTTTTAGAATAGGGGTGTCACATTGGCAGTTTTTCTTTTCTTTCGTACTTCTCCAGAATACAAAGATTTTACAGATTACTTCTGTAGCTACTAGTTTTAGGATCCTGGGAAGCAAGCTATTAGGGCCAGGAGGGTTATCTGCCATTAGCATGTTGAGACAGTTTGTCTAATATACTTGTTTAGTGACGGTGATGGTAATTAATGCCTACCCGGTATTCTTTAATATTAAGTGGATGTTCAAAGTATCTTCCACTACAAAGACTAATGCAAAATATCTGTTTAATTCCTCTGCTTTTTCCCTGTTTCCCAGAGCTATTGCCCCAGATTCATTTTCTCGGGGGCCTATGATCACTTTGTCAGTTTTTATATTCCTCATGAGTTTGCAGCAGAAACTGCAAAAGGGCAGAATATATTCCTATTACTCAATTTCATCATTGACTAATTCATCCTTTATTCTCAAACCAATTTTCAATTTCTTACACATTTAGTCCCATTTGAAAAAAAATGTCAGTTATAACAAAGCTGGTTGCTTTTCATTGATCTCCTCACTGCATTCAAGTTTGTTGCATGGCTTTGCTCCTTCACATATTAGAGACGATTTTACTAATTACTCTCTGGATTCATCTGAAATAAGCCAATGTAATAATTCTCAAATTAATTTTTGCATCTCTGATGCCCACTAAAGGTGAGTGTGATATTACCTTTTTACTTTGATAAATTAATGAGTTATTCAGGATTGTAAAACTGGCCTTTTGTTAAAAACACTTTTGGGACTTGACTCGTGCCTGTGATGGCAGCCAAAATAACTCCACAGAGTCTAGCATTTCATCACCAAGTCACCCTTTATTTACACATGAAAAGTCCTTGACTATAGTACTGCCTTATACAGAGTCAGGCACCAGAGTGTCAGTATCTTTGACACTCCTGCTTTTATATGTAAACCAGGGCTCCCTGATGCGACCAGTTAACAGCCCTAATCAGAGTACTCATATTTTCATAACAGCTGACCCCATTACAATCACTAGAGCAGCCTGGACTGATTTATTCTAAGGATCATAGAGTCATACAGCATGGAAACAGACCCTCTGGTCCAACCCATCTATGCTGACCAAGTTTCTCATTTATACTAGATCCACTGAACTGCATTTGG
Source organism: Rhincodon typus (assembly GCF_021869965.1). Classification (NCBI taxonomy): domain Eukaryota; kingdom Metazoa; phylum Chordata; class Chondrichthyes; order Orectolobiformes; family Rhincodontidae; genus Rhincodon; species Rhincodon typus. The sequence continues at coordinate 59,879,489 of NC_063343.1, forward strand.
CCCAAATCCCTGTAAATCTTTCCCTATTCGTGTACCTGTCCAATTGTCTCTTAAATGTTGTCACTGTACCTGCATCTACCACTTCCTCTGACAGTTCTTTCCATATATGAACCAGTTGAGGGAAATTATAGCAGTGAATTTTGAAAAGAATGTACCATTGGTGTACAAATTAAATTTGAACCAGTTCTGAAAGATTTAAATTGATCATTATTTCTCTGGCCCTGCATGGATACATATGCCTCTCAAGTATCAAGGATAATCTCAAGCCATGTGGTCAGTAGATCAGCTTTTCCATTCTCACCGTCCCTAGGAATGTTTTTAAAATGAGTTCAGACATTGATTATCTCAGCTCAGCTGCTACCAGAATTAATTGGATTAGCCCTCAAATACAATTTCTTATCTTCCTTACTAGTAAGATATTTTTATTCAAAACTGGCAAATCCTTAAGTAAAGGAAAGGAGAGAATGACAATATCAATTCTCAGACTTGCAGTGAGCAAATTAAGAAAACAGTGGTTTATAAATGTCCTGCTCAGTTTATACCAAGATGGATATGTCCTTAATTTAAACTGCAGAAGCAATGGCAATTTTTAGCTATTATCTAATTAAAAATAAACAGTACATCAAAGAAGCTTATTATAAAAAATTGAGTGTTGCAGTAATTTGTAATTCTTCAAAGCTGAACTTTACCTTTCGTTTTAAAAACACAAGGAAATTCAAGTGACATAAATTCACACAATAATTTTTCGTTGAATTTAAAACAAAACATAGAGCATGAAATATCAACCAGTCAAGTGTGTCTTGCTCTGAAGATATTTTATTTTCCAAGTGTAGATTTATATATTGTTGTAAAGTTGGGTATAGTACTTATGGATTGGAAGGTAGGACACTAGAATTTGTTTGTAAAATGATGAGGGATAGAGTGCATGGTCCCTTTAAAAGATGTGTTTTTTCAGGCTTGGAGATTAAAAAATGTCTGCAGGCAGCAGCAGATGTCTAGAGAGTTCTGAAATTGAAACAGTGTATACAAAAGGCAAGGCAGCATTTTTACCAAGACAACAGGTTTTTGAATTTAGCAAATTAATTTAAACCAGGCCCTAGATACCAAAGCCCAATTAAATATAAATCTGATGGTTTTGACAACCTCAGACTAATCCTATTGTAAGAAATTAATAGGCCAGCAAGGTTATAAAAGAAGAGAGCATTTGAAATTCAGGGTGAAAGCAAACTGCCATCTGTTAAGAGAACAGCTCTCAACAGCCATCAGCTCTAAACAATGAGAAAATCACTGGCTCTCACAGAAACTCTAAGATCTCAGTGTAGGCACTGTCTAAATAAAGGTACTATGGCACTCTTGGCTAATATTTCTGACACAAGAATTGGATGGAGGACAGCAGAGAAGGCGAAGAACATTCTGGAAGATTTATCATGGCTGTAATTTCAAGAGATTAAGGTTTAATTTATTTTTTTCATTAATTTGGTTTCTATATGTGGGACTTTTTTCTACTGGAACAGTATACCTTTAGAATTTTGTTTGATTCGGGAATAGTTAGTAGTTAAGGGGGAATTGTTCAGTTTGTTCTTAGTTCTGTTAATTTGTTGACATGTTACAGTTAGATATATAAATTGTTACTTGTTGATTATAAAGTTAGCATCAGGGATTTCTTTCATTTAAACACTCCTTTAAGAGATTACAAGGCGAGGTGAGTTTCTTTGGAGGTTTTGATTTTAATTGTCAGGGAGGTGTCGTTCAGTCCTTCATAATGATATATAAATATATGAATACATCTATATGTGTCCCACACAAAACAAACCCATGAAGATTTCTCAGTGATAAAGTTCTTTGTCTATTGTCCTGTAACTATCAGCTCTATTACTTCCTCTGAGTTAATAGACAGTACTTAACCTTGTTAAAACCTCTTATAAACATAAGATCAGTTGGGTGGATGGACATTTCTGCATTAAAAATGCCACAACAGCATCTTTGATCAGACAAGATATCTCTTGCTGCCTAATTATACGTCAATGTTTATGTAGAATTTCTACTTATGAAATGGAAGTCATTCTAAAATGGAGCAAAAACAAAGTTGCTGGAAAAGCTCAACACGTCTGGTAGCATCTGTGAAGGATAAAACAGAGTTAACATTTCGGGTCCGGTGACCCTTCCTCAGAACTTATTTCTGAGGAAGGGTCACTGGACCCGAAATGTTAACTCTGTTTCTTCCTTCACAGATGCTGCCAGACGTGTTGAGCTTTTCCAGCAACTTTGTTTTAGTTCCTGATTCACAGCATCTGCAGTTCTTTTGGTTTTTATTCTTAAATGGAAACTTTATTCTAAAGCAGAAACCTGAAAACACACTTTGCTCAACTTCTTTCTTGAGTGGCATATTTCTCATTTAAGACTGTCTTCCCTTGTCCTGGACTCTTCTGAGACTGTTTTCTTATTCAAATCCATCCTTTTACATTAACCAACAGACTGCAGATAGGGAGTTCCAGCTATAACGCAGAACTAGATCTTTACTAAGGCACCATACTCACTATTTATAGAGGAATTGTTCCAAACATTTATTGATTTACATTCATTCACCCCCTTTTCCTCTAGCACCTACAATTTGTGCACATTATCAATTGATCAACGCAAAGCAACAGAAATGATATTTTAATGGTGTATTAAGCAAATTGTCATGAAATAAAGATATATCCACGTTCTCGCTTGTCCAATGATCTCATTACTATTGTTATTTGCACAATTAACACAATGTCATTTCTTATTAGCATGATTGGAATAGTCCAGATCAATGCAAGCCTTGATGTATGCTTACATTCAAACATTTTGTTATGTTGACATTTTCTTTATCTGTGGAGATACCCATAAATTGTGTCCCCTTACACAGGCATTAGATCACAACCATATTTTCAACAGAAACCTGATTTAATTTATCTTTGGAGTCTAACTTAATGTGTGCTGATGAATAGGCCAAGGGACATTCATGCCACACAAATTCTCGGCAATGACCCTCTCCAGTAAGTGAGAATGTAACATCCGCCCCTCGAAATTCAATGGGATCATCATCACTGAATCCACCATCAACAACATACTGGGTGTTACCACTGATCAGTAACTCAACTGGGCTCACCATATAAAGACAGTGGCAACAAGAACAAGTCGGAGGCTGGGAACATTGCAGTGAGTATCTCACCTCCTGATTGCACAATGCCTGTCCACTATCCACAAACCACAAGTCAAAAGTGTAATGGAATACAAGAGATAGTAGGAACTGCAGATGCTGGAAAATCTGAGATAACCTAGAGCCTTTTCTGATTTTCTGATGAAGGGTCTAGGACCGAAACATCAGCCTTCCTGCTCCTATGATGCTGCTTGGCCTGCTGTGTTCATCCAACTCTACACCTTGTTATCTCTGTAATGGAATACTCCCCACTTGCCTGGATAAAATGTAACTCCAATAACACTCATGAAGCTGTTCCTTCAGTGCCAGTTGGTCAAAATCCTAGAGTTCTCTCCAGAACAATGTTCATGGGTCAACCTACATAAGTGCACTGCAGTAGTCCAAGAGGGCAGCTCATCACCATCTTCTCAAGGACAACCCAAGACGGGCAATAAGTACTGGCTAGCCAGCGAAAATGGAATAAAAAAAAAGTACATTGAACTACTCTGGTGTGAAACATCCTATTCCATTGTCCCCATCATATAGAAGATAGTTTGCTTCTATCTAGCCCATTGGTACTTCTCAAAATCAAAGTACAAGCAATGTATGTATTGTGAACCATGTTCTGATGATGCCACCTTCTGCTGGGAGGCCTCAGAAATGTCCACCTCTTTCTTCAATGAGGATTCCCCAACACTGTGGTTGACAGGGTCCTCAGCCTTGTTTAACATATTTCCTGCACTTCTGCCCTTATCCCTGTTCTTCCATCTCACAACAATGATAGGGATTCCAGTACTCACTTCCAGCATCCACATCCAAAGGATCATAAGCTACCATTTGTGCTACCCCCAGCAGAATGCCATCACCAGACACATATTCTTCACCACCCGCTCACCCCCAAAACTCTCTTGTCAGTATTTCACAGAGACTTTTTGCTCTGGGACACCCAGGTCCACTCCTCCATTCCTAACATTTCCCCACACCCCACAATACCTTCCCATGCAATCGCAGAAGGTGCAACACCCTGCTCATTTACCTCCTCCCTCCCCATTATTCAAGGCCCCAGACACACCCTCCAGGTGAAGCAGCAATTTACCAGCACTTCACTCAATCTATTCTATTGTATTTACTGCTCACAATGTGGTCTCCTCTACATTAGGAAGACAAAATGCAGACTGGACAACCGCTTTGTGGAACACCTACATTCTGTCTTTAATAATGATCCCGAGCTTCCAGTTGCCTGCCATTTCAACACACCACTACATTCCCCAACCAACATCTCTGTCTCAGCCTTGCTGCAGTGTTCCAGCGAAGCTCAGTGCAAGTTTGAAAAACAGCATCTTATTTTCCACTTGGTCACCCTGCAGCCTTCAGGACTCAACATCAAGTTCAATAATTTCAGAACCTGAACACCTTCTTCTATGTCCTTTACCTGCCCCAGGCCCTGTCATCACATGTGCTGCTTTCAGCACAGCCAACCCATTTTCATCTGCTTATGCTCCCGGCTACCAGCTTTTCTTCCTCCCTGACAGAGTATCATCCATCCCTTTGTCTGCCAGCTGTCATTATCTCTCTTTGGGCTCCATCTCTGCCTATCCACTCACTCCTTCCCCCAACCCTAACAATTATCTTCATCATATATACCACCTTTTCCAAATTATTATCAGTCCTGAAAAAGGGTCACTGGATCGAAACATTAACTCTGCTTTCTCGCCGCATATGTTGCCAGATCTGCTGAGTTTAATCAGCAATTTCTGTTTTTGTTGTCAACCAGATGTTTGTGCAGAAGGGATTAATATGATCTGCGTTTATGGATATATCTTAGAAAAAGTTACATATGGCTGCTTATAGTGTGTATATTGAGAGGTAAAAGCAACAAATGTAAAGAGGTTAGGGAGGTATGTTGAAGAAAGTGGCTCTCAGGTGAAAGATGCTGACTTGGAATACTCATCCCAGGAAACTGTTATGCGCAAGATAATAAAAAAAATAGAAGGTGCTGAAGAAACTCAGTAGCTCTGGCAGCATCTGTGGAGAGAGAAACAGAGTTTGCACTTTGATATAATTTAAATATCTAATGATTCTACCACGGGCCAGCTGAGTTTTTCCCAGCACTTTCTGTTTTCACTTCAGACAATTATCATCAATAGTATCTTGATTTTATCGTGTGGAATAATATACAAGGTTCCAGGTATGTGTAAGAAGAGTACCGCAAGGCATTCTGTTTCTATACATAAACACAATGGTGAAGTGAAAGGCCAACTCTTCCAATGCTCTTCTATTTATCACACGCCAAATTCTACAAGGTGACAACCAGATGGAAATTTGAACATTGAAGTTAGATCTTGAAATAAAAATGGAAGCATTAACGTTTGTATGTGAATTGAATATAGGGCAATAATTTATTTAACTCACAGGACGTGCAGATTATTGACAAGGTTGGTAATTACTGTTCACTCCAAATTGCTTTTTGGAAGATAGTGGTGAGCCAACTTCTTAAATATAACTGAATAGCTTGCTCAACCATTTCAAAGGGCAATTAATAGCCAGCTACAACATTAAGTGGCTCACATGTCGCCAGATAAATAATAGCAGATTTACTTCTTGAAGAATATGAGTGAACTAGAAGGACTTCTACAATGCACCAACTGTTTCAGGATCACCCTTATTGATCTCATCTCGAAGTAGGTATTACTTCACAGAAGGAGGCAGCTCAACCCATCATGTCTAGACCGGCTCTTCATATAAGCATCGTGACTCAGTGCAATTCTCCTGCCTTTTCCCCATACTCTTGCATATTGTTTCTATTTAAATAATCATCCAATGCCCTTGTTAATTCCACAATTGTACCAGCCTCCATCACACTTCCAGGCAATGCATTCTATACCCAAGCCAGTTGTGTGAAAATGTTTCTTCTCAAATCACGCTTGCTTCTTTTGCAAAACACTTTCAGTCTTACAGTTGATCCTTTTACAAACAGGAATATTTCCTCTCTATCTTCTCTATCCAGCCTCCTCATGATTTTGAAATCTTCTATTAGATCTTCGCTTAGCCTTCGTCTCTCCAAAGAGAATAGCCCCAATTTCTCCAATCTATCCTCATAACTGAAGTGTTTCATCTCTGGAACCATTCTTGCAAATTTCTCCTGCACGCTATCCAACGTGTTCACTTACTTTCTATAATGTGGTGCACGGAACTGTAAACAATACTTCAGCTTCATTCTAAGTGAAGTGTCTTACATAAGTTCAGCATAACCTCATTGCTCTTTTACTCTGTGCCCCCATTAATGAAGTCAAGAACACTGTATGATTTAATAACTGCTCTCTCCTGCACCTTTCAATAATCTGTACTCCTATACCTCCAGGACCCTCTGCTCCTGCACCTCCTTTAGAGTTTTAACCCTTCTTTTACATTATCTGTCCATGTTCCTCCTAGTTCACGCTTCTCTGCATTGAATGGCATCTGCCACCCATTCACCCACTCCCCCAACTTATCACTATCCATTTGAAAGTCTACACTGTGCTACTGACAGTTGACAATGCTTCCAAGTTTTGTATAGCGCACAAGCTTTGCAATTGTCCCCCACCCAGCAAGATCCAGCTCATTAATATATATCCAGAAAAGCAAGGGTCCCAATGCCAAACACTAGGAAACTCCACTATAAACCTTCCTCCAGCCTGAAAAATATCCATTGACCATAATTCTCTATTCCCTATCATTAAGCCAATGTTGTATCCACGTTACCACTGCCCGTAATATACTGTGAGCTATAACTTTTCGCGTAAGTCCATTGTGTGACACTATATCAAACACCTTCTGGAAAACCACACCAACAGCATCATCCTCATTGATCCCTTCAGTTACCTCTTCAAAAAACTCCAACAAGTTAGTTAAACACAATTTCCCCTTTAGACATTAATGCTGGCTATTCCTAATTAATCCCTATTTTTCCATGTGCCTATTAATTCTATCTCAAATAATTGCTTCTAGAAGCTTCACCTGCACTGACATTAATTTGCCTGGTCTGTAATTGATGGGCGTAGCTTCACAAGCTCTTTTCTTCAAGCAGGACATGATGCTTGCAATTCTCCAGTTCTTTGGAATCTGCCCTGACTTTAGGGAAGACGGAAAGATCATGGCCAGCGCTGCTGCAATTTCACCTGTCAACTCCTTCAATATCTTTGGATGCATCTCATCTAGACCCCGTGCATTGTCAACTTTGGGTGCCAACACCTGTGCAACACATCTTCCTTATCAATTTTGAAGCTTTGTGGTGACATTTACCTCTTCTGTCACCACGGCCTACCTCCTTGTTAAAGAAAAACGCAAATTGTTAATTGAATATTTCAGTCATGCCTCCTGCCTTCATGTGTAAATCCCCTTTTTGGTCCCTAATCGACCTTAGTCTTGCTTTTAACGCTCTTGAAATACTCACACACCTATAGAAGACTTTGGGATTTCCCCTTTGTGTTGTCTACCAGTCTTTTCTTGTAACTCCTCCTTGGTTCTGTAATGTGCTCTTTCATCTCCCCTCTGAATCTTCTGTAGTCACGTTGCTTCTCAATTGTTTTTCTATTTGGCACTTGTCATAACCACACATTTTTTGTCTTAATTTCTATTGCCTTTGTCATCCAGGGAGCTTGGGATTTGTTTGTCCAACTTTCCTTTTGAGGAAATATATCTTGAAAAGAGTCAACCACAGTGAAGTGAGGGCTGGAGTCACATATAGGCAACTTTCTTTCTCTGTGACATTAATGAATCCAATGGATTGCAGGACAATCATTGATAGTTTCCATCGTTGATATTAACCTTCAATGCCAGGCTTTCGGATTTAAATTTCAATTTCTCCTGTTGTCCTCGTGGGATTTGAACCTTTACCTCCAGAGGATTAACCTGGATTACTATTCCAGTGACAATACTACTGTCCACCATTTCCTGTTTAGAAGTTACGGCTTTGATTATATTTTATCGTTGTTACAGAGAGATTTAGACTTAATCGTAACAGTCCAGGCATCTGAATTGCTAGCCCAATAGCATAATAACTGTGCTGCAGTGCCATTGCCATGAAAGAACAATGTCAAATAGGAGAAAAGTACTGCAGATGCTGAAATAAACAGGAAGGTGCTGGAGAAACGCAGCAGTTCCGGCAGCATCTGTGCAGTTGAAACAGAGTTAACATTTTGAGTCCAATTTGAACCTTCTTTGAAACTGAAAACAAAGTCCTGAAGATGACTCATGCTGGAGTCAAAAGATTAATTTTCTTTCTCTCTCCATAGATGCTTCCAAGCTTGCTGGTTTTCTCCAACACTTTCTGTTTTTATGACAATTAGATTTCTTACCTTTAATTTGGATTCCCCAGCCCTTTAAGGCCATTAGAGTCATCATGGTATTGAGTCCATTGAATCCATGGTCTGGGGCTTATTCTTCCCTGCCTGTAGCTTTGAAGGAAATGGGTGTGGGCAGGGTTGGTTTGGTGGGGGTGGGGTGAGGTGGGAGTGACTTAAATGCAGCAATCAGCCTGCCTGCCACTGTCCCATTGCATGTTTACCACCAGAGGGAGTGAGGCAGGGCAGCTTACTCACCAGTGAGTCAAATAAGGCCCTTAAGAGGACAAATCACTGCATCTTAAAGGCTACATCCTGCTGTTGCCAAGCTCTATCCACTAGCGGGAGGGGACTACATCAGGAAATCAGCCTAGTAGCTTTCCAATGGCCGCACCAATCCCAGTCACATTCTTATTGGGACCACGTGTTATATCAAACCCTCCCTGTAAGCCATCAATCACCGCCTCAGTGACAGAGGCCATGCATGTGAAGAGAGGTGAATGCATTGTGTGCACTTGAAGCAAGAAGAAATAGGATAAGAGGACATGTGACCTCACTGGGCTAGCAGGAATCCTGATGGTGGAGGCAGCAGTTGACAGCACATGAATGGCCTTGTGGGCTTCCAGTTGTCAATGAGGATGAGGAACAAGAACTCCAAGAGCAACTGTTCCATTAATGTGTGGTTGGTGTTCAAACCATGTCGACCCCATTGAATTAATATCATTAAATGTCTACCATGGCTCTTCTTTAGCCTAAGACAATCTGCCTCCCCCACTCCACTGTCTTCTCGCCTCTAAGACCAACTGGTGGGCAGCTATTAGAAGGAGGTGCCTTCTAAATTTGGTTCATGTCTGCTTCCTTTCTGTCAGTGTAGTTACTATTTAAGAGGGCCAAATTGCTGGAGTCTAGTCTTTACATGTCATTAGCCTCCCTGATGAACAAGGAACCCATCAATGGCTTGGCTAAATGGTCTGGAAGTATAAATGATCTAATATAGCCTAGCAACTTTCAACAGATTTAATACTTTGGCAAAAGTCTTAAACATATTTAGACTGTTGTTAAGAAAGTATACATACTTTTGCAACTTCTGTGCTGCTTTTATCCCCACTCAACTGGATTAACTCTTTGTCAGTTGCACCAGTCTCCTTGCTGTGTCCCCATTCTCTCTGTGCTACTCTTCAAGGATGATGTCTGAATCAGGGATTCTCCTGACTTCAAGTAGGGTTACAAAATTTGGGGTTGTGAGCTTAGAGGCAGCAACAGTTGCTGTGAAGCTATGAATCCCCCTTCCCCACTCTCACAGGGTCCTTTCCTCCACCCATTCGCCCCAAGTCTCAGTTTAAACTATAAGGCCATGATGATTTTCAAGACTTATTAAGTGGGCTCACAATGTGAAAAAGTTTGGGAAACACTGGTCTACATAATTACTACTGTCATTTATCAGCCTAACCTTAGTATTGAGTTCAACACCTTCAAGACTGTGAACTCACTTTCATTGTCCCATTCCTTTCCTTTCTTTTAGCTTTACTTGTTGCATTTTCTTTCACCATGTCCTTTCTCCCTTCCCCCCAATCTAGTGGGACCATATGTTCTTTCCAGTTTGGCATTAGATACACCATTGTTCTGTCATTCTCACATTCCAATCACTTAATCTAGAGTATCAGCAGCCTTTCTCCCCAAGCACGCCAACCGCCCCTCCCCACTATTGAATAAATGCTGGCCCCTCCACACTTCACTTCAGCTCTGCTGAAGAGTCATCTAGACTCGGAATGTTAGCTTGCTCTCTCTCCACAGATGCTGCCTGACCTGCTGTGATCTCCAACACTTTTTTGTTTTCAGTAACCTTCTGTGAGAAGTTTAAATTCAACGTCTAATTCCAGCCAGCTATTAGAAATAACCAGCAAGTCGAAGGAGAGCTGCTACTTTCATTTCAATGGTAATTTTGTCCTCACCAAAAGTTGCAGCATGATTGAGACATTATAATGGCAACATGCCTGGTCAGTATGGATCAATTCTTTGCTCTTAGGATCCTCCTTTCAGTGAAAGCAGACATCAATGATGAAATGCAACATTGCATTCAGTGTGCCAATGTAACCTCTTACTACCTGATTTCAAAGATTTTAAACCTGACACCAAGCTCATGGTTTATATGGCAAAAGTACTATCTGCCCCTTTTTATGGGCCAGAGACATGGATAATGCTCAGCAGACATCTCAAATTCCCATAGAAATATCGCTGGAGATGTCTCCACAAAACTCTGCAAATTCAGTAGCTGGATAGACTGACATCACACAGCATTGATATGCTTGTAATTGTGCATCAACTGCATTGGTTGATCATATTATCTGCATGCCTTGCACAAGCCTTCTAAAGCAAATGCTCTCAATTGGGCATTGTCACAACAAGTAGTTGCCAGAGGACAGAGAGGACATCTCAAAGGACATCTTCAAGGACATCTTCAAATCATCTGTGAAAAAATGCAACACTTATACTAATTTGTAAGAAAATCCAGACAAGACTCCCCAAAACTGGAGAAGAAGCATCAGTGAAGGTGCCAAACCACTTGGGCATTTTCAACAGGCCAGGGGGTGGCCAAATACAAACAGTGGAAGGAACGTGCAACAACCTGAAGATGTCCTTACATAGTTCTTTGAACAGCATCTACCGCTGAATGTGTGGATCTGTTGTTGGACTGAGTGGTCAGCTCGGGACCCCCAACTCTGGAGTGGAAGAATATTATCTTTGGTCTCAAGGGACTGCCTAAGGAGAAGGAAAAGAGCACATATAAAGCGATGAGTTGGTTCCGGGCAAAATTGAGGACAGGCTTTGCACTGAAACCTGACATGTCTTCACTGAACAGATAAAGGCTCAACTCAATGTGTCAGATCAAAATGCTAAGAAATACAATTCACAGACAAGAGTAGGTGCTTAAGTGTACATTTTAATTTTTTAAAAATTCACTCATCGGATGGGGCTCTCTGGATGGGCCAGCATTTATTGCCCAGAGGGCAATTAAGAGTCAACCATGTTGTTGTGGGTCTAGAGTCATGCATAGGCCAGACCAGGTAAGGATGGCAGTTTCCCTCTCTAAAGGACATTATTGAGCCAGATAGATTTTTCCTGACAATGGAATCATGGTCATCATTAGACTCTTAGTTCCAGATCTTAATGGAAATCAAATTCTACCATCTGTCATGGCAGGATTTGAATCTGGATCCCCAGAACATTACCTGGGTCTCAGGATTAATAATCTAACAATAGACCATCACCTCCCCATCACCTCTCCCTAAAGGACATTAATAAACCACATGGGTTTTTCTGATAACCAACAATGGTTTTGTAGTCAACATTGGACTCTTAATTCCAGATTCTTTATCAAACTCAAACTCCACAGATTGTAATAGCAAAGAAAATTAAAATGACAAATAAGAAGCAGAGATGGCTGCAATATAGAAAAAAAAAGACCAGAACTTTATTCTTCAAAATATCATCACAGAAAACTAAAACAAATGGCAGTTATCAGTGGATTTTCTAAACTCCTAAAGGGCATTTGATGGAATGCAGCAACTTCTTTAAAAGAAAGGCACAATTTAAATTGGAAGTCCATCAAGATTTTGAGTCTCAAAATTTTTAAGCTCTCAGCATTTAGCTGGTTCTCTAGCACTAAGTCTTTAAGACACATACTTTAAAGGCCATTGTGTATTTTTATTTTGTTTGCCAAGAAGCTGACTGCAGTGAACGAATGTAACACTACAAATAATTTTGTATGACATTTTAAATTAATTTCCAGTAGTTTGAAATTGGATTACTCTGAATAGTAATGCTTACATTTTGTGATAAAGACATTTCCAAATACATTATCAAATTGTGCTACATTACCACTCTTATAGGAATTTCTTTAAAAGCAAAATAATTATAGTCTAAAACACTGTTGATTAGTTTTGCCATTCAGTGATATGCCAAAGAGTTTGAGAGGAACTTGAGGAGCTTGGGTGGCACGGTGGCACAGTGGCTCAGTGGTTAGCATTGCTACCACACAGTGCCAGGGACCTGGGTTTGATTCCACCCTGGGGTGACTGTCTGTGTGGAGTTTACACATTCACCCCGTGTCTGCGTGGGTTTCCTCTGGGTGCTCCGGTTTGCTCTCACAGTCCAAAGATGTGCAGGGTAGGTGGATTGGCCATGCTAAATTGCCTATAGTGTTCAAGATGTGTAGATTAAGTGGGTTATAGGGGGATGGGTCTGGGTGGGATGCTCTGAGGGTTGGTGTGGACTTGTTGGGCCGAAGGGCCTGTTTCCACACTGTAGGGATTCTATGAAAAGAAAAATATTTTTCATGACTCATTCATCAATGGGCATGATGTGGAACCTATCAAACATCATGGGAGAAAAAACAAGTTTAAGAATTTTTAAGAGCATCTGTATGGATCAGGTAAACAACTACAAGAATGGAAGCTTAATAATGGCCATGTTAGAGTCCTTAAAATAGAAGGTTTAATAAGAATCCAAATAAAAGTGGACTTCGGACAGCACAGATGCCACCACTGTCTATACCAGTTCAGGAGGCAAGATGGACCTACTCTGGTCACATTCTGAGAACACCTGACACAATGTTCCTGAAACAAGTCTGGAATTGAGAACCTTAAGAAGAATGAGTCATTGGTTGATTTGAAGGTAGACTTTGTAACACAGAGACAATGGATGCAGCTGTGTGGACAACTGTGGAAACTGGAGACAAAAACCAAAGTATTTCATTGAAGTTTTTAAAGCACAGAGGAAAGCTACTTGCTCATATTGGTGTTACTGCTCAACATGAACCTCCTTCCGCACTTTTTCATTTAACCATAGAACACAATTTCCTTGTGTATCTTTCTTCTTCCCACACTCATGTGACTTTCCGTTAATTGCAATCATGTTTGTCATCGTATCCAATTCTGGTTGCAAGTTGCATTGTGTAACCACACCCTGATTAAAGAAATTTCTCTTGAACTCCCTATTGTATTTACAATTGACTATTTCACGTCGCCCCTATGTCAACTTAGTGCCAACTCATGCCAGCTCATGCATCCACCATCACTGTTTGTTCACTCCATATCCACCATGGCAACATCCCAGAACCCAAGATGAAATGAAATAAAGTTCTTAAGTGCCTAATGATGAATTCACTATTTTAAAGAAATCATTCTCAATGTTAAAAACCCTTTCAGTACATTTAATTGTTTCAACAGCTTCATATCCTATAAAAATAAACAGTTGTTTTCATGATTGCAAGACTTCAAGACAATTACAGTTGTGAATTGTAAAAACTGATACTGAAGGAGCATCGTAGTTCAACCTAATTATAAATCACATGGGTTGTCTCAAGTTTCATATAATGTAATATGTTTATCACATTAAGTACAAGATCAGTATTAATCAAAGGCAAGCAGCACATTTAATCTGGAACAATGTCTTACGGTCTCTTGTTCTGTTGTCTGAAATCTTGCTTTCCTCTTCTTGATGTTCACTGAGGGTTCTTACAAGTTCTTACTTTAAAGCATCTTTCCAGCCCTGGCTTTGTTCCATACTAGGTAAAACTTAATTTCTAATACTTGATTGTTTGATTTTTGCATCATTATTCTATGAAGCGTGTCATGATCATAAGTCAGGACAGTACATTACTATTGGATATTTTTAAAAGAGGGATGATTCAATCTAAAGTAGCTGCCGTTGTAAATTAAGTAGCAGTCTGAAGATAGAAACCCATGGAATTTCACACCTAAATGAGCAAAAGAAATGTCAAATAACAACCCTTCAATGGGGAAGAGGAAATCAAAACATTCCAGACTGTGATCATTTATGACCGTGGAGATACTGTAAGATTGAGCAAAAATCCCCAATATTAAAACTTATGGACAAAACCCTGGATTTTGGGCAGAACCCTGGACTTTGAAAGCTTTTAAAAGAAAAAGGGCAGCTAGACTGAGACTGTGGGAAATTCACAATACAACGAGCAGGCCTGGGAATGGAGATTGCTGTCTGGGTCTATTGTTCAGTGTGGATTCCCAATTTACACCCCCTCTCTAAAAGAACAATCGACCAAAACCAACAGACCGTGGCCCAAGACAGCTTTTACACCTCAAGCTACAAGGTGCAGACAGTATGGGGCCTACAGAGATACTTGACATTCAACCTCCGATCAAAACCCATTCACGCATACTCTAACCATCGGAAAGCCAACTAACCTCAGAAGAGATAACACAGTGTGGAGCTGGAGGAACAGAGCAGGCCAGGCAGCATCAGAAGAGCAGGAAAGTTGACATTTCGGGTCAGGACTCTTCTTCAGAAATTCTGAAGACCATTTCTGATGAAGGATCCCGACCCGAAATGCCAACTTTCCTGAAATGCTGTAGAAAAACAGAGCCTCATCCAACTTGCAAAGTTGCAAGTCTTCAAATCACCCTTTCAACAACAAACTCAATGCTATCGGTAACTCCCACTGCAACAAACATAATGCTCATACAAATCAGAGATTGATCCATGTAACTTCTTTTAAAAATTTCTATCTCTTTGGGCTCACTTTTTATTTTGAATTTGTGTGCACATATGCTGGTTTACTAATTCTTCTCGCATTTAGTAATTTGTAAACTCACACTTTGTAAACTGAAGCAAGCCTGGTTAGATTGGCTCTTTTTAAAACTTAAGTTCATTTGGGCCTGGGAGGAAGGTATCCACGTGTGAAGGGTTTTTAAGATAACCATATTGCAACCAACTTAGAGGGAAGGTGAATAAAGAAGGGGGGCCAGTTATCCCTCCTCATATGGGAGCTTAACAACTTTGGGTATCCTGTCTGGAACCGTAACAAACTGGAGAACCTTGCCTGAGATCCTGGGGCAACAAAGCTTGAATTTTATTGTGGCATGTATCTCAAGAATTTCACAATCACTTAGAATGTGGTTCCTGTCTCTCTGGCTAGTAGGGGCTTCACAGCTTAGGCTTCCTTGATACTAGATGTTACCTTGAGGGGTGAATGTAGCTTAACTGTCTACTTGGAGATGTGCAGAAAATTGCAACTGCTGTGTTGCTGTTAATTTAAAGCTTAAATATTTACGGTCCTCAATATTGGGGTCCCGAAGACTGTGGGATGCTTGCTCTATTACCCTTCTTATTTTGGAGATGAACCGCATTTAATTCTAAAAATGAATGATTGTCCTACTGAGAATTCTTCCAGAATCTATCATAGACCTAACCATCCCACTAATGAATACCATAGCTTGTGTCACAATTCATGAATCCCATGAATCATATTGTAATACCAGAGTATACAGAATTGTTTATTTGGTAATCACGGAGGAGAATCTATAATATTATTCTTTATCTGACTCAGGAAACCTATTGCATGGAGAATGATGTCAGAAATTACGCAGTTCCACTAAGCGGCATATTTGCCCCTATAAAGGCATGTTCTTGAATGCATCACCCATGTTTCATCAATATTTGTCAAGTTTTCCACTTGAGACCTGCATTATATAATTTAAAACGTTGAATCATCTCAGAAATCTGTTTAACAGGAAATTGTAAATTTTAATACTTGTGAAGAATTATACTTTTTACCATTCGAGTATTGGAGATTACTTGCGATAAGTGATCTAAGTTGTTCAAAGGTGTGATCTTCTTATCATAACAGGTATTTGCCCTCTGACAAAGTAGGGAATTAAGGGGGCCTTTTTTGAAGCTCAGTCACAATTCCTTAGATTACTCGGTACTTCTGGAAAATATATAAAGAGAATTGAATGGCCTAAGATCTTACATGAACTAACATACAATGATTCATAGGTGTGAAAATAGATAAGTCCCCTGGGCCGGATGGGATTTATCCTAGGAGTCTCTGGGAAGCTAGAGAGGAGATTGCAGAGCCTTTGGCTTTGATCT
>NC_063343.1:59896286-59930070 GCF_021869965.1 Rhincodon typus
GGAATAGTTTAGGTTAGATGGGCTTCAGATTGGTTTCACAGGTCGGCACAACATCGAGGGCCGAAGGGCCTGTACCGCGCTGTAATGTTCTATGTTCTATGTTCTATAGCTTGAGAAAGCTGTTGCGAATTTAATGTTCAAAATGGTAAGCCTTCACCTCTGCCTCTTCTTCGGCTGTGTTACTGGGCAACTCGCTAGCTTCATCCCGAGTGCAGAGATTTGGAGTCACATCGTTGGAAATTATAACCAAATTGTCCGGGTAAGTGCACATATCAAGTTATAACTTACTTCTGAAATGTAATGAATAACCAGTTACCTAGATTGCAAAGTATATTTCTGCCATGCTAACTGTCATTAAGTGCACTGCAGAAATTGAATGGTTAATGTTAGCCAGAGGTTTCTGAAGAACAGTCATACTGGACTCGAAGTGTTAACTCTGTTTCTCTCACTCCAGATCTGCTGAGTTTCTCCAGCATTTTCTCCCTATATTTAAATATTAGACATCATGGTTATGGATATACGGGTGAAATAGGCACCATAGTGGCTTAAGGAGGTAGCGCATTTTGTTACCATTTTAAAAGCATAAATAGAAAATTACTACACAAATTCTGTTCTTATCTATAATTGTGCATTCCTGTGATCCCAATGTATATTTTTCTTGAACTGATGATGCAAAGTGAAGGCTTAGACTTGAAGTTCATGTGTATGATTTGCTGGTAGTCAGAACAAATCTACCTCTTAAGACAAAAGTAAGGAAATTTAAGCAGCAACAATATAGTGATTCATAGTAATAATTTGTTGGATTTCACTTCATTGCCAAGTTACTTGCATTATCAATAATAATAGCACAGCCAATAGTGAAAGCAGTAGAAGACTCTTTAAGAAAAACCAGGAGGATTTTTTTTCTTTTATTTATTCAATTGGGTACCTTGGTAAGTCTAGAATTTATTGTCCAAATTTGATGCTTGACTTGCTCTACGATTTCAGAGTTCAGTTAAGAGTCAACCACATTGGTGTGGGACTACATTCACATTTGGTGAACGTGGCTGTATATGGGTAAATGAATAGGAAGGGTTTAGAGGGATATGGGCCAAATGCTGACTAATGGGACTAGATTAATTTAGGATACCTGATTGGCATGGATGAGTTGGACTGAAGATCTGTTTCCATGCTGTACTGATCTTGACTCTATGACTTTATGGTACAGGTGGTAGGCATCCTTTGCTAAAGGATATTTGGAGAATTAGCTTTTTAAAGCAATCTGATAGATTCATGGCTGCTATGTTTGTTTAAACCAAATTCAAATTCTCAAGCTGTCACACTGGGAGGTGTACTCAAATTCCCAGGATTACTCATTTTTGTAGTTGGATGACTAGCCAGCTCTCCATAACCAGCAAAGTTATGAAATCTCTTCTAGGAGTGATTGAGAACTGGGTACGAAAAAAGCGAGTCTGAGGAGGAACAGGATAACAGAGAAGAGTAAGATACTGGACAGTTTTATGAAAAGTGAAGTAGACTTTGAGGAGGGGCATTGAGGAAACAATAATTCAGGATAATGACTTCAGGATGTCTCAGAAAGGATGCTATTGCAATGCAGGGAACTTTTAATTTTCAGAGGGGTAGATTGGAAAACTGAGAAATTCTGTTAAACTTAGTATAGCACCTTGGATTGAACACACTTGCAATGCTGTACAAAGTTCTCCTCTTTATCCTATATAAAAAAAAGGCAATGAAGACAGTGTTAAAAACATTTACCAGGATGCTGCCTGAACTGAGGGTTTATGCCTATTAGGAGAGATTAAGCAGGCTACAGCTCTTTTCTACAAAAAAGAATGCATCCAGGGGTAGACACAGAATAAATGTTTCCACTTGTGGAGCAGATCAGAATCAGTGCCATAAAAATGAGATGAACACTAATAAATTCAATAGGGAAATGCTCTCTACCTAGGGAGTTGTTATATTGGAGAACGTTTTCTATAAGGTGAATTCACTTAAGGGAAATGAGCAAGAAAGAAATAGAAGGATAGGTGAATGGGTGCGGAGGTGGGGAGATAAATCACGGCATAGACCATCGAACCAAATGTCCTGATTTTGTACTATAAATGCTGTGCATTAACTTTACAAGGTAATATAAGTAGACTGGGAGACCCAATAACACAATAATGCATACTTCATGTTCCAGTGTGAACAAAGTATCCTTCTGAGTTTCACAAATTCTGTAATTCTATTTGATGTATCTAGTATACTTCTCACCACTGGTGATACATTATAATCTAATTGTGATGTCTCAATGTGGAATACTCTATAATCCTGTTATACTGACAAAAATCACTCAACTCAGAAGAATATCCTGCTAAACCTATCAAAAGGCCATAACACACTCAGCCCCTATTCTGCAGAGATGGCTAAGAGGCTCAGTGACACTTGAAAAATAAGATGATACATATTCTTAGACCTTCAGAGGCAATCCGAGGATCTTAGTGGCTAGAAAATGATATGCTTTGTGCTATCCTATTGGACACACAATATACCAATTTGGTAGTGAGTCAGCCCATACCTCATCATTACAGCCAAATTGATCGGCACAATACCTTTGGCCTAAAACAGGCTTCCCTTCTTTATAGCAATGAGGGCCTCACACTAAATTGTTGAACAACTCCCTCCACAAAATGAGTTCCTGATGAGATAAGTAAGGTGGGATCAGATACAATGGCCTCTCTGGCCACCAACAAAAGGAAATTCAGTCAAATTCTCAGAAAGTGTTTTCTATGGAGCTAGGAGAAGCAGAAGAAGCAGTCCTCCAGTTTCCTGAACAAGATTGTTGCTGTAAAACATGCTGGAGAGCTACTGCACCTGGAGCTCAATCCACTGATAGAGAAGCAATTCCTCTAGTCAGGCACATGCCATTTCCTCATATAAACCTGAGCCTTAATGATTGCCAGACTAATTTGTACATGATCATTTCTTGCCCACTGGTGGGACCCAGTTCCTTTTTAGTTGAGGTACATAATTCTTTAAAGTTTGTGTCACATTTAGACTGGGTGGTTAAGAAGGCATTTAGCACACTTGCCTTCATTGCTCAGACCTTTGAGTATAGGATTTGGAAAGTCACATCGAGGTTGTACAGGATGTTGGTGAGGCCTCTTCTAGAGTACTGTGTGCAGTTCTGTTGCCAATTTATAGGAAGGATATTATTAAACTGAAAAGGGTTCAGAAGAAATTTACCAGGATGTTGCCGAAGATGGAAGGTTTGAGTTATAGGGAGAAGTTAGATAGCTGGACCTTTTTTCATTGGAGCCTAGGAGGTGACCTAATAGAGGTTTTTAAAATCATGAAGAGTATAGATAAAGTGAATGGCAGGTGTCTTTTCCCTATGGGGAGGGGATTTCAAGACGAGGGGTCATATTTTTTAAGGTGAAAGGAGAATGAATTAAAAAGCACTTGAGGAGTAACTTTTCTTTTAACACAGAACGGTTTGTATGTGGAATGAAATTCCAGAGGAAGTGGTGGATGTGGGTACAGTTACAGTGTTTAAAAGACATTTAGATAAGTTCATGAATAATAAATGTTTGGAGGAATATGAGCCAAGTGCAGGCAAGTGGGACTAGTTCAGTATGTGATTGTGGTCGGCATGGACTGATTGGACCAAAGGGTCTGTTTCCGTGCTGTATGATTCTATGACTCCATGATGAATCTGTACATATGTCAACATGTATCCATCCAAGAGTTATATTGAAAAATGACCTGGGAATGAATAGTCACGCTTATTTGAAATCATTGCTTCAGGAAAAACAATAAACTTTCCTTTTTGATCCCCTGAGATTGTTTGGGTGATAACCTATCAGTGAGCATTGATGGTGTGAATTTATTATAAAACAATTTAATTCTTATGCTAATATGCGTCATGTATTGAAGGATGAGGATTTCCCTTAAAAAACCGAGTTCATTTGTCTCTTATAATATGAATTACTTAATATCGATTTAGGAAATGTTTGAAAATCTCCTGATAAATCTATAGCATGTGGTGCATCTGATTAATCTCAAGAGAAGCCCATCTTAATTTGAAGCTAAGAATAGTAAAGATTCACCTCATTGTGCACTTCTGCTGATCAATTTGTTGACAATGATTCTAATGACAAGATTCAGGGCAAGATTAAAGAAAGATTTATTTATTGCTACAAGTAAGATGTAACAATATATTGTCATAACTCTTTTTAAATATTGTCTGCAAAAAAACAAAACTGCGCACAGGGCTTCATATGTGTAATCGTGATAAATGAATTATGAGTTTGACATCTAGTGGTCTACATGAGTCAACAAGTTGGATTTGCATTCTACTACAGCCAGTAAGTGGAGGTCTGCACCCCAGCTCACAATACTGGGTTGAAGACCGAAATAAGTACACACATTGATTGGATGTCTCCCCCAAATTGGCAGTGAAGAATAGACAGGGTTCATTCATCCTGGATGCATCATACTTAGTAGAAACTGCTTTGAAAATAAGAACCACAAGGAAGACAATGTAAAATCAACTCCATTGCTCCCTACTAAGTAGATACAGACTCAACAGTAGCCTTAAAAAGGAATCGGATACATATTTGAAGGAGAAAAAGGCAGGGATTTGGAGAAAAAGGTGGTGAGCAGAAGGAACTCGTTTTTTTTTAAAGAACAATACAGGTTTGACATGCTACTGGCCTCCATCTGTGCTTTACTATTTTATGACACCAAATGGATGAAGAATCTCAAGTGTGAGACTTGAGCTAGGACCAACGTAAAGGCAAAGTGCAACAGGTGGATTATCAAAAAAAAGGTGATAGGGAGAAATGAGTTCAAGTAGATATTTCTCATCTTCCAGTGAAACTACACAGACTTACATGTAATCTGTATGGAAGGCATGCTGTGGACAATTAGCTGTGCAGCCCATACAGTGTTCATCATTGACATTGTTGTTAGGAGGGTCAGTTTGTGAACAAAGCTTTACTGTAACTGATGTTTGCTTTGGAAAGCAGCATATAGCTCAGAACTATATGCTTGAAGAATATGAGATGTTAAAGCTAAAAGATAAACTAGGTGCAAAAGTATCATTTCATTTCAAACTTCATTTCAAACAAGTATAGATTAAGTCTAGACAGGAAAGGGAGAGTACACAGTTAAAATATGACTTCTTCATTTATTGGTAGATCAAGATAGTACAGAAATGGATCTAATGAGTTAGCTGTATTAATTGATGACAAAGTGATTTGAAGAATGTGAAAGAAAACAAGGGATATGGAATCTAATTTTTTGGACTTGTCTGTGAGTTGCAAATGTATTTCTCATCTTAAGCAGTCTTATATCATTAATTTGGTTTAGTCATGCATTATTGATAACTTGGGGTTTGTTTTGTTGCTGAAGAGAATCATTGGAGGAATTCCTCAACACTTTTTCAGAAGTTGGTCATAAGTTTATAATCTTTATTATCTATCCCAGTGCTAGTGAATGGCAGTGAGTTGGGGTGGAAAGGCAGTAACATGAAATTGCACAATTTAATAGATGTTATTAATTGGATTAATGCACTTTGCTTCCACATATTTTGGTTTTTTGTTTTGGTTAGGATATGTAAATTCTCTGAGAGAATGTATGGTGGGGTATATGTTTGCATTCAAATTCCTCATATGATGGTCAGCTAGACATCCATTAGCTAAGATCTGGTGAGCAGAATGTAGGCAATTTAGATGAAATGAAAGAGGAAAAGTTGAGTTACAATCTGGCTGTAATGTGATCTTGACA
This sequence comes from Rhincodon typus, assembly GCF_021869965.1. NCBI lineage: Eukaryota > Metazoa > Chordata > Chondrichthyes > Orectolobiformes > Rhincodontidae > Rhincodon > Rhincodon typus. Next base: position 59,902,056 of record NC_063343.1, read on the forward strand.
AAAATCTGGGAGACTTTTATTGCCAGAAAATGGTACTGAGGCCAATGAAGATCAAGAAAAAAGTACATGAAATCGTCACTTAATTATGTCACTGTTTTGTTTTTGAATGTATCAATTGAATTACATATAACATCAATGTATCTCATCTCTTTACGGCTGTCCCAATGTGGATCCACACACCAAGCATTTTAATGGTAAGGTCCATCATCTGATGAATTGCATTGCTCAGTTAGAATGAAATAATCATCAAGTTTGCTACTTACTTTGGTGTGGAACTGATTGTGATATCACCAAACCCAACCAACTTCTTTTTTGCAAAACTGTTAATTTTAGTTGCTATCTCTGATAGACAGAATGTTACAGGTCCCACGAATGGGGGTGTAGTGTAAAATTAGTGGGACACCTACGCTCAACTCTCCCCGTACTATCCCGACCCAACACCAATTTTACAGGGTGGACATTGGTAGGGAAATCCACAAATTAAAGCACAGTGAACTGCCACTTCCCACCCACCTAGAGGGTTTTGAGGCCATTGGGAGGATTTCAGGGTGGGAGGGAAGACCACAGATCACGCTGCTCATTTTTCAGAGGGAGAGGGTGTGAGTAGAAAAGGGAAGTGATAGCATCCATCACTGGCCCTCTTCTAGACTGAGCACTCAGGGTCTGCACTCTGCAAACATTAAATGGCTACGGTTCAGTTGTGATTTTTAGAGTGTTTCCCCAGCATTGCTTCGAGCAGTGGGAATGGGAAACCCTGACTCCAGTTAGAAGTCAGATTCATTGATTTTACACAATGTTCTTATCTATAAACATATATAAAATGCAGGTTTATATTTTACTTGTCCAGATTGAATGCCTTTGTGAAGAATTATGTGGCAATTTCCATTGGGTGTGTAGGTCAGTTACCATTTTGGATGGAACTACCCTAGTTTTTTCTGCAATGTAGCTTTATAACCAAAAGCCTTGAATCACATAGAGTGGAGTCCCAAAAGAATTAGTGTTGCATCCTCATCTAGTCACCAAATTTAACAACTGTTTTTCTGATGAAGTGGAAGGCCAACTTTGCCAATTGGACAAGTAAAGATAATTGAATACCATGTAGAAAGAGAAGCACAATTTGTGCTGGTTGGAAAGTCTAAGATTGCATTTACAAAGATTTAGTCTAACCTTAGTTACTTAATCCAGTTTATTTTGATTCCTTGGATTAGATATCACGCTGCCCAATGAAGGCTCATTCTATCTTCACCGATGAGTTGGAGTAATTTGGAAGGATACCTGAACTGTCAATGTTCGCTGAGCTTTCCATCAGTAACATGGAGAGAATGAAGAAGTGTTTCTAATTGCCCAGTAAGTCCTTCTGTTTAATAAATAGTAAGTAGATAGTAAATGGATAATAAAAAGACTCAGGGGTTCAGGTACATAAATTTTTGAGGTTTGCATCACATATAGATAGGGTGGTTAAGAAGGCATTTAGCATGCTTGCCTTCATTGCTCAGACCTTTGAGAATAGGAGTTGGGATGTTATGTTGAAGTTGTATAGGACGTTGGTGAGGCCTCTTCTGGAGTATTGCATCCAGTTCTGGATGCCCTGTTATAAGAAGGATATTATTAAGCTGGACAGGGTTCAGAAAAGATCTACCAGGGTGTTACCAGGAATGGAGAGTTTGAGTTATAAGGAGAGGCTGGGGAGGCTGGCAATTTATCACTGTGACCTATAGAGGTGACCTATACTACATAAAAGAATGAGGGGTATAGATAAGGTGAATGGCAGGTGTCTTTTCCTTGTGGTGTGGGATTTCAAGACTAGAGGACATATTTTTAAAGTTAAAGGAGAACGATTTGAAAAAGACATGAGGGGCAATTTTTTTGCACAGAGTGGTTTGATTGTGGAATGAACTTCCAGAGGAAATGGTGGATGTGGGTACAGTTGCAATGCTTAAAAGACATTTAGATACATACACAAATAAGAAATGTTTAGTGGGATATGGGCCAAGTGCAGGCAGGTGGGACTGGTTTAATTTGGGATTATGGTCGGCATGGACAGGTTGGAAAGAAGGGTCTGTTTCCCTGCTGTATGACTCTATGACTCTAAACATTCAGACTGTGTTTTACCTCAAGACTATGAATGACAAAGTAATATTTAAAAGGATAAATATCTTGAGGCATGCAGGATGGTAAGACTGCTCCCACTGTTCACTCCAAAGTAGTATTTGTGAGATTCCTGATGATTTATATTGTATATTCAATAGAAGCCCCGTGGGAGTCTGGCAATGGCACTACCAAAGATAATGCCCATGAAGCAAAATGATCTTTAAAAACAGCCCTTCTGAGAGTCTTAAATTTGAATTCATTTATGGGGTGAATATCTGTGGGGGCCACTCACCTTGTTTAGACTGGACTGATAAATTTTGCTCATGTGGAGGTGAGGAGGTACCAGATCATCTGTTTCCCATCTTCCCCCAACTCAATTTCAGTAAAGATGCTCTCAAAGGTGCCTTGGTGGCCTCCTGAAGGTATCATACCTGAATGCAATGGTGATGAATTCCGTAGAGTGTTGATTATCTTCTCCGGTCATTATAATTAAAGAAAATTATTCAACCCAGGATTATTTCCCTGGATAGACTGTGGTCCCACTATTGGTTCTTGATTAGATTATTTATTTTGGCATCTACAGTCCAGGAATAGAACTCTAATGAACATAGATTATGACACATTTCTACAACAGAAATATAAATATCAGTGTGAGGGTGTCCTCTGAGCCTGCAACTAAAGAATATTGAGAAATCATACACAGAAATTATAGCTAGTGAATGACTTGTACCATGATCTAGGAATGTTTCATGTCCTACATGATGAAATATCACATTTTGAAGCACAGTCTTAACCTTAATTTGTGTTTGCTCAAAACATATGTATTCAGAAAGTGAGCAACACTAACTCTACTTTCCAATTGCATTGACAGAAGAAAAGATGCAGATCACTGAAGCATGAAAAGACCAGCGATGCCTTCTTGAAAGCATTGAAAGCATTTTTGGACAGGGTTAATAGATGCTAATTGAATGTGAGACCAAGAATGTAGGATTGTTTAATAATATTACAATCCATTATAGTCTCTGCTTCAGTTGTTTTAACCTAGCCTATCATAAAAAAATTAACTTTCAATAGAATTGAAAAACTGTCAAATTGTAACTTGTATTTTTCAAACTGTTTAATTTTATAAAGAAATTATATGGTGCCTTTATGGAAAAACACTTTTGCAGTCAATTCAATACTTTTTGAAGTTTATAACCTATTAGAATGGAAATGTGATGGTTGATAGTGCACAACAAAGCCCTACACTTTCAATTAGTAATGGTCAGGTTCATCCCATCCTGTTTACTACAGCAATCATTGATGTAGTGATCCAGCCAACTGTAGTGGAAGCAGTGAAATTGGATACCCTTTCTTTGCACTAAGTTGTTATGTGTTCCAGACCTCTGTAAAGGGTAAAGGGCCCTTAGTAGCAGATACCTTAGCATTTCCCAAACCCTTGCAAAAGTTATTATGGACATGTCTCCAGGCTATGTTAGCAAAAAGAATCAACACATCCTGGACCACTATTTTACTGTTGTATATGCGCTATGTGCTGCGGAATAATATCTGGGGTTCATTCAGAAAGAGGGCCTTGAAACTTGGGCAGTCACAGTATTCATCCCCATCTGGATCCTCTCTATCGACTGGCCATGTCTTTTGGCAGTAGCCATCAAGCCTGTCTGCAAACACACTGGGACTTTCAGTGGGTGATTGTTTGATACGAACTAATATTTAGTTTATATCAATGTCTGCTTCCCTGAAATGTCCTTCCTACGTTCTCCTTGAATTCCCTCAGCAGGTCATTTGCCACAAAATTCTGGTTCAGTTCTCTTCTTAAATCTAGGAAGCAAGCAGATAGTGGGATTTGTTTTAAATCATCAATCTCGAACTCTGGGTATGAGGTCCTAATCATTTCCCATTTCAGCATTAGGAGAGGGATACTGGAACTCATATCCAATGTTATACGAATTGCAGAGGGGAGATGACAGCCTAGTGGTATTATCACTGGACTGTTTTAATCCAGAGACCCAGGTAATGTTCTGGGGATGCGGTCTCGAATCCCACCATGGCAGATGGTGGAGTTTGAATTCCATTTAAAAAAATCTGGAATTATGAGTCTAGTGATGACCACAAATCTGTTGTCAATTGTCAGAAATACAAACCTGGTTCACTAATGTCCTTTAGGGAAGGAAACTGCCATGCTTACCTGATCTGGCTTCCAGAACCACAACAATGTGGTTGACTCTTAACTAGGCAATTAGGGGTAGGCAATAAATGCTGGCCTCACTAGTGACACCCTCATCTTGTGAATGTATAAAAGCAAATCCAGTTCTTCTCTCAATACCCTAGCCTCAGGTGGTGATAGGGGTGTGATGTGTGCATGCTTGTGAACTCCTTACCTCCCTCTTGCTCAGTTTCCACCATGACTCTTGTGATCACACTTACTGGCTTAGCTACACTGTACAAGAGAAGGGAGAGATTGCTTTCAGCTACAGTGCCCCCAATACCCCTGAAATCATCAAGAAAAGCACTCTCAAGTTGCTTTCCCAGCACATATCAAGATCATTTATTCAACTAGCAGCAAGTGCAAAGGTCAATGCTCTTTCTTAACTCATTTCTGTCAGGAGTTGTTTAATTTTGGCTATACAAGGTAGGTGGTCTACTTCAGAGGAGGTAACCCTTTCCTGTAGAATTAATTCTCCCAGATTGTCCCTGGCATCATTCAGTGCTCCACTCAATTTTGCATTCTCTGCTCACAAGTCAGTGCTTTGTTCCAATATTTTCTCTTTTTCCCTTTATAGCGTGCCCCCCATGGCATCCTTGGAGAAGAGATGGTTGAGAGGTTTGGTGGCGTTTTTAAAATCGTAAGGAGGTTGAATAGAGTAGAAAGGGAGCAGCTGTTCCCACCCTTAAAAAGATAAGGAGCAGGGGGTATAGATTTAAAGTGATGTGCAAACAAAGCAAGAACAATGTGAGAGAAGAAAACCTTTTTCACACAATGAATATTTAGGATATGGAGTGCACCTGGAAGTGTGGAGGGAGGTATAATTGAGCCTTTCAAGAGGGCACTGGTTGATTATCTGCACAGTAATTGTGCTCAGGGATGTGGAGAAAAGGCAGGAGATTAGTTCTAAGTAATAAAATCATCAGGCATAATGGCCCAAATGGCCCCATTCTGCAGTACAGAAATTCTGTGATTCTGTGATCTCCCATCCTAATTGAGCGTATAACCTGCTACGTTGTAACTTTGTAACTTGTTCCATAGATTCCTTGTATTTTTTATTCAGCTGCCAGCTGCACATGTGGACTCTGTAGGCCAATTTACTGCAGTCTTTCTTGATCTTAAATCTTACCCTTATTGAGACTTCTTAGAAAGTTTTTCAAAAATAATATGTTGAGACGATTAGAAATGGATGATCTGTTATAAAAAATGTCTTATTACAAAGATATTGGCAGGTTCTGTTGACAGGTTACAGCCACAGAAATACCAGGTTTTCAATTACAAGATGGATTCTGTCAAAGTAAAATCATGCACCAGGAAATTTTCAATGGTTAACAGAAAGGATATCGAAGGATTGTTTAACTATGTTGTCTGATATGGTTGTGTTCAGCCAAATTAATCACTTGAATCATTTGCAACATGGGTAGGGGATGACCTAGTGGTATTATCACTAGACTATTAAGCCAGAGATCCAGGTAATGTCCTGGGGGCTGGGTTTGAATCTTGCCACGGCTGAAGCTGGAATTTGAAATCGATAACTATCTGGAAATAAGAGAATAAAGATGGCCATTGCTGACCATCAGGGGAAAATCCATCAAGCTCACTAATGTCCTTCAGGGAAGGAAATCTGCCATTCTTACCTGGTCTGTACTACATGGACTCCAGACCCACAGCAAACTGGTTGATTCTTAACTGTCCTCTGGGCAGGTGGAGGGCAGCATCGATCTTAACAAATCCAAGATTTTGACTAAGCATTAGATAGCTGGAGATACTTAAAACTCAAATGCTGTGGCTTCTGAGTCAGTCTGGAGAGAATCAACATGTATTTCAGCATGGATTGACTTAAGGTCAATCTTTGGCAAGAGTTATACCAGAATGTGGACTCTAATCAGTGATAAACCATAAATCCTCGCTATTAATACCTCAATGCAGTTTTATAACATCAGTTTTTTGCCTTCACTCATTTCCGCTTTTCCCTAGGCTATGTGTCCTAGCACAGTGCTGGCACCTACCTGACAATTTGAAAAACTGATCATCTCTCTAATTGGTATCAAAAGCAAAAAAGTCAGCCATCAAGTGCTAAGAACAAAGGTAGGTTTTTAAAGAGAAAAAATTAACCGCAGTTTGATTACTATGTATGAAACTAACTGCCTTTTTAATATTAATCATCCCTTGTTTTAGAAATCCTGTTGTGAGATAATTGTAAGAATGAATAATAATTGCAACAGGAGCAGACTATTCAGCCCCTTGAGCCTTTCCAGCTACTCAGTGAGTTAATGACTAATGGGTGATCTGCATCTCAATTCCATTTACGAGTGATTGTTTGAGACCTCTTGCTATTCTGGCACCACAACAATCTATTAAGCCTTGTCTTGATAATTTGATTCACCCGGACTCCACAGTTGCTTGGAGATGTTAGTTCCAGGCATGGAACCTAACCACACATCGCTATGTGATTGGAATGCATTGTAAACAGAATTAAAAACCGATTATTTAGTTAAAATGCCAATTAGATGCTGAGGGTGTCCATGTGTTTGCCTGCAAAACTTGTATCGTTTGTATAAGCTTGAGTACTAAATGTTTCAAACTCGGTGCTTAGAACAACCTTTGTTACATTAGTCTTTTAAAACATTTTCAACAGATTTGCTTTTCAAAAACAGCAAGCGAATTAGTTCCAAAAAAATTAAAGTAACTAAATTTATAGATGATGTATAATTAGAGATGATCTACTACAGTGTGGGAGTTTGTGGAGGACCACCTGATCCCAAGCAATCTACAGTATAGGTCAGTGCAGAATTGTGCAGATGGATCTTGAGGTTCAGGTATCATGGAAGAGCATAGATACCTGGACAATTTGACACAGGAGGCAGTCTTACCAGGTTGTATTATGTGTCGTGGTCAATGTACCATTAAGGGACATACCTATAACATCCTCACTGTATCATAACATGAGACCTGAGAGTGTAAAGGAGTCAAATGCTGTCGTAGCCTCTTGAAGCATGACACTCTATTAGAAGCATACCCATGCTCGTTTGGCTAGATGGCTGGTTTGTAATGGAGGGTGGCACCAATAGTGCAGGTTGAATTCCCAAACTACATTACTCAAGAAGGTCCTACTTTCTTGCCTCCTGCCTGAGGTGTGATGACCCTCAGGATAAACTCACCACCAGTTGGTATTCCTCTAATGAGAGAGCAGTACTGTAGTGGCTTTACATTTCACTCCTCTGTTGAAATCTACTAACTTAATGCTAGCCCAGAATGTTATGAGCCGGAGAATATAATGTGTGTATTTAACAGTCAACTGTAATAAATGTCTGTTGGATTCTACAATACTATGTAATCCACATTTAGTTTGCATTATGAGTGATAATATTTGTATTGCTGTATCTGGTAAAACAAACTTCTGATATCAAAAGTCTTCCATTTGAGTTATCATTGAGACGATTTTCTTCACATCTCTCTAGCTTACATTGTACCCCTGTGATGGGTAGAACATAGAACATAGAGCAGTACAGCATAGTACAGGCCCTTCAGCCCACGATGTTGTGCCGAAATTTTACCCTAATCCTAAGGTCTATCTAACCTCCACCCCTACCTTAGACTATCATCCATATGCCTACCTAATAGCTGCTTAAATGTCCCTAATGAGGCCAACTCCACTACCCTCTCCAGCAATGCATTCCATTCCCTGACCACTCTCTGAGTAAAGAACTTACCTCTGACGTCTCCCCTATATCTACCTCTATTCACTTTAAAACTATGCCCCCTCGTAATAGCTACCTCCACCCTAGGAAAAATTCTCTGGCTGCCCACTCTATCTATACCTCTGATCATTTTGTACACCTCTATCAAGTCACCTCTCATTCTTCGTCGTTCTAAAGAAAAAAGCCCTAGCTCTCTCAACCTTTCCTCGTAAGACCTTCCCTCCATTCCAGGGAACATCCTGGTAAATCTCCTCTGCACATTTTCCAACGCTTCCACATTTTTCCTGTAATGAGGCGACCAGTACTGGACACAATACTCCAGATGTGACCGAACCAGGTTTTTGTATAGCTGGAGCATAACTTCCCGGCTCTTGAACTCAATCCTTCTATTAATGAACGCTAACACACCATACACCTTCTTAACAACTCTATCCACCTGGGTGGCAGCTTTCAGGGAACTGTGGACATGAACCCCAAGATCCCTCTGCTCCTCCATGCTGCCAAGAATCTTTCCGTGAACCCTGTATTCTGCTTTCAAATTTGTCCTTCCAAAATGAATCACCTCACACTTTTCAGGGTTAAACTCCATCTGCCACTTCTCAGCCCAGCTCTGCATCCTATCAATGTCCCTTTATAACCTAGAACAGCCCTCCGCACTATCCACAACTCAACCCACCTTCATATCATCCGCAAACTTACTAATCCACCCTTCCACTCCTTCATCCAAATCATTTACAAAAATCACAAATAGAAGAGGACCCAGAACAGATCCTTGTGGTACACCACTCGTAACTGAGCACCATGTTGAATATTTTCTGTTCACTACCACCCTTTGTGTTCTAAGGGTCAGCCAATTCTGAATCCAATCTGCCACATTACCCCCTATCCCATGCCTCCTTACCTTCTGCATGAGCCTACCATGGGGAGCCTTATCAAACGACTTACTTAAATCCATGTATACCACATCCACTGCTCTGCCTTCATCCACGTGTTTGGTCACCTCTTCAAAGAATTCAATAAGGTTTGTGAGGCATGAACTACCCCTCACAAATCCATGCTGACTATCATGAATCAAACTGTGCCTTTCCAAGTGATCATAAATCCTATCTTTCAGAGCCCTTTCCAATAATTTGCCCACCACTGACATAAGACTAACTGGCCTGTAATTTCCGGGATTATCCCTATTCCCTTTTTTGAACAAGGGGATGACATTTGCCTCTCTCCAATCTTCCAGCACTATACCCGTGGACAGTGAGGACAAAAAGATCATCGCCAAAAGCCCTGCGATCTCTTCCCTCCCTTCCTATAGAATCCTTGGATAAATCCCATCAGGCCCGGGGGACTTATCTATCTTCAAGTTTCTCAAAATTCCTAGTACATCTTCCTTACTAACATTGACCTCCTCTAGCCTACCAGCCTGTTTCACACTGTCCTCCTTTACAAATAGGTCCCTCTCAGTTCTGAATACTGAAGAAAAGTATTCATTAAGGACCTCTCCTATCTCTTTAGGCTCCATGCACAAATTCCCTTTACAATCCTTGATTGGCCCTACCCTTTCTCTGGTCATTCTCTTATTCCTCACGTTTGTGTAAAAAGCCTTGGAGTTTTCCTTGATCCTATCTGCCAAGGTTTTCTCATGCCCCCTTAGAACTCTCCTAAGCCCTTTCTTCAGCTCCTTCCTGGCTAATTTGTATCCCTCTAGAACCTTTTCCATTCCTTATTTTCTAACCCTTATATAACCATCCTTCTTCCTGTTAACCAGTCATTCAACCTCTCTTGAGAACCAAGGCTCCCTCACTCGACCGCATTTTCCCTGCCTGCTAGGGACAAACATATCGAGCACATGCAGTATGCATTCCTTAAACAATCTCCACATTTCAATAGTGCTCTTCCCTGACAGCATCTGTTCCCATTTTATGTTACCCAGTTCTTGCCTAACAGAATTGTAATTACCCTTCCCCCATTTATAAACCTTACCCTGCTGTATGTACCTATCCTTTTCCATGACTATTGTAAAAGTAACAGAGTTATGATCGCTACCGCCAAAATGCTCTTCTACCAACAGGTCTAACACTTGGCCCGGTTCATCGCCAAGCACCAAATCCAAAGCGGCCTCTCCTCGCGTTGGTCTAACTCTGGTAGAGTCAAGTAGGTGGACAGTACGTTTGCCTAACATTTCTGGTTTCCTTTGGGTGCAGGGTACTATTATTGCACGTATTTTGCTTTGAGAATGCCCTTTCTTCAAAAGGAAAGTTCTTCAACAAGAAAGACTTCCACTCCATCAATGTTCAAGTTATTTGTGACAATTAATGCCATATTCTGGAGGTCTCTGCCAAATATACAGATCTGCAATATATATGAGAATTCACAGTTCCTGCTTTCTTCCACATTTCTTAGAATACATAGGGATGGCAGCTAGGAGACAAGCACTACCTCCACCAAACATGTCTAGTGACACTTTTATGAAACCCCCAGACTGCTATTCATTGCTGTTTTTCTATGTTTGTACCCTCTGTGCCTTCCTGTCCCACTCTGGGTATTGTTACCCAAATAGCTGCCCTGTAATGTTGCCAAATCCTTTTGCTTTATAAACCTACCTCTCCCCTTTCCTAGACCCTCACTCCCTCTAATTTGCTAAAAGCCATTTAGTTACACGAGGAAGCAGGATATTTTATATCTGCACTGAAAATACAAAGTGCTGGGGATCACAGCAGGTCAGTCAGCATCCATGGAGTGAGAGTAAGCTAACATTTTGAGTCCAGATGACTCTTCATCACAGCTGATGTGAAGTGTGGAGGGGCCAGCATTTATGCAATAGTAGGGGGGTAGGGGTTGGGGTGTGTATAGTGCTAGGGGGGAAAGGATGTTCAGAGTTCAGATTAAGTGATCGGAATGTGAGAATGGCAGACAATGGTATGTCTAACTGCCAGACTGGAAGAAACAGACAGTCCCCCTCAGACGGGGGTAGGGGAGAAAGGAGAATGTAACAGGTAAAGATAGTGCAGATTAAGTGATTGGAATGTGAGAATGGCAGATGTGTAATGAATCAGGTTTAAAAAATGATGTGAGAATAAAAGATCCCCTAGAAAACAGTAATGGAAACATGGTAGGATTTAACATTCAAGTTGAGAGGGAGAAATTTGGGCCAGAAACAGTTGTGTTAAACTTCAATAGTGTATTTGCAAAGAATGAGGACAGAGCCGGCTGGAGTGAAGCTGGAATTTGAACAGTAAAGATGTTGAGGGATAATGACAGATGCTATGGAAATAATTCATGGCTCATAACTAAGATATATTCTAGTGAGATAGAAGGATATCAGGAAGGAAATAAACTGACCATGGTTAACCAGGGAAGTTAAGGATAGAATCAAATTGAGAGGAAAATCATACAATGTGGCAAAGACTGGTAGTAAGCCAAAGGATTGGGAAAGTTCTAAAACCCAACAAAAGATGAGCAAAGAAAAAATAAATGGAGAGAAGATAAACTTTGAGGGTAAGCTTCTACACAATATGAAGATAGCAAGAGCTTCTTTAAATATTATAAAAGAAGAGGGAGGCCAAAGTGAGAATAGGCCCATGACAAACGAGATTGGAAAAATAATATTTGGGAATGAGGAAATGGCAGAGAAGTTGAATAAACTCAATGCACAAATAGCATTCTAAAAATACTAAATAATCAAGGGGATGAAGGACAAGAGGAAATAAATATAAGGACTAATACTAGAGAAAATGTACTAGGGAAATTAATAGAGTTAAAGACCAACAGTTCCCCTGGACCTGATGAATTGCCTCTTAGGATAAAAGAAGCAACTGCAGACATTTTGGATATACCTGTATTAATCTTCCAAAAATCCTTAGATTCTCAATAAGTCCCAGAGGAATGGAAAGCTACCAATGTAACATCTACATTTAAAAAAGGGAAGGAGACAGAAAACATTTAAGTATAAACCAGTTAACTTCACACCTGCTTTTGGGAAAATGTTAGAGTTTATTACAATGCATGTAATAGTATAGTATTTAGCAAACTTAATATGATCAAGCAGAAACAGCTTTACTTCACAAAGGGGAAATCACTCCTGAAAAATTATTCGAATTCTTTAAAAATTATTCAAATTCTTTGAACAGGTAATGGGTGGGATAGATAAAGGGAATCACTGGTTGTAATACATTTGAAATTTCAATGTATGTTTGATAAGGTTAGGCTACTCAATAAATAAGAACCCACAGTATTGGAGGTAGTGTATGAGCATGGAGAGAGGATTTGCTAACGAACAGAAGACAGAGAGTTGGGATAATGGTGGCATTTTCAGAATGGCACTCTGTATCTAGTGGAATGCCAAGGGATCACAGTTAGGGCCACAATTATTTACAGCATGTATTAATGACTTGGATGACTGAAGTGAATGCATTGCAGCCAAGTTTGCAGATGACACAAAATAGACGGGAAGGCAAGTGCTGAGGAAATCACAAAGAATCTACGTGGAAGTACAAACAGAGTGGGCAAAAAATTGGCAGACGGCGTATAAAGTGGGAAAATTTGACGTTGGATAAATCACAAAAATCTAGCATCCAAGTTCAGCAGGTAATAGAGAAGGTAAACAGAACATTGGCCTTTATTTCCATGGGTGCCTTGCTAAAACTGCACAAGGCAATAGTTAGACCACAGCTGGAATACAGTGAACAGTTTTGGTCCCCTCATCTAGGGAAAGATACATTGGCATTGGAGACAGTCCAGAGAATGCTCACAAGGCTGATACCAGGTATGGAGGGACTGTCTTATCAGGAGAGGTTGAGTATGTTGGGCTTGTACTCATTGGAGTTTAGAAGAATAATAGGCATCCTTATTGAAACATAAAAGACTCTTAGTGAAATGGCAGAGTTGATACAATAAAGTTGTTTCACTTTGTGGGAGAATCTAAGACTGTAAGACCATAATAGCTAAAAAAAACAGGAACAGGAGTAAACTGTTTGGCCTGCTCCTCAATTCAGTAGGATCATGGCTGATATGACAATCCTCACATCAACTTTCCTGTCCATTCTCCATAATCTTTCATTCCTTTACTGAAGAATGTGTTAATCACAGCATTAAATATACACAAAGACTCTGCCCCACAGCTCTCTCTGGCAATGAGTTACAAAACTCATAACACTCTGAGAGAATAAATTCCTCCTCATCTCAATCATAAATTGGTGCTCCATTATTCTGAGACTATGCCCACTGGTTCTAGGCTCTCCCATTTAACCGTATCAAGCCTCTATGACCAGAGGACATAATCTCAGAAAAAGGAGTCACCGATTTATATCGGGAGGAATTTCTCCTCTCAGAGGGTGGTAACTCTGTGGAATTCTCTACCACAGGGGGCAGTAGAGATTTGTTTATTAAGTATATTAAGTCTGAGACAGATAGATTTTCATTAGTAAGGAAATCATGTCTTATGGGGAAAAGGCGGGAAAGTGGAGTTGAGGATAATCAGACCAATCATGATCTCATTGAATGGTGGTACAGTATTGACGGGCTGAATGATCTACTTCTGCTTCGACATCTTATGGTCAGACTGATTTAGAACACAATACAGGGGGGTTCTGCTATAGCATGTGTTCCAGCAACACGAATTGGCCATAGTGTGACTGACGAATGAAGGAATGCTATTTCTAAAGTGCGAACTTGTGTTGGCTATAACGCAATTCCATCAGGTACACGTTGACATCGCATGATTGCTTCTCGGGCTTTGTGCTGAGCATACGCACTGTTAGCGCCAAAAGGGTCTCCGTGCCGGCATCACATGATCATCGCGCTTTCTGTGAGCGATACAGTACTCGTTTTTTTTTGTAACTTCTGTTGTGTTACCCACAAAAATGCGAGGACAAAGTGACAAGAATGTTAGGAAGAAGCATCCTGGTGATAAATGCCAACCCCCAAGAAACAGCTAGAAGTCCATGAACTGCAGCGATCCATTTCTAGGTTAACTATTTTTCACCCTAACCCTGCAACCACAACTGCACCTGAAGGTGATGATGATGATGACGACCCTCAGCCCCTGCATTAACAACAGAGCAACCTCAAAACCTCCTTCCCCATCAAGTCATCTTGACATTTTTTCAAGCTAAAGTGTTACATTTACTTTTATTTCATTATTAGATATGTATTAAACATTTACTCAAACTGTGCTATCCTTAGTGTTAGGCTTTCGAGTTGATTTTGAGTGATATTTTTTGGTGGTCTGCCCCAACCCCGCTTTTCCTACAGGCCCTGTTTTTTGTATAACGCGATGTTGCTCAGGAACGCAACCATGATGTTGTAGTAGAACCCCCTGTACAACAATGTCTGTGATTCCACCGGGACCATAGTGGAACAGTGTTAAATTTTGAGGGAGATGTGGCCATACTAATCTAATATAGGGGGTCGACTATTCATAAGGAATTTTCAGTTAGTTTATTAATGATTCAGAGTTCCAATGATGCAGCAGTTTTGGTTAACAGTCTCTGATAGCAGTGTTTGCTCTCTACTCAGACTGATGGAGGGAGCTCGTGGTTTTCTCCCAAGAACGTAATGGCTTGTCCCCTGGAACTTTTCTCCCTCATTTCCCACCTAACCCATTAATATACTATACTTTTGGTTGGTAACCATACTGTGTCAATCACTTGTCTGAATCCTTTCAGTCAATGAGCACAGAACAATTGATGCCAGAATAACTTGTCTCCTTGCCCACTTTCATCTGTAGGTTAGTTGTCATTCATTCTAAGATTATTTATTTTCCTAAGCATTGGTAATAGGGTATACATGATGCCACTAATTCTTTGAAGTCAACTCAATGGAACATCATAGCCACGGTCATCCAAATTATTATTATAGCCTTTCTTGTCCTTTGGCTTTATTTACTAGAAACTTGTTTGAGTTTAGGGAAGGCTAGTTACAGCAGTCAAATGAGTTCACATGCTAACAGGAAATACCAGAAAAAAATAGTCTTAAGGGGCCCCCAATTTCCAACAATTTCTTTTGTCTTCTTTAAGATGAGGTTTCGATGCCTGGGCCACTCTGGCAGAGGCTTGTAACATAGTTTGGAACCAGTGAGCTACATCACTGTGACTTACCGTGCCTTTTGCAGCTGGAGCTGATAAAGAGGGGATTGTCTGGGGAAGAAGATGAGAATAAAGATATTGACTGAGAGGGACATCCAAGAAAGCATGATAAAGCAGTGCATACTCGAACAGCAGAAACCATAGAGAATCTCATTGAAACCCACTTTCAGGGTGAATGAGTCGGATTTGGACTTCCTTTCATTGTGTAATTTTTTATTAGTTAAATGGAAAGCAGGTCTTGGTTAGTTGAAATCAGACGTGGAGCTGGTTTCTTTTGTATTACTTGAACTCTACTGTTGCTGACTGAATGCTTCCTTTTCATCTAATTATGCTTTGTATCTTCAGGTTATTCCACCTTCAAATGTCTATATGAAACAAGTCCTACTTTCTCTTTGTGAGAAAGAAGCAGTCAGTGAGATAGGACACTAACATTGCACGGCGCTAAGTAGGATTCCTTTTTTGGCTTCAGTTAGCATATAAATGCTTGAACATCCAATATGTTGACATTTAACCTGAGAGAGGCATTGCTTTGTGCAGCTTCTATTAGCAAGCCAATGCCTTGTGCAAGTCTTGTAAAGTTTCCATTGTACATCTCCCAGCTTTGAACGTCAGTGCATTCCCCTGGAAAGCTGATGGATGGAAGGAACCTTTGCCTGTAGAGGTGTGTGGAATCGTTGGCAATTCCATACGCTCACTCTCTAGCCGAGTGTAAGTGTGGCTGACTTGTGCAGGGCAGGCCCTAGGACAATGTTACTTTTAGCCTCAGCGCTGTCCATATTACTGTGTAATGCCTTGGCTGCAGTCATTATTGTCACAGTTCAGGGATCCATGATGTCTGAGGCTACCTGCAGCCAAGGATTCAGTTACTTGTGAAAGGCGTACAACACTTTGTCATTATAACCTTTTCCATTCATGGGATATCTGAAGAGACTGATCATTTCTTAAATGGATGCAACTTCACTAGGTTCAACAGCTACACAGACATGCTAAGAGTACAATAAACATATCTTTACTAAAGTGCAAGGTAATTTACAATGAAGTGTCGCCGTGCTGCCAATGTGCACTCATTCGATTTGTTTCTTCCTCCCCCTCTGAATATATCAGAGTGCAATCCCGACTTCAGTACCTAGGGGTTTGGGGGAGCCTGCCCTGCATTTGGCCTTGTTGGCCTCAGAGGGGAGGTGGAGGGGCTTACTGGCACCACCCTAAGAAGGGGGACATTTGGAGTGAGATTGAGATCCACTGGCCCACCTTGCCTTGTTATTGATGCTGAGCATCTATGGTGAGGGGGATGGAGTGTGTCTGTCCAGCAGACACTGTGTGTGCTGGACTTGACTCTCCATGGCATTTAGTCAGACTGTTATGGTACCAGCCAGATGCAGGCAATGCCAGAGCTATCACAGCACTGTCCTTTGATTTATCTAACCATGTGCCTCTGACAAACTTGCCCACTGTGCCTGTGTCTGCTTGTGCATTCTGACAGACTCATTAATGGCTGAAACTATGGGATCATCTTCTGTCTGGGTCTGAGAAGGTGCCCAGTTTAAAGTTTTGGCAAAGTTCTGTAGCTCGGGTTGAGGGTGAGGTTGTTGACTTGCTCGCCGAGCTGGCTTGTTTTTGTTCAGACGTTTCGTCACTATGCTAGGTGACATCATCAGTGGAGCCTCCAATGAGTTCCTGGCAATTCTCTGATTGCTAGAGACCTGGGGCATTGCTTCCTTGGTCAGCTGTGGAGGTGATGGTTTTCTCTCCAGAGTCTAATCTCAGTAGGGAATGCAATGAAGTGAAACTCTCTGAGCTGGTGGACGGTACAGCTGAAAGCCTCACCAACACATCCTCTGAGTGTTAGGTGGCTTCTTCTTCTGAGGTGGAGGTGGAACTGAGGGACTCTGGTGCTGGCCTCTTCTTGGCAGAGGTTTGCTGGGCATTGCCAGTGCCTGAATAAAAGAAGAGAGAGAATTAGTGTATAAAAGGGTTGAAAACTTGTGCAGGTTAAGAATGAGTTAGTGTCAGTGGCACAGGGAGAAGTGTGCAGCAGAGTACAATGAATCCCATCACACTGATTGCCCATGGAGGTCTACGCACCCCTACACAAACATTGTGCTCTTCTCTATCCTTCGCAACTATTATATCATCACCCCCTATCTGTTCTGCACCCCCCACCTTCGCTTGGCCCAATTGAAACATTTTCTCCTGCTGTGGGACAAATGGAGGATCAAGAATGAAGGAAGTGGATGGAAGATTAAGCAATGGGGATGTGTGGACATGATGAGGTGAAAACAACTCCACAGAGGTTGGTATCCCATCACCAAGTCACCCTTTACTTCCACGTGGAGAGTCATTGACAATGATCCATCCCCCAGAGCCAGCTCTCCGTGTGAACAAGATGTCTTGAAATCCCTGTTCTTATCTGTCAGTCAGGTCTCCCTGATCGGACAAAATTAATAGTCCCAATCAAGGAACACTTATTCTATGAGGTCCATCTGGCTGACCTCGTTACAATCTCTACAAAAGTGGTCCCAGGAAGTGAGTAAGAAGTGCAGAGGGCAGGAAGGGTTAGTAGTTTGGGAGGGAGCCATTGAGTGGATATGAAATACTAAGAATTCTGCCCATGAGCCTTAGGGAGATTTATGTGCATTGGTAGAGTAGGATTCTTCCTTCTTCCTGCACTGCTGGGTGTGGAGGGGGGGAAGTTCCTTGGCCCGCATGGGCCCCAGTTATGCCTGTCTCTTTGAGAGTTATATGGCACATTCCTTGTTCCAGTCCTACTCTGGCCCTCACCCACAGCTCTTTCTCTGGCATATCGATGATATCATTGGTGCTGCTTCCCTCTCTCATCTGGAATTGGAAAAATTGATCAAAAGTTTGATTCCTCCCTCACTTTCACCTGATCCATCCCTGGCTTCTCCCTTCTCTTCCTCAATATGTCTGCTTCCATTTGTAGGGATAGGTTGGCAATCAATATCCATGACAAACCCATTGACTCCCACAGTTATCTTGACTAAATCCTCACACTCTACTTCCTATAAAGACTCTATTTCATTCTTGCAGTTTCTCCAACTCTGTCTTATCTGTTCTGATGATGCCATCTTCATCAAGGGTGTCTCCGAAATGTCCACCTTCTTTCTCAACTGAGGATTCCCCACCATCATGGTTGACAGTTGTCCAACCCATCTCCCACACTTTTGCCCTCACCCCTTCTTTTCCCTCCCTCAACAGCGATAGGATCCCCCTGGTCCTCACCTACCATCCCACCAGCATCCGCAGCAAAAGGATTGTTAGCTACCATTTCTGTCACCTCTAGCAGGATGCTAAGACAAGACATACATTCCCCTCTCCTCCCTTGTCAGCCTTCCTCAGGGAACAGTCCCTCCAGGACACCCTGGTCCACTCCTCCTCCACTCCCAAAACATTCCTACACTCCCATGGCACTTTCCCATGCAATTACAGAAGGTGCAACACCTATCTGTGTACTTCCTTCCTCCTCACTATCTAAGGCCCCAGGCACACCTTCCAGGTAAAGTAGTGATTTACCTGCATTTCACTCAATCTAGGTCACTGTATTCGCTGCTCACAATGTGGTCTCACCCAAGCCTCACTGGGGAAACAAAGTGCAGACTGGGAGACTGCTTTGCAGAACACCTACATTCTATCCACAACAATATCCCCGAGTTTCCAGTTGCTTGCCACTTCAACACACCAACTAATTCCCTGGTCAACATCTCTGCAATGTTCCAGCGAAGCTCACTGCAAGCTGGATGAACAGGACCTCAGTTTCCGCTTGGGCAGTCTGCAGCCTTCAGGACTCAATATCAAGTTCAATACTTTTAGAGCTGGAGCACCTTCACTTGTATCCTTACGCCTACCCTCACACACCAGCCCTTGTCTTCACATGGACTGCTATCACAATCAATCCTTTGCCAGGTACTTATGGTCCCCACTAGCAGCTATTGATTCTCCCTGGTTGACTGTTACCCCCTCCTTTGCCCAACTGCTGTTCTCTCTCTGTTTCTGGGCTCCTTCACTGCATATTAGTTATTCCTAACCACCTCAACTCACGTCCATCTTCAGGATATATACCAACCTTTTCCTAGCGACAGAGATAGCAGGAACTGCAGATGCTGGAGAATCTGAGATAACAAGGTGTAGACCTGGATGAACACAGCAGGTCCAGCAGCATCAGAGGAGCAGGAAGGCTGACGTTTCGGGCCTAGAACCTGAGAAGATGCGCTATCAAATTCCTCAGTAATTTTACTCTGCAACTTTCTAAACTCAAGGGAATATAAAACAAGTTTATTGAAGTTGATAAAAACTGAAAGAACTGCGGAGCCATAAATTAGGAACAAAAACAAAAGTTGCTGGAAAAGCTCAAAAAAATCAGAGTTAACGTTTCGGGTCTAGTAGCCCTTCCTCAGAACAGTACAGAGTTCTAAGGGCCACTGGATCTGAAATGCAACTCTGATCTTTCTTCACAGATACTGCCAGACCTGCTGAGCTTTTCCAGCAACTTCTATTTTTGTTATTGAAGTTGATAACTGAATAATGGACAGCCATGAAATGCGGAGACAGACTGCAGGTTTTCCTGTTCACAGAAGGCTAAGCAGATATAGGGTTTGAGTGATGGTGAAGCCAAATGTGTTCTTCTTTACATACAGAACACCTACAGGTGCTGAAATCAACCACTAGATGGTAGACAAAATACACTGAAACAGCAACAACAGTTAGAGCCATTTACCACTAGATTGTGGTTGACAGCCTATTGAAAACAAAAAGGTAATTAGCAAAAAATTGCAGAGCTGATGTATGGCTTTTCCTACGCAAAATATTGATAACAGTTGGAATGTACTTCCTGAAAGGGTGGTTTTCACAGATTTAAGGAAAGTTGTAAATAGATACATTTTCATCTAAGGGGAAAAGTGGAGTGGGGGAATAAAATGATTAGAACTAATTCCATATATAAAGCTCAGAAGGGAATTGGCAAAATCCTGGCAAGGGAAGCTAAGGGAAAATATGAGAAGAATTTGGCAGCTATCATGAAAGGGTATCCAAAGATCTTCTCCAGATATATCGAAATAGTAAAAGGGTGATAAAAGTAGGAGAGCCATTGATTAGGGACATAAGCAAGGCATGGGGACCGGTTGACAGACTAAATGAGAACATTATAAGTGATCTTAACCAGGAGGAAAGCGCTGCCAAAACATGGTGAAGGGAAAGTAGTTGAAATACTTGATGGATTAAAAATTGATAAACAAGGAGGTATCAGGAAGAATGGTTGAAGTAGACCAGACAAGGTTTTTGATTTAATATTTCTGAAGAAGGGTCCTGACCCAAAACGTCAGCTTTCCTGCTCCACTGATGCTGCCTGGCCTGCTGTGTTCCCCCAGCTCCACACTGTGTTATCTCTGACTCTAGCATCGGCAGTTATCTACTATCTCTAAGATTTTTAATTTGATTTGATTTATTATTGCCACATCAAGCTAGGTTTGTTTTTTGTGCAGTACAGGCAGATCATACTGTACAAACTGCAAAAGGGTAATAGAACAGAGCGAGGAATATAATGCTATGGCTGCAGAGAAGGTCCACAAAGAGTGAGATCACCATTAAATTTGAAATTTGAGAGGTCCATTCAGAAGCATAATAAAAGCAGGGAAGAAGCTGTTCTCAAATCTGTTGGTACGTATGTTTAAGCTTTTGTATCTTCTGCCCAATGGAAGATGTTGGAAGAGATTATAACCGGGGTGGGAGGGGTCTTTGATTATGTTTGATATCTTTCTAAGTCAGCGAGAAGTGTAGATGGAATTGATGGATGGAAGGTTAGCTTGTGTGATGGACTGGTCTGTATTCACATCTCTAGTTTCCTGCAGTCCTGGGCGGAGCAGTTGCCATACCAAGCCGTGATGTATCTGGACCGAATGCCTTCTATAGTGAATTTATAAAAGTTGGTAAAAGCCTTAAAGGACATGCCAAATTTCCTTAGCCTCCTGAGGAAGTAGAGGTGTTGTTGTGCTTTCTTGACCTTTGCATCAATGTGGGTGGACCAGGACAGATTGTTGGTGATCATCACTCCCAGGAACTTTATGCTCTTGACCATCTCCACCTCAGCACCATTGATATAGATAGGAGCGTGCCCTCCTATTTGCTTCCTAAAGTCAATGACCAGCTTTTTCATTTTGCTGTCGTTCCTGTATTTTGTCTCGTCATTGTTTGATACCCAGCTTACAACGGTGGTGTCATCAGTGAATTTGTAGATGAAGTTAGGATGAAATTTGGCCACATTGAGTACTCAGCCTTGCATGGTGCCTGTGTTGAGGATTGTTGTGGAGGATGCTGTGTTGCCCAGTCTCACTGATTGCAGTCTGTGGGTCAGGAAGTTGAGGATCCAGTTGCAGAGGGTGGAGCAGAGACCTGGGGTCTTGGAGTTTGGAGATTTAGTTTGGATGAAATTATAGTGTTGAAGGCTGCAGTCAAAGAGTAGCAGCCTCACATAGGTATCCTTGTTGTCCAGATGTTCCAGGGATGAGCGTAGGGAACTGGTGTCTACCGTGGACCTGTTGCAATGATAGGCGAATTGCAAGAGATCAAAGCAGGCTGGGAGGCTAGAGTTGATATGAGCCATGACTAACCTCTCAAAGCATTTCATAATTGTGCAGGTCAGAGCCACTGGGCAGTAGTCATTGAGGCATGCTGCATGGATTTTCTTAGGTACCAAGATGATGGTGATCTTCTTGAAGCAGGTGGGGCCTCAGATTGTAGTAAGGAGAGAGCGAATAATCCCACCAGCTGGTGCACACAGGATCTGAGTGCACAGCTGGGATTCCTTCTGGGCCAGTTGCTTTCTGTGGATTCACTGTCAGAAAGGCTGATCCGACGTGTGCAACAGTGATTGAGGGAACAGGTGCATCTGAGGCTATTGGGGCAGGTGACACCGTTTCATTGACCTTCTGCTCGAACCAAGCATAAAATGCATTGAGTACATCAGGGAGGGATGCATTTTTGTCTGCTATTCTGTTCTGCTTTGCTGTGTAGCCTGCTATGAAGCCAAGGATACTGAGGAAAGTAAAGATAAAAATTGTGAAGGCATTGATGATAATTTTCCAATCCTTCTCAGATATAAAGGTAGTGCCAGAGGACTGGAGAATTGTAAATACTACATCCCAACAGGTGTAAGTAAGGGTGTAAAACTACATAATTGGGGATAAAATTGATACACCCTTGGGAAAATTCAGGTTAATTAAGCAAAACTTTGTTAAGGGCAAATTGTGTTTAATGAACCTGCTTAAATTTGTTGAGGAATTCCAAATCCATCTTTATATTTCTCGTGATTTCAGGTTTGAATCAGCAGTCAGTAACTGTCAGAGCATTGAAATGTCCCTATCAATGTCACAAATAACATCCGAGGTCACTATGCTCATGTTAAATTATTCATCTTTATCCGTCTTTATCTGCCTGCAACCTTTGAAACAATTGACCATAGCATCCTTCTTCCACACCTCTGCATCTTTGCTTGGCTGGTAATGGCTCATTTCATCTGGTTTCCTTTGTTTTTTGTCAGGCACAGTCAGAGGCTACTGGACACCAGTGTGACTCCCTCCTGTTTCTAATAACCAGGTTGCAGACTGATCTTGGCAACTTCCTTTACAAACACAATCTTTAAGTTCTGTATGCCCATTAATGTCACTTGGTTCCACCCCACAATCAACTCTCTTGATCTCCATTGCTGGTACTTGTTGCTTGTCTGTCATTCAATTTTGGATAAACCAAAATATTCTGCAGCTCTATGTTGGTAATATCAAAGCCATTGCCTTTGTTGCCTGCTGCAAACTATGTCCCCTACTCACCAGTGCTTCCCTTTCCCCAACCACTTTGAGTCTGCACCAAGTTCTTTGCAAACTTGACAATCTTGACAACAACACATATTTATCTAACAATTTGACATCATAGACTGTCTCAAAGCACTCAAAGATGTCAATCAATGTGGAGTTGGAAAAGCGCAGCAGATCAGACAGTATCCGAGGATCAGGAAAGTCAATGTTTTGGTTTGAAACCCTTCGTCAGGACTGAGGAGGAGGAGGGAAGTCCAGAAATAAATAGAGAGGTGGGTGGCTGGGAGGATGGTACGTAGATGGAGATAGGTGGATACAGGTAGGGGGCTATTGTGATTGGTTAGTGGGAAGGGTGGAGTGGATAGGTGAGTCAGAAGATGGACAGGTTGGGAGAGGGAAGATTTTGGAACTCGTGAAGTCAATGTTTAGGCCATTGGGCTATATGGTCCCAAGGCAAAATATGAGGTGTTGTTCCTTCAGTTTACGTTTGGCCTCACTCTGACAGTGGAGAAGGCCAAGGATGGACATGTCACCAGGGGAGTGGGTGGAGGAGTTAAAGTGGATGAGAACTAGAAACTTGGGTTGGTTGGTGTGTTTGGTCTACTCCTGAGTAATAGGATGCCATATATTCATTCAGTCACCATGATCAACATTTTCCACCTTCATACAATTGCACACTCCTACACCTTCTCAGATCACCTACTACTGAAACACTCATTGATGCATTTGTAACCTTTAGACTCAATTAGCTGGATAATTTCTTTCAGAAGTACAACTTTTTCCCCATTTCTGATCTGTTGTACATTCTGATTTTCATCCCTCTAATCACCATCTTCACCATGCTTCATCAGTGAGCTTCCCTCCTTCATTAGTTTTGAAATGGGGACATTCAATGATGATTGCATGATGAATATTCAGCATCATTTGTGTCTCCTTGGAAACAGAAGCAGTTTGTGTTCAAATACTGCAAGACCTGGACAAATGTCTGGGTTTGGGCTGACTGAAGAAAGTAACATTTGCACTACACAAGTGCCAGGAAATGATCATCTTCAATAAGAGAGAATCCAACCATTGCCCCATGACATTCAAAGACATTATTATTGCTGACTCCTCCACTATCAACATCCTGGGGGTCACTGTTAACCAGAAACCGTAGTGGGCTTGCTATTTAAATACAATGGCTGCAAGAACAAGTCAGAGGCCAAGAATTCTGCAGCGAGTAACTCACCTCTGACTCCCCAAAGTCCAGGATTATGATAGAATACTCCCTTCTTGCCTGGATGGGTACAACTCCAACAAAACTCAAGAAGCTTGACCCCATCTGGGACAGAGCAGCCCGCTTGATTGGCACTACATCTACAAGCATCCACTCCCGCCACCACTGGCACTCAGTAGCAGAAGTGTGTACTATCTACAAGATGCACTTTAAAAATCAAAAAAAGATCCTCAGAGAGCAACTTCCAAACCCACAACCACTTCCATTGAGAAGGACAAAGGCAGCAGATACATGGGAACACCATCACCCGCAAGTTCCCCTTCAAGCCACTCACCATCCTGCCTCAGAAACTTGACAAGATGGCCAAAAGATCAGTAGAATAGGCAGGTGAGTCGAGGTGCAAATACACTTTGAGAGAGAATTCCAGAGCACAAGGCTGACACAGCTGAAGACTTGTCTGGGAATCACAGAGGTAACACAGTGTGGAGCTGGAGGAACACAGCAGGCCAGGCAGCATCAGAGGAGCAGGAAAGTTGACGTTTCGGGTCGGGACTCTTCTTCAGATCCGAAATATCAACTTTCCTGCTCCTCTGATGGGGCCAGGTCTGGTGTGTTCCTCCAGCTCCACATTGTGTTATCTGTGACTCCAGCATCGGCAGTTCCTACTATCTCTGGAAATCACAGTTTGTTTTTACTCACTCATGAGATGTGGGTTGGGTGGGCAGGTCAGCATTTACTGTCCACTGTCAAATTACCTCTGCAAAAGTGGTGGTGAGCTGTTTCTTTGAACCACTGCAGTCCACTTATAGTCCACATATAATACTGTTAAGGGGGGTGTTCAAATCTTTTGACTCAGTGACACCGAAGTCCTGAAAAGTCTAAGGATGCATTGAGCTGTCTTCTCAATCCTTCCCTCCACCCACTGCTTTCGACTTGCAACTTCACACACACTATTTTGGCCTTTAGGAAATGGTGGTTATGTGTTTGAAGGATTCATAAACTGGTTATCAATGTTCTGAACTATGCATTAACTTCTTCCACTGTGGTCAACTATTCTTGGAGTAGATCTGGCAGCATCTGTGAAGAAAAAAAACAGCGTCAACATTTCGGGTCTGGTATAGCTCTGTTTTTTCCTTCACAGATACTGCCAGACCTGCTGAGCTTTTCCAGCAACTTCTGTTTTTGTTCCTGATTTACAGCATCCGCAGTTCTTTCGGTTTTTATTCTTGGAGTAGATCTTGGCCCAACAGTATCTGACTCAGAGGCAAGTGCTGTATTGCCTTCTCCCAAGCCCTGCACTGTTTGGTCTCATTCAATGCTATTAAGTAAACTCATATAGAAACACAAGAGCAGTTTTAATAATGTATTACTAGTTGGCTCAATAAAGTAGTTCCAGATTTTGAGCCATTGACATTGAGAGATGAATATGGGTGAGTAAATGGGGATTCACTCTCAATTTTTGTTGCAAAGGCTGGATATTAGAGTCATAGAATCATACATCACGGAAACAGAACCTTCGGTCCAACCCGTCTACACCAACCAAGTTTCCCAATCTATCACATATCACGGAGAGACTGGAGAAGCTGAGGTCATTTGTCTTTGAGCACAGCCAGTTGAAAAATGATTTTATCAAGGTGTGGAAGTTTTTGTGAACAAAAACAGAAGTTGCTGGAAAAGCTCTGCAGGTCTGGCAGCATTTGTGAAGAAAAAATCAGACATTTCGGTCCAGTGACTCTTCCTGAGAACTTTTTTGTGGAAGTTTTTATGGTAGGTTTATGGAGAATGTATATGGAGAAATTTCTTCCCAGTGCAGGATAGTTAGTAATCACAGAACACAACTTCAAAATATGCAGCAAAAAAATCAAAGGGGGCAGATGAGGAGAGATTATTTTACTCAGTGAGTTCTGATGATCTGAAGGACATTATCTGAATGTCTGATGGAAGCAGATCCAACAGTAACGTTCAAAAGTGATTTTGACTTTTCCTCAATAAGGAATTGCTTTCAGGGAGAAAAAGCAAGGGAGTAGGGCCTATTGTCAGCAGTTTCAGAGACAGTACCAGCACAAAGGGCTGAATGGCCACCTGCATGGGGATGTTGTTCAATATTAATGTGAATTTAGGTTGAATGCTGGAAGCTACTGTGAGAAGTTGTTTACAGAGTGTTGTGGTTTTGATCATATATGTGCTTATCACAAAGATTAACATTTTAAAAGGTGGCGATGGTTATACAGAATCTAACTGGTATCAACAGCAATTATGCTGTGGATTCAGTCTTGGTGCAATTGAGCAAAGTGTGACAAATCACTTCTAAGATAAATGACTTTGTGCTAACTCATTGCATTTCATAAAGACAGGTGGCATTGGGTAAATGGATGCATAAAATTAAGAAGAGAAATTGATAAATGAAGTGAAATTCTGACAATTTCAATGTAGACAAATGAGAGAGCTTCCAGTTTGGAAATAAGAAAGGACCAAACAAAATACTTTCCAAATGGTGAAAGGCTAGAAACAGTGGAGGTAAAAGAGTCATTCCAATAAAATTATCACATACCAACATATTGCAGAAATTTACATTTCACTTTAGACTTGGGAAATTCCAAAATAGTGCTTATTTTGTTTCTCTGGGTGCGACTGTCCCACAGTATAAGTTGGCAAATTCAGTTTTGCCCAGGCTCAGAACTAAATTGGCTTCTTGTAGCTGATCAAACAGTTTAGTCAAGTGGTGTAATTGTTTTTTCCATGTTTAGCAGAACACAGCCAAGTAATTGATATGGACACACTTCTCTGGTCCTTCAATGATTTTGTTGATTAATCATTAGAAAATGGCAGGAACATTCTCCATTCCAAATGGATTGACTTTGCATTGCTAAAGTCCATCCATTATTACAAAAGTTGACATTTCTTAGACTATATCAGTTAATAGAACTCGATAATATCCTTACAGTATGTCAATTTTGGTAATGAATTGGGTGCGCCCAATTCTTTTGAAGCAGTCCTGCAATCTTGGAGTAGGATGCAAGTTTGCTTTTTGTCACTGTGTTGACATTGTGTTCATCAATGCAGAACCTTCGTCATCCACAAGGTTTCAGCACCAGTGCGATAACTACTATGACTCAGTTCCATAACTTCATTATCCATCTTGAATTTGACCTTTTCTCTTGAGGAACTTGTTTCATTGGTAATGCAATCAAATGTTGAACAACCAAAAATAATTTTCTTCACCTGTTCACCCATATAAATTTATGAGTCTGTAACAACACTTGCAAGTCACTCTGACAGGTTATTGGTTGATAAAATATTATGTTATGTAAAGTTTTAAGCATGACCAAATGATCTATGCTGCTTGTTGCAGGATCCACTTTTGAATTTTCAATTTCCTATGAATTCTCCAATTATTCTTTTTATTTCACTATCATAAACATTCTTTTTTTTTCCTGACTGTTCTTATTGTCCTAATATTTCTTTAATATATTAACATGGCACATTCACTGACTTATCTACCTGCCTGGAATATTCACCATGTAACTGAGTATTTTGCTGACTTGAATAGATCCAGTGAAACTTGATTTTAATGAAATAGTTAAAATTACTGACAGCTTGTCTCCAGTAACAAAATTTCACTGTTTGGCCTTTTTAATTTGTTCTGGTTTTCATTCTTTGTTGTGTTACACTTCAGCATGCTGTATATCAAGTCGTGAATTCCCATAGTCATCACAAAAAGTTAAAACATTTTTTAAATGCATAAAAATCCCAATTTGCACATCTTTACAATCCAGATTGACAGAAAGCATGGACCAAGTTTCTGTCATATTTTTGTAATTATAAATAATTATGAATAAATAGATTCTAGCTACAGATAAATAATTATAGTCATCAACATATAACTATTAATTAAAACT
>NC_063343.1:59930080-59970296 GCF_021869965.1 Rhincodon typus
ATTATAGTCATCAACATATAACTATTAATTAAAACTCTAACTCCATTTTAAAACTCCCCCTACTCATAAATATAGCTAGACACACAGACAGACAGAATAAAAAAGTTGTCATGGGTAGAGGGAAAGATTGGGAAGACAGCTCAATGGATCCTTATACTTGTCAGGACTTGCTACTCCTAGATCTTTCTTCTCCAGGTACTTTCACTTGGTTGCAGGAGGCATGTAGCTTCTGATTCAAACTTAAAACATCTATGACTTATTGCTTAAGAACCATAGCTTACAGCAACTGATGAGGGGAAATAAACCGGCTTTCATCAGGCTTCAGGTTTTCTGTTTGACCACAGAGAGAAGGATAGCTCCTTCGTTTCCAGAGATCTGATGGCTCCTGCCCAAACATTCCCACTTCCAAGCTGTTCAGCTGTATATTTGTTGGCAGAATGCAGAACTTAGAACAGTGCAGCACAGGAAGAAGCCCTTTGACCCACAATATCTGTGCCCACCATGATGCCATTCTAAACTAATCCCATCTGCCTGCACATCGTATGTATCCCTCTATTCCCTGTCAGTTCATTTGTCTGTCCAAATACCTCTGAAATGTTCCTATCATATCTGTTTCTACCACATCCCCTGACAGCCAGTTCCTGGCATCTACCACTATCTGCGTAAATAAAACACATGCTTAACAAATCTCCTTTAAACTTTCCTGCTTTCACCTTAAACTGTAGTCCCCTAGCATTGTCATTTCCACTCTGGGAAAAAGACTCTGACTCTCCACCCTATCCATGCCTCTTATGATTTTATACATGTCCATCAGGTCACCCCTCAGCCTCTGACTCTCTTGTGAAAACAATCTAAGCTTGTCTCAACTCTCCTTATAGCTAATGCACTCCAATCCAGGCAACATTGTGGTAAATCTCTTTTGCAGCCTCTCCAAAGCCTTCATATCCTTCCTATAGGGTGGCAACCAGGACTGCCATATTTCAAATGTAGCCCAACTAAAGTTTAATACAGCTGCAAAATGACACTTTAATTTTTATACTCAATGTCCTGGCAGATGAAGACAAGCATGCCTTCTTTACCACCTTATCCATATGTGTTGCCACTTTCAGGGAGCTATGGACTTGCACCCCCAGATCCAATGATATATCAATGTTTCTAAGGGTTGTGCCATTTACTGTATATTTTCTCCTTGCATTTGACCTCCCAAAATACATCACCTCACAATTGTCTGGACTAAACTTCACCTGCCATTTCTTCACCCAAATTTCCAAAAGATCTATATCCTTTGACAGAGATAGTAGGAACTGCAGATGCTGGAGAATCTGAGATAACAAGGTGTAGAGCTGGATGAACACTGCAGGCCAAGCAGCATCAGAGGAGCAGGAAAGCTGATGTCTCGGGCCTAGACCCTTCTTCAGAAAATTTCCCAGATATCCCAGATAAATCTAGTCCCATTTGCCAGCATTTGGCCCATATCCCTCTAAACCCTTCCTATTCGTATATCAATCCAGATGCTTTTTAAATGTGGTAATTGTACCAAACTCCACCACTTCCTCTGGCAACTCATTCTATACACACACTCTTCTGTGTGAAAAAGTTGTCCCTTCCGTCTCTTTTACATCTTTCTCCTCTCACCTTAAAACTATGCCTCTTAATTTTGCACTCACCCACCCTGGGGAAAAAGACCCTGTCTGTTTATCTTATCCATGCCCCTTATGATTTTATAAACCTCTATAAAGTCACCCCTCAGCCTCTGATACTCCAGGGAAAATAGCCCCAGCCTATTCAGCCTCTCCCTATAGCTGAAGTCCTCCAATCCTGGCAACATCCTTGTAAATCTTTTCTGAACATTTTAAAGTTTCAAAACATCCTTCCTATAGCAGGGAGAACAGAATTGAACACAGTATTCCAAAAGTGGCCTAACCAATGTCCTGTACAGCCTCTACATGACCTCCCAATACCTATACTCAATGCACTGACCAATTAAGGCAAGCATACCAAACGTCTTCTTCGCTGTCCTATCTACCTGTGACCCCACTTTCAAGAAACTATGAACCTACACTCCAAGGTCTCTTTGTTCAGCAACATTCCCCAGGACCTTACCATAACTTGCCTTTCCAAAATACAGCACCTCACATTTATCCAAATTAAACTCCATCTGCCACTCCTCAGCCCGTTGGCCCATTTGATCAAGACCCCGTTGTACTCTGAGGTAATGTTCTTCACTATCCACTACGCCTCCAATTTTAGTGTCACCTGCAAACTTACTAACCACACCTCCTATGATCACATTGAAATCATTTATATAAATGACGAAAAGCAGCGGACCTGGCACCAATCCCTGTGGCACACTGCTGGTCATGGGCCTCCAGTCTGAAAAGCAATCCCCCACCACCACCCTCTGTCTTCTACCTTCGAGCCAGTCAGTATCCAAATGGCAAGTCTTCCCTGTATTCCATGAGATTTAACCTTGCTGATCAGTCTACCATGAGGAACCTTGTTGAACGCCTTACTGAAGTCCATATAGATCACATCCACCACCCTCCCCTCATCAATCCTCTTCGTTACTTCTTTTAAAAGCTCAATCGAGTTAGTGAGAAATGATTTTCCATGCATAAAGCCATGTTGACTATCCCAAATCGGTCCTTGCCTTTCCAAAAAACATGTAAATCCTGTCCGTTAGGATTCCCTCCAACAACTGGCCCACCAATGATGTCAGGCTCACTGGTGTATAGTTCTCTGGCTTTTCCTTACCACCTTTCTTAAATAGTGGCATCATATTAGTGGCACCTCACCTGTGGCTATCGATGATGCAAATATCTCACCAAGTGGCCCATCAATCATTTCCCTAGCTTCCCCCAGAGTTCTAGGGTATGCCTAATCATATCCAGGGGATTTATCCACTTTTATATATTTTAAGCCTTCCAGCACCTCTTCCTCTGTAATATGGACATTTTTCAAAATATTGCTATTTATTTCCCCACATTATATATCTTCCATATCTTTCTCCACAGTAAATAGTAAATTATTTATATAAATTACAAATGACAAAGGTCCTAGCACTAATCCTTAGGAAGACCACTGGTCACAGACCTTCAGTCAGAGAAACACCCCTTCAATAGTACCATCTGTTTTCTATGACCAAACTAATTTTGTATCCAATTTACTAATTCACCAGGGATCCCATGTGACTTAACCTTCTCGACCAGCATACCATGAGGGACCTTATTGCATGCTTTCGTAAATCCATGTAGACAACATCCATTGCCCTGTCAATCATCTTCATCACTTCCTCAAAAAAACGGAACCAATTTTGTGAGACAAGACCTTCTCCCTGCACAAAGCCATACTGACTATCCCTAAAAAATCCATTCATTTCCAAATGCAAGTAAATCCTGTCCCTAAGAGTCTTCTCCAATAGTTTCCCTGCCAGTGATGTAAGGCTCACCAGCCTACAATTTCCTGGATTATCCCTGTTCCCCTCTTAAACAAAGAAACAACATTGGCCTGTGGCTAAAGAGCATAAAAAGATTTTTGGCAAGGCCCCAGAAATCACACTCCTTGCCTTCCTTAGAAATTAATGTTTGATTTAATTGACATTTGGGGTTTCTCCATTACCTGACATGTATGGCAAAATCTTTCCACGTCTTCAGATAATCCTGACTAATAAAATAATCTCGTAGCCTGTGCTTTCCTAATATCTGTTTAGAATTTATGTGAGCCCCTTATAAATATCAATGCAATATTCAGATAAGACTACCATCTTTGCTGTCTATTCCTCATTGTCAATATTTGATGTTCATCATTTTTACTTTGCTTTTTGAGCAATAACACTCAGCTATTCGTCCTGATTCCATTTCTTAGCTCACTGTTTGATATGGCACCCTAGATACAGGATCTGCTTGTTGTATTTCTATAAAGAAGATGGGCTACGCACCAGACTCATTCATTTCACCTTAATTCTTATTCTTTAAATTTTTGGAAAAAGCATTCAGAACTGAATTTCCAAGTCATCTGCCTTTCTTTTCGATCACTTCTTTTTTCTTACCTAATTCTAAGACCTGAGATCAAGTCACACCATAGTCAGGAAACCAAATATTCATTCCATAGCTTCTCAGTTTCTTTCACCTCTACTGGTTGTTCTATCACCCTCAGTGAGATGAATATTTCTAAACCAGCCAGGTCATTTCCAAGAATTCAAAAGATTCAAAATGAGTGCCAGAGCTTGGCAACATTTTGCGTGCTGCCTACAGCAGGTCTTGTTCTTACATATCTTATAAATGTTCTGCTTTTCTAAACTCCAATTCTGAGACTCTCAATCAATAAAGATGTTCTCTTAAATCTACTTTCAGTTGTAAAGTTTCCCACTGTTATCAGTATTTGAACACAGCTCTTAATTGTTAACGTTGATCTCTCTCTCTCTGCAACTTTTCTGCGGTTGTAACACTGTATTCTGCATTCTGTTCTGCCACCCTGATGCACTTTGTCTGGTACAATCTGCCTGTAAAGCACGTAAAACAACACTTTCACTGTATCTCGGTACGTGTGACAATAATAAATCAAACTTAAACTCAGAATGTGGGGATTTGTTTCACTTCTCCAATAACAACTTCTCCATTCAGTCAGACACTCCTTAATCCAATTCTACATGATGAACTGGTTTTCTTGCTCCATATAGAATCATACAATCTCTGCAGTGCAAATAGAGGCCATTTGGCCCTTCTAGTCTGCACTGACCCTCCAAAGAGCATCCCACCCAAACCCACCCATCTCTGTAAACCCAGAATTTACCATGACTAGCTCACCAAGCCTGCACATCACTGGACACTCCAGGGGAATTTAAAATAGTCAGTCCACCTATTCTGAGCATCTTTGGGCTGTGGGTCCAATACATATTTCCAGTTAATATTTTCTCCTACGCGCACTCTGCTGGAAGAGAAAATCCATCATCAGCCAAGACCAATGAAAATCAATATTTTCCTTGGTTTACCTCCTTAATATGAAGGACAAAGAAATATGTCTTGTTTTGTGATAAAATATTCAGAAATTCCAATGGTCCAGATTATCAATAATTAAGAAAGACTATTTTTGACTCTCCTTAGTCAACTCTCCCTTCTTAGTAAATTCAAGGGAAACATATCATCAATGTACCATATTTTTAATATCTATTTCCTTTCCTGGTTTCTCCCTTTCCTGGCAATTCCTTAGATGTCCTTACTATTGTATTCATTCTCTGGGCATCAGAGTAGCACACAAACCTACATCAATCCTATGCCAACTGTTAACAAGAACCAAAGACCCCTTATTCACGATTGACACATCCAACATAATATACAAGATTCCATGCAAGGACTGTCACAAACATTATATTGGACAGACAGGAAGGAAACTGATTACGAGAATACGTGAACACCAACTAGTGACAAAGAGACATGGCCAATAATCACTCGTCTCCATACACACAAACAAGGAGAACCATCAGTTCAACATGGACATGTCAGGATCCTAGGACAAGCCAGACAGGAAATTTCTAGGCATGGGAATTTCTAGAGGCCTTGTTCTCCACCAGGAAGTCCATCAATAAACACGTAGAATTAGACCCTATATATACACACCACTGCAAAGAAAAACCAGAAATGAGGTAATCGACTCCAACGGACCCCATAGTTTAAATAACAAGAGGAAAACACAACAACGCTTCATCAGAGGCTGCACTGATGATGTTACCCAGCAGGGTAAAGAAACGTCTGCAAACTAACGAGCCAGCTCAGCGAGCGAACCAACCACAGTAGTCAGTCTCTCATTTAACTTCCTGTAATTGGCCTTGTCATATCCATTCTTATTACAATGGAGGCTTGTTAGTTTCTTCACTGCCCTTTTTTGTTCTAGCTATTCTCTGTGATTAACTTGGCATTCTTTTGAATGTTCCCTAAAACTAGTATCTCTTTCAAATACAGAATGTAGAAAACCTTTCACAGGAGTGACTAACATGCATGTGCATGTATTTTGAAATGCAACCTTCCAAAATGATATTAGTAATTGTTCCTGGTCACCATTAACTGTATAACCACCATCACAACAGGTACAGGAAATAATCAGAAAGAATGCTGGCTTTAACCACAGTGAAGTAAAATATATGCTTCAGCCAGACAAGTTCTTGTTTAGACAATCATGACAAGCTCGAGAGAACATAAATTGACCTTTTAGACAGTGCAGCACAGGTTTACCCACATGATTTAGATTTTCTCTCCTGGAAGAAGGATTCAGGGCTGTTCGGGGAACAAGCCATCTTAGTAGAAGTGTTTAGCTTGTGAAACTTCCAAGCTGGGTGAGATTGTTTAGAAATCTATAGGTTATAATGTTATGATTCCAGCAGATGTAGTTACAGGACCAGTCAGATCCTAACCTGAAATCTTGCTTGATAGATCATTTCTGTTTTTTTTTTGCTTTTAACAATAGAAGAGATGGGTCGGACCCAGGAAATTTAACCTGCCCTGTGTTAGTGCCTGATTAATACCCCTTGAAGGGGCTGGAGGTACTAATGGTTTTAGTGGAATTAAAATGCAATAAGTCCCCCACCCTGAATGAAATCTATCCCATGTTACTGTGCATGACAAGGGAGGAGAATTCAGGGGCCCTGTCATTAATGTTCAAATCCTTTCTGGACACAGGCAAGGTGCAGAGGACTGGAGGACAGATAATGCCATATATTATTATTCAAGAAGAGTGGATAGGAACCAGGGACATGTAGTCTAGATTGTATTTATTCACTTGTGGACTGAGGGTCAGAAGGACCTTGATGAGCATGTCCATTGGTCTTTGAAGGCAACAAGGCAAGTTGTTAGGGTGGCTAAGAAGGTATATGGAAGACTTGCCTTCATTAGTCAAGGCATTGAATACAAGAGCGGGGAGGTTATGATTGAAATGTAAAAGACGTTGGGTAGCTACAGCTGGAATACTAGGTAGGACAGGTCTAGAGGAGGTCTGTGAAAATTATGTCCAGATGTAGCTATGACTGTGTATGCAGAATTTTCAGAAGAACAAGCCACATCATGAAACTATTAAATAAACAATGCCCACTGCTTTGAAATTGTGCCTGAATCTTATCCGTTAAAATGTCGAACTACAAGAATGACACCAATTCAGGATGGCATGGTGGCTCAGTGGTTAGCACTGCTGCCTCACAGCGCCAGGGACCTGTGTTTGTTTCCAGTCTTAGGTGACTGTCTGTGTGGAGTTTGCACATTCTCCCCGTGTCTGTGTGGGTTTCCTCTGGGTGCTCCGGTTTCCTCCCATAGTCCAAAGATGTGCAGGTTAGGTGGATTGGCCATGCTATTTTCCCATAGTGTCCAGGGATGTGCAGGCTGGTTAGATTAGCTGTGAAAAATGCAGGGATAGGGTAGGGTGGGATGTTATTTGGAGGGTCGATGGGGACTCAGAGGGCCTGCTTCGAAACTGTAGAGATTCAGACATATGTAGGTTTGTGAGACAAAGCAAAATGCCGTACAATCACTCAAGTTACAGAAAAAAACTGAAAATGTATAATTGTGGGAAAGTTCAGAAATAACATTCCTGCGAAATTAAAAACTTATTTTGATTAACATCAAGTATTAAAAGTACAAGAAGCACTATTCTGGTTGACATCTGTGATATCTTATTCACTGAGTTACACGTAGGCAAATAGTCATGTGGGAATACACAAGGAAACGGGATTAACAGAAAATCTACAGGTGACTACAAGACATCAGTTTTACAGAACAAAACAGATTGTTGCTAAAGTAATAAAGGAGAAAAGTTAGAATCAAAAATTGATGCAAACAAAATAATATGTTTCCTTTGTAATAAGTCTGGACATACCAGCCCTGAATGCTGGAAATTAAATGTGGGACTGATTGCAGTAGTAGGAATGTTTAAGGAATTTATGAGACAAAGTGGAATCAGAAAAGGTAATCTGCATTAAAGTTGCAGTGTGCGTACAGAGAGAACTTGTTTTCTTAGTATGAACAAAGAAGCGACAAGAGGACCACTGATAGTTAAGAAAATTCTTCCATGATATTCATTAATTCTGAATATTCTGAATATCTTATTTCAAATAGAAATGTATTTCTTTACATTTCAAATCAAGATATTGAGAGACACAGGAGCAAGTTAGAGGATACAAGATGTGACTTAACCTTAATGATCCCTTCCTGGGGCAGTTTGAAAAATATACTTCAACGAGGGCACAGATGGTAGAGGTTTCCCATCTGCTGAAACAAAGCCTCTCACTTCCCACAATGGCATGAAGTCCATTAAACTACTGCAGACATGCATACTATCAGGATGTATATTCGCTGCCATTGGGAACTTATCAGAGTGGCTAACTACATAAACTACAGCTGCCAATTTGGCTGCTTGAACAATCATCCTACCAGGTAATTTAAGAGCTAAATCAAAAAGAAGTGTACCTTGGTCATCCTCTACATATATTCCACATCCTGTCTTTCTAATGCCATTTGCCACTGTAGAGGATACATTGACAAAAATATTCAAAATCCATTCTGTGACTTCTCTCTGTCCAGGTATGTCAGATATATATCCAGATCTTGTAGATTCATGACTCCTCCCCCTTTTTAATTGGAATGAATGGTCGCTTGGGATCACTTGTTGCCACAATTTGACACTCATGCGGTTTGCAGTAATTTGATTTACCGTAATTTGAATTGTCAGCTAAGAAACTTGACAATATGATCTGTTTAACTGTGATATCTCAACCTTGAAGCATTAAAGTCCAACATGCTATACAGTTTGATTATCTGCATCATCTTTACTGTGTCCATCTAACAACAACTGAATAGGGTATACACTGTAAGGATAATTAAGGGATTAAACATAATTATGTAATAAAAGTGCTGCACTGCCCAAAAAATTGACAACAACACTATACAACCCTGTTATGGCAACCTCTGCAAGATTTATCAGATCTTCGACATGGACACTACCACCACACGTGGGAACACCACTCATCATGAGCACAGTAGATACTCATGTGACTCCGCCAAAGTTGCCTATCTCTTACGCTGCAGGCAAGGATGCCCCAAGGCATGGTATGTCAGCAAAACCATGCAGATGCTACAACAATGGATGATTGGACACCGCTCAACAATCGCCAGACAGGGATGCACCCCCCCAGTTTGGGAACACTTCAGTGGTCAAGGGCATTCGGCCTTGGATCTTCGGGTAAACATCCTCCATGGCAGACTTTGGGATACACAACAATGCAGAGTCGCCAAGCAGAGGCTGATAGCCAAGTTTGGTCCCCATGAGGATGGCCTCAACCAGGATCTTAGGTTCATGTTCTACTATAGGTGACCCCATCACACTATACACTCTCCCACACATACTTACACACACGCACAAATACACACACCATCTCTCACACAAACACACTCACACACACACTCACACAGACTGTCTCTCTATATACACTCTCTCTTACACACGCACACATTCACACACACATGCACACACACACATGCACGTGCACACTCTCTCTCACACATACACACACACACTCTCTCCCTCAAACACACATGCACACTCTCTGTCTCTCTCTCTCTCACACACACATGCACACAAGCGCGCACACACACACACACACACATAGAGGCACACACACGTATAAATCTGTGGAGAAAATTTGGTTTTGCAGATTTGTAATTGCAGATGCAGTCCACTTTGTTCAAAAAGCACACAACTTGTACGCAGTTAGTCAATGTGGCATTTTATAAATTTCTACTTTGGAAATAAAACCAGTCTGACACCAAGCTAAAACACAGACAGATACTAAACAAGGCCTCACAGCTAACATGCATTGTCTGACCTGAGATGTCACCTCCGGTATATTGATAAAATCTTTAGTTATCTCGGGGTAGTGACTTGAAAGAAATTCTGGGATTTGCGTATTAATCAATCAAAACCTTCATGCCCTTTCTAACTAATTAAAGATTTCACAGCCACCTTAGATTTGTTCAATACATTTGCATTACTTCTATGACCCTTTGATCTTTTACTTATAAATTCTGCGCCATCTCTCTCACTGATACCAGAAGAAGGAACAAGGTTCCGAAAGCGTGTGTTTTCAAACAAACCTGTTGGACTATAACCTTGTGTTGCGTGATTTTTGACCAAAAATTTGCAAGGAGATACCTTTTGCACATTGTAATTCCTTGCTCTACTGGGGTGAAAAGCCTAGAAACATAAGTGATTGGTCCCATTCTCCTAATGGTATTCCTGCAAAAGTACTGCAGCAAGAATTAAATCTGTTGCTGCGATCTCTAATGAAAAAGGGAGCCCAGGTTCTGGCACTTGCAGCTTTGACCTGATTTAATTCTTAAACAGCGTATGTGTGCAGTTAGATCCCCTGCCAAGGAACATTCTTTTTCAACAGATCTGATAATGGAGATGCTTTGGTAGCCATAGTGATTGGAACCAGGTGGACCTCATTGACTACGAGATCCTTGATTGGGGTTGTTAACCTGGGTCAATCAGAAAGCTCTGGTTGATCAATATTAACAGGAGATTTAGAATCTCCTCAGTTCAGGGGACTGACTCTGAGCTGGCTGGGCATAGCCAGTGTACTGTGCACAAGTAAATAAAAGTGACTTGGTGATGAGATACCGGCCTCTGTGCAGTTATTTCAGTGGCAGAGCTATCAATATTATTTCCAGATCTAATCCCAAAAAGGGTCAAAATAATTTTGCATCTTTAGAGAGAGGTAACCACACAATAGATTCAGTGTGTTTCTTATCAATTTCGTGCTTCCCATGGTTACTACAGTGCACCACTGGAAACTTCATAAGTTGCATCTTCTTAGGATTTATGTCAAGTCCTAATGGAGTGAGGATGGTTAAAAGTTCATCCAGTAATTGGGGATGTTACACTCCAGTTTCAGTCTGGAGAAAAAGATCATCTAACTACTGGATTAAACAATCAGGTCATGAAAAATAATCCCCAACCCTTCAGCCAAAGTTCGATGGAAGAAGTTGTGGAACCCTTAGGATAAAAAATCAGTGTAAATTGCTGATCTTGAAACGTAAAAGCAAATTTATATTGACATCGCTGATATACAGGAATCGACCAAAACCCATGACTTATGTCAAGAACAGTAAAATGTTTTGCCTGTAGAACTTGTTTCATAATTGTCCTAGGACTGATGGCCACTGTTGGTGTTGTTAACCGAGTCCTTTTATTTAACTCTCTATGATCAATCATCAGTCACCAAGAACCATCTGGTTTTTTTAACTGGACAAAAGGGAGAATTATTTGTTGAAGCAACAGATCATAAAAGCGCCGGCTGTGGCAGACTTTGCTTTCTCCTTCATCCTTAGGGAAACTATACTGCTTTTGTGGTTTTACATCAGAGCTTTCTACAATTATTTCCCCCGATAGTCAACCACAGTCATGTTTACGCTTTGCAAATGTATTTGCATATTTAACAATAAGCTCTTGTACGATTAAATCATTGGATGTAGCTCGAGGTTTTAGCCAGAGTACCAGACCTTACAGACCCTTTCTGCATAGGTTCCCAGGTATATCTCCATGGCCATCTCATTTACATCAGCCGGACGCATTTTTGACATATCAAAAGACAATTTGCATAAAATTGGAGTTCAAAATATGCTTTGCTGTTCGGGGAAGTTCTACTAATTTGGTCGGGTGATAACAAACCACATTGCCCTACTTAAACTCAATTGGGTCCATTTCAAATCCTTCATGCAAATGTCCAGTAAACCCAGTCAAATTAATTGTCCCTTTCATTTGCCAAGATAAATAAATATCTCTGGATGTGTTAAGGGTGGCGCGGCCTCCTACCTCACCTTCTACCAAGGTTCTATCTCACCTGGCATTACACACCCACACTGGACTTGCCAGGCACCATCATGCCCTCGGATTCACATCCGAACGTGGTGCATCTTTAGAAACGGTCTCCTCCACTTCCCTTATTAGAGCCTGCCGCATTGATCCTCTCGTGGAAGAACTCTGTATCCCTGACCTGATTCCTGTCCTTGTTCCTGTGTCTGTCCCTGTTGATACTGGGCAAGGTGGTCTACAATCCCGAGCAAAGAGACCTGGTCCACTGAAATTATAGCATTGTACTGGAGGTCTAGTATCCTCTTGCGTTTGACCTCTACCTTTTCTCACAGGTCCTGTATGGGGAGGCAAGAAACCTCAAGGATTAACACCACTAGCTCTTTCTCCACTGCTTCATTTCTCCACACTGGACCAGCATTAGGATCTTTCACAGGAAACATTTTCCCAAGCTTACTTCCTTTGCCCTTATCTACTTCTTGAATTGTCTTCTCTCAAGCTCGAACCATTCGCCTTACTATTCATAGCTCACCATGTCTATCATCTGTGGGGTCAAAATTCTCACGCTTCTTCTTTCCCCCTTCTGAAGCCTGCGTTACTAAAGTTCTTAACCAATTAGAACAAGCACATCTGGTTTACCTAGTACGATCTATGACCCCGAAAACCTAAGTAAAATAAATCCATAACTGACCTGCATTTGCAGTCGGATGCTCCCTTTTTATTTGACTTCACATATTTTAACCATCTACTGGATCCCGTGTTATAACCCCTCGTGGTTAATATAGCTTCCTTCATTTCTTCCAATTCTCTTCCCCCTTCATGCTGAGGAGTGGGTAAGCAGTTTGAATCACCGGGCTCACACACATTAGTAGTAATTTTGCTTCTTCTCTACTATCAAGCCCATGTAAAAAGTCTTTGCTGATGAATTCTTCCAGAACAAAAAAAAACAAAACGATTTGCAATAGGTTCAAAAGTGGAGATTTTTATTTTAGCAATTTCCCCTAACTGTGCTACCATGGCCGCGTAGGTGATAGACTGTGAGTCCTCACCTTCCACGCGACGGGTAGTTATGGGATTCATTGGGGCTGGCGTTTTGAGGTTGCTGAGGGATTCAATGCTTCCGTGATGGGAGGGTCTGGGGGTCCCTAGTCATTGCCATGTGCAGCATTCTCTGTTAGCTCCGCCCAATCCATCTGTAATCACTGTCACCTCTGAACTATTGCAAACACACACATCATTCCTTTTTATATCGGCAGCTGAGATTTTAGCATATCAATCTCACGCTTGCACGTTGAGTGATCAGCCTCGGAGATTCACTTTCTTTACTCACTTGATACAGAACTCCAACAGCAGCCTGCAAATTCATGCATTTTTTTGGTTGATTCTGTCACATCCTGCATCTCTTTCATTGTTTGAACATAGAACATTACAGCGCAGTACAGGCCCTTCGGCCCTCGATGTTGCGCCAACCTGTGAAACCAATCTGAAGCCTATCTAACCTAAACTATTCCATTATCATCCATATGTTTATCCAATGACCATTTAAATGCCCTTAAAGTTGGCGAGTCTACTACTTTTGCAGGCAGGGCATTCCAAACCCTTACTACTCTCTGAGTAAAGAACCTACCTCTGACATCTGTCCTATATCTATCACCCCTCAATTTAAAGCTATGTCCCCTCATGCTAGCCATCACCATCCGAGGAAAAAGGCTCCCACTGTCCACCCTATCTAATCCTCTGATCATCTTGTATGTCTCTATTAAGTCACCTCTTAACCTTCTTCTCTCTAATGAAAACAGCCTCAAGTCCCTCAGCCTTTCCTCATAAGACCTTCCCTCCATACCAGGCAACATTTTGGTAAATCTCCTCTGCACCCTTGCCAATGCTTCCACATTCTTCCTATAATGCGGCGACCAGAACTGTATGCCATACTCCAAGTGCGGCCGCACCAGAGTTTTGTACAGCTGCAACATGACCTCATGGCTCCGAAACTCAATCCCTCTACCAATAAAACCTAACACTCCGTACGCCTTCTTAACAATGCTATCAACCTGGGTGGCAACTTTCAGTGATCTATGCACATGGACACCGAGATCTCTCTGTTCATCCACACTACCAAGAATCTTACCATTAGCCCAGTACTCTGTATTTCTGTTACTCCTTCCAAAGTGAATCACCTCACACTTTTCCGCATTAAACTCCATTTGCCGCCTCTCAGCCCAGCTCTGCAGCTTATCTATGTCCCTCTGTAACCTGCAATATCCTTTCGCACTATCCACAACTCCACCGACTTTGGTGTCATCCGCAAATTTACTAATCCATCCTTCTACAGCCTCATCCAGGTCATTTATAAAAATGACAAACAGCAGTGGCCCCAAAACAGATCCTTGAGGTACACCAGTAGTAACTGAACTCCAGGATGAACATTTCCCATCAACCACCACCCTCTGTCTTCTTACAGCCAGCTAATTTCTGATCCAAACCGCTAAATCACCCTCAACCCCATGCCTCCGTATTTTCTGCAATAGCCTACCATGGGGAACCTTATCAAACGCTTTACTGAAATCCATATACACCAAACCAACCGCTTTACCCTCATCCACCTGTTTGGTCACCTTCTCAAAGAACTCAATAAGGTTTGTGAGGCACGACCTACCCTTCACAAAACCGTGTTGACTATCCCTAATCAAATTATTCCTTTCTAGATGATTATAAATCCTATCTCTTATAATCCTTTCCAACACTTTACCCACAACCGAAGTAAGGCTCACTGGTCTATAATTACCAGGGCTGTCTCTACTCCCCTTCTTGAACAAGGGGACAACATTTGCTAGTCTCCAGTCTTCTGGCACTATTCCTGAAGACAATGACGACATAAAGATCAAAGCCAAAGGCTCTGCAATCTCCTCTCTAGCTTCCCAGAGAATCCTAGGTAAATCCCATCCGGCCCAGGGGACTTATCTATTTTCACACCTACCAGAATTGCTAACACCTCCTCCTTATGAACCTCAATCCCGTCTAGTCTAATAGCCTGTATCTCAGTATTCTCCTTGACAACATTGTCTTTTTCCTGTGTGAATACTGACAAAAAATATTCATTTAGCGCCTCACCTGTCTCTTCGGATTCCACGCACAACTTCCCACTACTGTCCTTGACTGGCCCTAATCTTACTCTAGTCATTCTTTTATTCCTGACATACCTATAGAAAGCTTTAGGGTTTTCCTTGATCCTACCTGCTAAAGACTTCTCATGTCCCCTCCTGGCTCTTCTTAGCTCTCTCTTTAGGTCCTTCCTGGCTAACTTGTAACTCTCAAGCGCCCTAACTGAGCCTTCACGCCTCGTCTCTATACATAAGCCTCCTTCTTCCTCTTGCGCGTTATACTTCCTGGTAAACCTTATTGCAGTGGGTTAGAAACATAATCATCTGACTCGTTTGTTCCTGTTCTGCCACTTTTCCAAGTACATTACATTTACATTTCAAAAATGTACATAGTAAGAGGGAAGGTGCAGAGAACGACACTAATGTGGTTAGCTCATCTTCTTTAATAGAAACGCAACAAACAGATTCTGAATTGGGAGAGTTATACCCTGCTGCTTACACAAAAATTGAACCAAATCCCTGAAATTTTAAAGATGAAGGAGTGATTTTATTGAAGTTTTCAAGACATTAATGGAAAAAGTTAGGGTAAATAGAGAGAAATGAATACTCATGACCAGGGAGTCTAGGACTAGGATACAGTTTAAATAATGAAAGAACATATGCAGCAGTGAGATTAGGAAATGTTCCCACACACAAGGAACGGTACAGGTTGGAATTCTCTTCCACATATGACAATAGGTCGATGGATAGATTTTCATTAACCAAAGGTATTAAGGGATGTAGATCAATATTCTAAAGAATTGTGTTCTGTAACTAGTGTGCTGATACCAAGATAACTAATTCTCATCCACACCATTGTACACATTTTCATGGACACAGGTTCATCAACATTTCTTTGCTCTTAAGCAAATTCAAAACTAATTCAGCTCATTTACCAATAATTTTATGAATATTTACTGTGTATAAAAACCTTACCCTAGTATATCCTCAGAACAGCTCCCCCTAATCTCCAATAATTGCTGGAATGGGGTTTTCCATCGCACGAAAGCAGATCTGAACAATCATAAATTCAGTCTTTCAAATAGTGATATTTTTGTTTCTTGTTGTCAGGATTGGAAAATCACAGCAAATCACTAAAAGATTACATAGGCTGAGAAAACAAGGTGTAGAGCTGGATGAACACAGCAGGCCAAGCAGCATCAGAGGAGCAGGAAGGCTGACACTTCAGGTCCAGACCTTTTTTCAGAAAATGTTTTTTTTTGGAACAGAGGCGACTGAGGAGTGATTTGGTTGAGGTGTAAAAGTTTCTGCAGAGTCCAGATAGAGCAGATGGTAAGATATTGTTAATCAAGTGTTGGTTGTCCAACCTTAGTTAACCTGATGAAATTAAATGTTGATTAACCATGGATACTAGAGTCACACATGAGGAAACTGCTTGACAACTGCAGGTTTCATTCTGTGAAAGGCACACTAAGATCACTAGATCAGAATTGC
Organism: Rhincodon typus; assembly: GCF_021869965.1. Taxonomy (NCBI): domain Eukaryota; kingdom Metazoa; phylum Chordata; class Chondrichthyes; order Orectolobiformes; family Rhincodontidae; genus Rhincodon; species Rhincodon typus. The sequence continues at coordinate 59,946,526 of NC_063343.1, forward strand.
CTGATGTAAAATTGTAACAAATTAGATGGCTAGATAGTAATCATCTAACATCCATGTTCAAAAATTCAAAAAACCTCCAGTAAATGTGTGGGGCATTTTTTATTGCTGTAAAAAAAACCTGCAGGCTGTTCAAGCTTCTCTTTTCAGAGAATATTAACCCCCAGGTACATGGAATTAGCAATCTTACTTAAGCATCTAAACTTACAACTACTTTACTGTAATGCTGTATTTGTTGTTTGACTCATCAGATTACTTCTTAAATGATTATATTGTCAGGTTAGAAGTGCAACTGATCTTATCAAACTTCATGGTCCTTTGGCTGTGAGCAATGGGCTGAAAAAAACTGCTTTTAAAAGCTCATGATTGCAAAACTCAGAGTAAAATTCTGAAAGTAAATGTGATTTTGCAGAACTTTCCAATGTGGGAATAAGACCACGAAACTTTGGAGTAAAAGTAGGCCATTCAGCTTATCAATTCTGCTCATTCAATGAGATCATGGCTACTTCAATAATCTTAATGTCACATTCCTGCCTTTATCCCATAAACCTTAATTTCCTTACTGATTAAAAATCTGCCTGTCTTGGCCTTGAATGTATGCAATGTCCCAACCTTTCCAGCCCCCTGTGGTAAAGAATTCCACAGGTTCACTACCCTCTTAGAGAAGAAATTCCTCTTCATCTCTATATTTTATGTGACTCCTGACTTGGAGATTTTCTCTATAGTCCCAGGCTCTTCCATAAAGGGAAACATCCTCTTTGCACCTATCCTGTCAATTCTCCTAAGAATCTTGTATGTTTCAATAAGTCGCTTAGTCATCCTCATCACTTTCTTTCTGTCATTGGGAGCTGTTCAGATGACATTCCCAGGTATTTTTCCACTACCCTGGGGCTGTTTCAGCTTGTTCCTGCGCAACTACTTTCTCCCTATTTGTTAAAAACCAAAAGAACTGTGGATGCTGTAAATCAGGAACAAAAACAAAGTTGCTGGAAAAGCTCAGCAGGTCTGGCAGCATCTGTGAAGGAGAAAACAGAGTTAACGTTTCGGGTCCGATGACCCTTCCTCAGAACCTATTTGTTATCTGTTAGCTCTCCCCTTGTCCATCTTCTCAACACCTACTTATCAAATGCACTAAAGTTTCCACTTTGCTGGCCATATCTATCTCCTTGGAGGTTAAATCATTCCACACATCCTTTCCCCACCAGTCACGTCTGAGGGCCCCCTACTGTTTCTTGAACAGAAACCGAGCCAGTCACAATCCTCCAGCACACACCTTTGCTTAACTGAGCTTATTCTTGCAATGAACAGCTTCTCCTTTAACTCAACTTACTTCCTTTTGCTATGAAGACTGTAGTGATTGGAACCAAGTGATTCTCATTGGCAATGAGATCCTTGATTGGAATGGTTAACCTAGGCCAATCAGGGAGCCTTGGCTGACAGATATAAACAGGCAATTCAGACAGTCTCCTCAGTCTAGTGACTGGCCCTGAGTTGGATGGTCAGAGTCTATGTACTGTGCACATGTAGCTAAAGGGTGGCTTGGTGATGGTTTTCCAGCCTCTATGCAGATTTTAAATATATTGGTGGATTCTACTTTTGCTATTCTGTTTGACAATGAGTTCCACCCCCTCATCTCCCTTCTAATCCTTCTACCAACTATTTTAAATCTATGCCCCACAAACACTGCCTTTCCAGCTGTGTTATCTCAGCGCCACACAGCCTTGTACACCTCAACCAATTCTCCTGTCAGTCTCTTCTGTTCCAAATAAAGCATTTGCAGTCTATTTAATCTTTATGCATTGCTGCAATTTTATAGTCTTGGCAACAGCCTCATAAATTTCCTTCTTACCCTCTCTGGTGCAATTACAACCTTTCTGGAATGAAATGTCAAGAAATCCATGCAGCACTCAAGTTGTGGTCAAAACTAATGCTTTATATAGCTTCAGCATAATCTCACTTCTCTTATATTCTGTGCCTCAACTAATGAAGGAAAGCATTCATAGAGTCATAAAGCCATATAACATAGAAACAGACACTTCAGCCTAACTTGTCCATGCTGACCAGGTTTCCTAAACTAAACTAGTCCTACTTGCCTGCATTTGGCCAATATCCCTCCAAACCTTTCCTATCGATGTACCTGTCCAAATGTCTTTTAAATGTTGTAATTGTACTCACCTCTACTACTTCTTCTGGCAGCTTGTTCCATATACGTACCACCTTCTGTGTGAAAAGTTGCCCCTCAGGTACCTTTTAAATCTTTCCCCTCTCACCTTAAACGTACACCCTCTAGTTTTGGACTCCCCTACCCTGTAGAAAAGACTTTGACTATTCATCTTGTCTATGCCCCTCATGATTTCATAAACCTCTACAAGGTCACCCCTCAGCCTCCTATGCTACAGGGAAGAAAAGTCCCAGCCTATCCATTCTCTCCTTATAACACAAACTCTCATCCTTGTGAATCTTTTTTGCGCCTTTTCCTGTTTAATAACATCCTTCGTACAGCAGCATGACCAGAATTGTTTGCAGTACTGAAAATATTGTCTTATCAATCTCTTGTAACATGAAATTCTAATTCCTGTACTCAATGCTCTGACTGATGAAGACAAGTGTTCCAAATGCCTTCTTCACCACTCTGTCTACCTGTGATGCCACCTTCAAGGAACTATGTACCTGCACCCCTAGCTCTCTCTGTTCAACAACACTCTCAGGGCCCTACCATTAATGTATAAGTCCTGCCCAATTTGTCTTACCAAAATGCAACACCTCACATTTATCTAAATTAACTTCCATCTGCCATTCCTGAGTCCCTGGCCCAGTTGATCAAGATCCCATTGTACTCTTAGATAACATTCTTCACTGTCCACTATACCACCAATTTTAGGTCTCATCTGCAAACTCACTGACCATGCCTTCTATATTCTCATCCAAATCATTTATATAAATGGCAAACAACAATGGACACAGCACTGATCCTCTCGACACACCACTGGTCGCAAGTTCCAGTCTGAACAACACTGTTCTACCACTACCCTCTGTCTCAGACTGTCAAGCTTATTTTGTGTCCAATTGGCTAGATCTCTCTGGATCCTATGTGATCTGGCCTTACTAACCAGTCTACCATGTGGAACCTTGTCCCTATGCCTTACCCACCTACCCTGCTACCTTCAGATGTCAGTGGATGTTCAATCTCAAATATCCCTCACTCCCTCTACACTATTCAGTATCCTCCCACTTATTGTGTATTCCTTTGCCTTTCTTTTTAACCTGTCCAGCTGCATCATTTCACACTTATCTTGGTTGAGTTACATTTGCCACTTTTCTGTCTGTATAACCAGTCATTGATAGCTTGTGGAAGTCTAATGCTCCCCTCCTTACCACCAACTACACAGCAATTGTTTCTATCATCTGCAAACTTCCTGGTCCTGGCCCTTAATTTAACTCCAAATCACTAGTATATTCCACAAAGAACAGAGACCCCAATAGAAACAGCCTTGCAATCACAAAAACATTCATAAATTACAACCTTTGCATCTTGCACTGGGTCAATATTATATGCAGCTTGCTCCACTCCCCTCAATCTTATTCTTTTTAATTTTACTTTTCAACCAATCTGACGTGTAGAATTTTGTCAAAAGCTTTGATGGTTTCCATGTCACCCGCAGGAATTGTGCCATCAGCTCCTTTTTACCTTCTCAAAAAAAGGTCCATTTAAGATATTTGGACACAATCATCCCTGAACAAATCTAAGCTGAATATTCTTAAATATTTCATGCCTGTCGAAGTGACAGTTTATTATGTAACTCAGAATTGATTCCAATAATTTGCCAACAAGTAGTTTGTTTAATTTTTTAATAATGTCACAATGTTGACAGTCCTCCAATTCTCCCTCACCACCACCTGTATCCAGTGAGGATTGGGAAACAATGGTCAAACACTCATTATTTCCCCCCAACTTCTTTTAACAGCTTAGGATACATTTTATCTGGTCCTAGTGATTTATCTCCTTTCAAGGATACTAATTCCTTCAATACTTCCTCTCTCCATATGTTTATTACATCCAATATGTAAGAGATCCAATACATCTCTTATGCTTAGCAACATTGTCCTCATTGTCCTCCTCTTTTGTGAAGACAAATGCAAACTATTCATTAAAAACCATAGCTACATATTCTATCTTGATATAAAAGTTATTTATTTTGTCTTTTATTGGTCTCAATCTTTCCTAAGTTATCTTCCTACTCTTAATGTATTGGTAAACATATATGGATTCCCATGATTTTGCTTCCCAATATTTTCATCATCTCTCTTTGCATTCCAAATTTCTTTATCAATTTCATCACTTCCACTTACTATATTATACGAGTCATACAGCATGGAAACGGACCCTTTGGTCCAACTAGTCCAACCTGCCTGCATTTGGCTCATATCCCTCTAAACCTTTCCTATTCATGTTCTTGTCCAAATGTCTTTCAAGTGTTGTAACTTCAAGTGCATCCACCACTTCCTCTGGCAGTTCTTTCCAGACACCAGCTACTGTCTGCGTAAGAAGTTGTCTCTCATGTCCTTTTTAAATCTTTCTCCTTTCACCTTAAAAATATGCCCCCTACTTTTGACTTCCCTCATCTTAGGGAAAATAACTTTGCTATCCACCTTATCTATACCCGTATCTATAAACCTCTATAAGGTCATCCCTCTTTCTTGACTTTTTTCAGTATTCAGGTCTTGATGTCTGACATATGGTTTCTTTTACTGCCTTATCTTGCCCTATTTGCTCATTGAAATCTGGATGATCTAGATTTGGCTGTCCTACTCTTCTCCTCTGTGGGTACATATTTACTGTGAGCCACTTGAATCTCCGCTTGAATGTCTCCCACTGTTTCGACACTGATTTATCTTCAATTAGTTGTTTTCAGTTCACTTTTGTTGAATAACTCCTTGACTTAGTAAAATTGGCCTTACCAATTTAGAAATGCAACTCCTGTTCTGTCTTTTCCTTTTCGATAATTATTTTTAAACTACATAAATTAGGATCCCTACCACCAAAATGCTGACTCCCACACAACCACCACCACCGCAGGCACTCATTTTAACTGTCCAGCCTCATTTTCTAAAACAAAGTCCAGTTTCTGTTCTGAGTAAGGGTCACTGGACCCAAAATGTTACTTCTGATTTTTTTCTTCACAGATTTTGCCAGACCTGCTAAGCTTCTCCAGCAACTTCTGTTTTTGTCCCACCTGCTGTTGTTGGACTTGCCGCATACAGGCCATAAAGGTTCTTTTAAGCACATATCAAGAATTCTGTTCCTTCCATTTATTTCAACTTAAAACTATTACAGACAATGTTGAGGTAGTAAAATCCCTTGCTATAACAGATGTACTGTTTTTGCATTTCTTAGAGATTTACTTACATATTTATTTCTATCTCCGTCTGACCATTTAAGGCTCTGACCCCTTTGTTGTTGCTTTGTTCCAGTGCTATTCAGATTACCACTTCCACTTCTTTTTCCAGTACATCGATGACTATATTTGATTTCCAGCTCTTGCCTTAATGGAGAAAATTTCATTAAGGTTGTTGACTTGCTTGCCGAGCTGGTTGGTTGTATTTCAGATGTTTTGTCACCATGCTAGGTAGCATCATCAGTGCAGTCTTCGATGAAGCGATTTTGATGTACTCCGCTTAGAATTTATATGATACCGCCTGTTGAAGTGTTTTGTGTGGTTTCCGGTTCTTTTATGCAAGGGTTTGTATATGGTGTCCAATTCCACATGTTTATTGATTGCATTATGGGAGGAGAACTAGGCCTCTAGGAATTCCCGTGCATGTCTATGGTTGACTTGAGCTAAGATAGTCACGTCGTCCCAGTTAAATTAATGGCCTTCATCATCCGAGTGTACTGAAATGAGGGAAAGTTCGTCATGTCGTTTTGCTGCTAGCTGATGTTCGTGTATCCCGATGGCTAGTTTCCTTCCTGTCTGGCCGATGTAATGTTTTTGGCAGTCCTTGCACAATATTTTGTACACCACATTGGTCCTGCATGTCGTGGGTATGGGGTCTTTGGTCCTTGTGAGTGTTTGTCATAGTGTGGCTGTAGGTTTGTGTGCTATCTTGATTCCTAGTGGTCGTAGGAGTCTCGTTGTCAGTTCCGATATGTTCTTAACATACGGTAGCATGGCCAGTGTATTAGGGTGTATTGTGTCCTCTTGGTGCTGTCTATCTAGTAGGCATCTGCGGATGAAGTTGGGATATCCATTGAGGTGCTCTTCCTCCTTCTTGCGAAGGTCAGGTATGTTGCAGTGGGTTGAGGCCCATTTGAATAGTGTGCTTACACAGCTTTGTTTGTGGACGTTGGAGTGATTGCTGTGGAAATTGAGGATTTGAGTGTGGGTTGCATTCCTGTATACTGTGGTTGGAAATTCCTTGTTCGTCATTCATTCTACCCTGACATCTAGGAACGGAAGTTGATTGTTGCTTTCCTCTTCTCTTCTGAATTTGATTCCGGTGAATACATTGTTGATGGGGTGATGTGTCTCTTCTAACTTTGTGCGTTTATTGATGACATATGTGTCATTCACGTATCATATACACAGTTTTGGCTGTATGAGGGGGTGGTGTCTTGCATTCCAATCTTTGCATGACTGCCTCTGCAATAAGTCCTGAGATGGGTGACCCCATGGGTGTGTGATTAATCTGTTTGTATACTTGACCGTTAAAGGTGAAGTGTGTGGTGAGGCATAGAACAGGCCATCACCACCAAACAACACAGGATCAGAATTGAGAAGAGAGACAAATTACAGGAGAAACTGACCGAACTGATCTACCACGAAGACAAGGACAACAACAAACTGGGCTCATGGGTGGGAAACCTATCCAACAGGCCACTTACAAAAGCCAAGAAAGCTGTCCTAATATGCGGACTAAACTATAACCGCAGAGATGCGAATAGAACAGACTTCATGGCAGCTCTGGAAGCTACACCAGAAAATAATGGACACATGGACGAAACTCAACAGGCTATCCAACAGACGAGAATCCCTGCCTTGAACTGGAGGAATGATTGGGGCACCCTAAACACATCAGAGAGAAAAACACTCAAAGGACTCAAAAAAGACAGGGACATCATACCTACCAGTGGAAAAAGGGCACATGACCGTCATTATGAACAAACCAGACAATATTGAAAAAGCACAGGCTCTGCTTGCACCTAGAGACACTTACTAACAGGTGGAGATAGACCCAACACTGAAGCTAGGAAATAGGATCACCCAAACACTGAAGAGACTAAGGAATGCAGGACAAATAACCAAGACAGACTACATAAAAATGAAACCCCCGCTTCTATGGACTTCTTAAAGTACACAAAGCAGACATCCCCCTCAGACCCATTGTCTCCTTACCAGACACACCTACATACAAGCTAGCCAAGGACCTCCAACAAAGACTGAAACACCTGGTTGATGGATCACCCACTCTATCTACTCAACCCAGGAATTCCTTAATAACCTCAGGAACATCAAAATCAACGATGATGAGATTATGGTATCCTTTTACGCTACAGCGCTATTCACGTCCATTGACATCTCACTAGCCAAAGAAACACTGGTCACATTACTGGAAGAAACAGAAATGCTGACTGACAACTCCAACAGGAAGGACAACATACTCAGACTATTGGACCTATGCCTCACCACCCACTTCACCTTTAACAGTCAAGTATACAAACAGATTAATGGCATACCTATGGGGTCACCCATCTCAGGACTTATTGCAAAGGCTGTCATGCAAAGATTAGAATGCATGACCCTCCCCACATACAGCCAAGACTGTAGATAAGATACGTGGACGACACATATGACATCATTAAATGCACTAAGTTGGAAGAGACACAACACGTCATCAACAATGTATTCACCAGAATCAAATTCATAAAAGAGGAGGAAGACCATAATCAACTTCCGTTCCTAGATGTCAGGGTAGAATGAATGACGAACGGGGAATTCCTAACCCGCAGTATACAGGAAGGCAACCCACACTGACCAAATCTTCAATTTACGCAGCATTCACTCTAACATCCACAAACAAAACTGTGTAAGCACACTATTCAAACGGGCCTCAACCCACTGCAACACACCCGACCTTCGCAAGAAGGAGGAAGAGCACCTCAATGGATATCCCAACTTCATCCGCAGATGCCTCCTAGACAGACAGCACCAAGAGGACACAATACACCCTAATACACTGGCCATGCTACCGTATGTTAAGAATATATCGGAACTGACAACGAGACTCCTACGACCACTAGGAACCAAGATAACACACAAACCTACAGCCACACTACGACAAACACTCACAAGGACCAAAGACCCCAGACCCACGACATGCAGCACCAACGTGGTGTACAAAATACCGTGCAAGGACTGCCAAAAACATTACATCGGCCAGACAGGAAGGAAACTAGCCACAATAGATACACAAACACCAGCTAGCAGCAGAATGACACAATGAACCTTCTCTCAATTTAGTTCACTCAGACAATGAAGGCCATCAATTTAACTGGGATGACGTGAACGTCCTGGTTCAAGCCAACCATAGACACGCACAGGAATTCCTAGAAGCCTAGTTCTCCTCCCATAATACAATCAATAAACATGTGGAATTAGACCCCATATGTAAACCCTTGCAAGAAAGAACCGGAAATGACGCAAAACACTTCAACGGGCGATATCATATAAATACTAAGTGGTGTAGAACAACATCGCTTCCTTGGAGACTGCACTGATGATGGTACCTTGCATGGAGACTAAACCTTTGAACTGTAACCAGCCAGCACCATGAGCAAATCAGCAAACTCACGCACAACCTGAGCTATAAATCTTCGTAAGAAAATTTCATTAACTTTGATTCTAATTTTCACCATCATCTGAACTTCACATGATTTATTTCTGACTCTTCCTTTCCTTTCCTGTCCCCATAAGCTCACTGATCTCCACAGTTACCTCAAGAATATTTGCTCACAACTTGGTTCTAGCAAGAACTCTACATTTTCCTTGTTTGTGCATGTCACTTCCTTTTGTTATGAGGTGTTGTCTTCCATTCTAGCCCTTTTGTTACATCATCCCCTTAGCTCAAATTAGAAATTCCCACCATGCCCCTATTGATCATAGATAATTTCTGTTACATTTTTTTACATCTTTGCTGTCATTCTTCCATTAAACAAGGATAGGGGCTCCCTTGTCTAACCTAGCAGACTCTACATTCATCCTCCACCAAATATATTGACCATTCTCTCCACATTCCCATGGGTTTGTTTCCTCAGTGACACCCTGGTGCTCTATCAGATTCAACACCTTGACCCTCTTCCTAAAGTACCTTAAAATGCAAACACAGGAAATGCCTCACCTGTCCAATCAGGTTATAGTCCAGTGCCTGAAAGTCTCCTTCCAGTTAAAACTACAAGTTACTTAGAGTACTTTCAATTTGGTATACTGTATTTCCTGTTCATATTTAGCCTCCAGTACATCAAGAAGACTGAGCAGAGATTGAGTGAGCACTTTATGGAACACTTCCATTTAATCTACAAGTCTGTCCACAAGTACGTGGTTTCTTGTGGTTTTAATTCTTGACATTGCTCTGATGTTGTCTGCCTTTTTTGAAGCCTTCTATACTAGATTGATGAGGCACTAAGTAAGTGTGAGGAACAACATCTCATTTTTGAACCTGTTTGCAGTCTCTTCGGCTCAACTTTAAATTCACAAACATCAGCCTCTGCTTCTGTTTCTTAAAAAATATGAATGGCAGCTGTTGCCAAGGGTTCTGCGTTTTCCCATTAACATCTCCTCTAAAAGCAGCTTTCCTGTTTTGCTACCTAACTTTTGTCTTGCACTCTCTTTTTGCCATGTTATCTCTCGAGTTCCTGTCCTAGCAAAGAATTTTCCTTTTAAATCTTTTCCTCCTCCTCTCCATTTGTTGCCTCTACGCTTGGACTGAGTTGGATTCAATGCTCCTCTGATGGCAGATCTGAAGGCTGGGAAAGAACATAAAATCCAATGGGCCCTAAACCCATGATTTACTTCCCCACTGTCCTTGGCCTCAATTGTACTAATTGGATATATTGGATATCCCACGAGCCAGTAAGCCAAATGAGGCCCGTAAGTAGCCAATTACTAGCCATGTAAGGGATTCATCCCATGACTGCTGATGTTTAGCTTTGCAAGAAATTAATATTATTTTGAAAATCAATATAGCAAACGGATGATTGTTACTAAATTCAATTTATGAGCAATGGGAAGTCCATCAGTTGGATAAGCACTATTGTGATTGCATTAAGGAAATGATAAAAGAAGATAACATTTTGATTTACGTTCTGGAAATTATTGGTAGTTGCTAGACAATATCTTGATTATAGATGCATGAATCAGCAGCTTTCTTGTAAATCTTTAGAATATTTGGAGATCTGAGGTAAAATAATTCCTCTTAGTGAATCATGGAGATCATCAGTTGGTATTTCCCATTTCCTCTGATTGAGTTAATTCATTTTTGGTGTCAGAAATTTTGTATAAAGCAGAGGGCAACAAGCAAAAAGGCATAGCGACTGTAGCAAAGAACAGAAACCAGAGCTTTGCAAGTGCTTCAAAGCAAAATGCTCAACATCTACCTATTTCTATTCAGCTGCTGTGTGATTACCCTTGAAACATGCTCTTTTGAAATACTTTGTGAAATTCAGCGGGGTATTGGTGAGCTGAATAATTTAACAGTGAGTTTAATTTCTATTGTCTGTAACTGCAATATTTTGAATATTAGATATTGTATATATATGCTTCAAGTGTGCCTGGTGATCCTTAGTGCATTATTTTGTTTTATAGGTATAGAAGAAGTCATGTTTATAAACTTTATATTGAAGTACCAGGATATGTTATAAGCACAATTTTCCATTTATGATGTCTAATTGGAGTATTATTTTCTTCTTGTAGCTATTGGGAAACTTATCAACACCAAACACTGTTGGGGTATGCAATTCAACTATTTATATCTTTATCACTGATCTGAATATAAGATTTAATTGTAGATATGTTCAAATGTTTCAAAACATTCAGGCAGTTCGGTCTGAATTCATGTTTTGCAAAGCTAAAGTAAATTGATAATTTTTTTGTAAGAGCTCAATTGTTAAAATGTTTCATTCAGGTTTACAATTTAATTGACAATGTTAAATATGCTTAGGCATTGTTCCATTGTAACTCCTGATTTCAAAGCAGTACAGGATGTTGATTTTCTGGCATGGTTCATGCAGTCTGCACATCAGACTGATTGTAGAGATGTTCTGCCCAGCTGCTAGATACTTCAGTGAGACACTGCCAGCTCACAATTGCAACACCACAATCCCAACATCGCAAGTTCTTCCCCTGTCAGGGATTTACCTGGGGAATCAAAGTACTGAAATCGGTCCAGCCACAGTGAGCAAATTGTCTCTAGAGTCATAACAAGACATCAGCAGCGCATTCCAGTTATTGGTTCCAATTTCAATCCAGTCTCGGTCTCAAATTTTAGAATATTCACTGTATGCAATACATTGACTATGCAGCACATCAAATTTCGGCTCTAAAGTGCCCTTTGTGCTGAATAAACATCTGTAACCTTAACAAGGGCAAGATGAAAATACAATAAATAACAATCTAGAGAAATGTGGAAATACAGGATCTGTCAGGTCTCAGCCAGAGTAGAAGACAAAAAACAGTTATAAACTAATTAGAAATTACTGGAAAACCTCAGCAGGTCTGGCAGCATCTGTGCAATGAAATCAGTTCACATTTCGGGTCTGTTGGCACTTCCTCAGAACTGGACCCGAAATGTTAACTCTGACTGCTCTCCACAAATGCTGCCAGACCTGCTGAGCTTTACCAGCAATTTCTGTTTTTGTTTCTGATTTCCAGCATCCATAGTTCTTTTGGTTTTTTTCTTTTCTTAGTTATAAACTAATGCCTTATTAGCTTATTGTCACTATTGCATAGTCTTTTTAAAAAGGAATATTATATACTCACAACAATATACATATTTCTCTACATTTTCTTTCATTTAGAATGAAAGCTGTATTCAGAAAACAATTGAGATATTCCATGAAGGACTAAACTTATTGGACGTTCCAAATGAAAGCCGCACAAGAATAACTTCAAACTTAAAGAAATTGAGAAGCATATTCATGGTAATTACATTTGAGTTTGTACATTCCATTCAATAATTGGTCAGAAATGTCTCCACACCTTATTGCAATCTTGTACATCACTATGATCCATGGGTAAATATATTTCATTGAGTAATTTTTAACCACTATGTGTATTGGCTTGCCATTGCTTGGCCTATACATTGAAATGACTATTTGGTAAATATACTTTGGAGATAATGGCTCAATGATACTTCAACAACATTTGGAAACTCAATTTTTCTATAGGATAAAATTGTAAGAAAAAATAGTTCTGAAACCTTATGAGTCAAATGTTGGATCAATATCCATTTTTCTGAATGCATTTTCAGGTTGGTGAATCTAACTGTTCATCAGTATCAACAAAAGATTTGGAACTAGGAGGATTCCTGATGAAATTTAAAAACTTTATAGCGTGGCTACTCGTTGATGTGTGCTCAAAGAAAAGGAACCTGAGACGTCTGAGGAGAAACAAGCTACTCAGTGATTTTGCCTAATACCCTCCTGAAGTTTTTATAGCAGCAGATTCATAGTCCCCAATACAAAGGTTAAATTAATATTTTACAAATTTCTATTATGTATATTTCCAAATTTAAGAACAAAGCCCAAAGAACACTTGTTTGTGTAGACATTATGATATGTATGTTGAATAATCCATAAATATGAAAGCATTGCACTGAATTTTACTTACCTTTGTATTATTTCTCGAATAATAGATTAAGGATTCAGCAGAACTGTTTGGGTAGAATTTTAATGAAATGCTTCAGATAAAAAAGGAGAAACATTTTCATTGGCTGATTATATATTAAGCAAGGGAAATATAATGCCCATCTCGTCCCCGCCTCCTTGACCGGTCCGTCTTTTCTCCCACCTCACTGACCAACCCCCACCCCCACTTCCTACCTACTAGCCTCATCCCCACCTCCTTGACCTGTCTGTCTTCCCTCCCACCTACCCGCCCCTCCCTCCTCACTGACCAACCCCCATCCCAACTCTCTACCTACACTCACCTTTACTGGCTTCATCCCTGCCTTCTTGACCTGTCCATCTTCTCTCCATCTATCTGCTCCTCTATCCACCTTCTATCATCGCCTTCCCCCTCTCTCTATTTATTTCAGAGCCCCCATCCCCTCCCCCATTTCTGAAGAAGGGTCTAGGCCCGAAATGTCAGCTTTCCTGCTCCTCTGATGCTGCCTGGCCTGCTGTGTTCATCCAGCTCCACACTGTGTTATCTCAGATTCCAGCATCGGCAGTTCCTACTATCTCCAAGGTTGAAAGAAGATTTGATAGAGTTTTCAAAATCTCGGATGGGCTGCAAAGCATAATCATGGAGAATTCACTCCTGCTTTGAAAAGAAAGAAATAAAAAAGAGGGCATAGATTTAAAGTGATATGTAAAAGAACCAGGATCGGCAGTTCCTACTATCTCCGAAATATAATGCTTCTTTTTTTTCTATCATCCAATAACATATTTATATCAGAGTTCAGTATATTTGTCTGTATTTGATGGAAATACCAGCTTTGAAGAAAAGTTTACATTTTTAAAGTGACCTGAAAGCAATAAATTAAGATGAGCAACACCTAGGCTAAAAGCATTTAGGTAGAAATAACAGATCCAAATTTATCATTTTGGTTATGTGAATAGAGCTATGGTCCTACTGATTTACAGAAATAAATACATTGAAATCTCACAGATAATATAGATAAATGAGATATAAAGGTTGTGAAAATTATGAAGACTGTTAATTTATTTATGATAAATGCTCTATTAAGGCTATACCAGGAAGCTACTGATTGCTATTGTGGAAAATGAAAGGAAACACATGACTGATATGATTGATATAAATTATTAATATTTATTTATAATGTATTGCAATTGTTTCTGATGTTTATTGTCATATAAACATAAACTATTTCTCAGCAAAGCAAAAGCGTATTAAATTATTCTTTCATCTGATATAAACATGGTTGGAAAGACAGTTATGGACCATCTTGAGTTGCTGTTGAACTAAGTAACTTGCTATTTTCTAAAGGTAGTTAAGGGCCAAACTCACTGCTATGAGTCTGGAATTACATGTAGACGAGACCAGGGAAGGACAGCAGATTTATTTCTCTTAAGGATATTAACAGAATCAAAATATTCTTAACACCAATCAATTATAATTTCATAGTCACCATTACTGAGACTTAACCGTTTTTTTATGTAAAAACATATATTTTCAAAGAAATATCAGATCGAAACATTATCACAAACAGAACTATTTTGTAGACTAATTACTATAATCAGTAGGTCATTGTACAATTTGTTTAGGACAATGCAATTTACATTCTTCAGAATGTGTTCAGAACTAGTTCAATAAGAATATTGATAGTTCTATCACTACATAAACAAATTCTGAGTGGCACACTCAACCATCAAATGCATTTATATCAATACATACAGACATGAATTATGACAATTCAAATCATGCAAAATATCTTTCATGTCATAAATCACATTTTTTAACTCAAAAGACTTCAACTTGATGCAGTTCATATCTTACAAAATAAGGAATAAAACAGTGAACTTGGAGGTTGCTGCTCAATCTTCAAATATTTGTAAGTGAACTGAGTTTAAACTTCACAAGTTTCTGTGATGGGATTCTGAACACAAGACCTCAGGGATTTGCTTGCATCCATTCTGGATTATAATCCTGTGACATTACTATTATACCACCAGGTTTCCTCACATTAGTAAAAAAAAACTTCATTTGATAATTTTGTTATGATCTTGGTAGAAACACTTAACATTTGAGGAAATTAGAATTCCCAGTCATTAACTGAAGAGACCACACAAGATTTCAAGTTAGAATGGAAAAAGTTTTTACTGACTAAAGAGAACAAGAAATATCAACACCATCTCATAAGTATTTACACTTTCAAAGCAACTTCCTGAAAAGAACTGCCCCATTCTACATTTAAGTTGAATCAGTTTCTGGAATGTCCATTTAGCCAAATTGTATTTTAGCTTTCAAGGTTTTACTGTAGCCTTCTACTTTTCCTGCACATTGAGGAAATCTCCACCATGTTGGTTAACGATATCAGCATGTTAAGTGGGATAGATTTTGAACCGATCACACATCTCAACACTGAAATACATGGGGCGCACTGCACCATCAGTTGCATGAGAATTGTACTCAAACACAATCTACAACTATATGTCATGGCAAATTCCTTTCTCTACAATTACCATTAAGACAGCATCAACCCTGGTTCAACAAAGACTATGGGACATGTCCACCTGGTGAGTTTATGACATTGGATTACTTGCGTCCCCAAAAATATAAGCAGCAAGGGATAGAGAGGGCTAAGCAATCCCACAACCAAAGGATCAGGTATAAGCTCCATAGTCCTGCCACATCCAGTCATGAATGATGGTGGACAATTATAAAGATCTCACTGGAAATGATTCTGCAAATATCCCTATCCTCAATGATGGGACAGCACAGAAAATCAGTGCAAAAGATAAGGCATTTGGAAAAATAGCTAGAAATACTAAGTGGATGATTTACCTGAACCTCGTCAAAAAGTCCCCAGTATTGCAGCTGCTAACTTTCAACCAGTTCCATTCACTTCAAGCAAAACAAAAAAATGGATGAAGATGCTGGATACTGCAAAGGCCTTGATCCAGTCAATTTTCCTGCAATAGTACCGAAGACTTGTGCTCCAGAACTTGCCAGCCCACTAGCCAAGCTGTTCCAGTTCAGTTACAACATTGGCATCTACCCAACAATATGGAAAATTGCACAGGAATGTCCTGTACTCAAAAATCTAGACAGATCCAAGCCAGACCATTACTGCCCCATCAGTCTACTCTCAATTATCAGTGAAGTGCTGGAAGGTGTCATCGGCAGTGCTATGTGTGGTACTTGCTTAGCAACAACCTGCTCACTGATACTCAGTTTTGAGCTTTGGTCCACTCAATTCACACATCTCCTGACCTTATGACCTCATGCCTCAGTTCAAAAATGGACAAAAGTGATGAAATCCAGAAGTGGTTGAAAGTGACAGCCCTTGACGTCAAGGCAGCATTTGACTGAGTGTGGCATCAAGAAGCCCTAGCAAAACCGGAGTCAATGGCAAACAGGAGAAAACCTCTGTTGTTTGGTGTTGTACCTAGCTCAAATGAAAATGTTTATGGTTGTTAGAAGTCAGTTATTTTAGCTTTATTTCTGCAGGAATTCCTCAGGGTAAAGCCCAAGACACAAACAGTTTTGGTGGCTTCAGCAATGACCTTCCCTCCATCACAAGGTCTGGAGTGGAGATGTTCACCAGTCATTGCATAATATTCAGTACCATGTGTGACTCTTCACGTACTGAAGTAGTCCGTGTTCAAATACAGCAAGACCTGGACAATATCCAGGCATGGGCTGATAAGTGGCAAGTATCATCTTGCGACACAAGTGCCAGGCAATTACCATGTCCAGAAAATGAGGATTTAACTATCAGTCCTTGGCATTCAATGGAATCAATAACACTGATTTACTCACTATCAACACCCTGAGTGTTACTATTGACCAGAAATTGAATGGAGCCAGCCTTAAAAATATCATGGTTATGAACTTAGGCTAGAAGCTAGGAATCGTGGAGCGAGTAATTCAACTTCTGACTTCTGAAAGCCTGTCCAACGTCTATGAGGCACAAGTCAGAAGTGTGAGGGAATATCCACACTTGTCTGGATGGCTGCAGCTCCAACAACATTCAAGAAGCTTGACAGTCTCCAGAATAAAGTAGCCCTCTTGTTTAGTAACATATCCACAAACATTCACTCCCTCCACTACTGACAGTATCAGTAGTGTATACCGTATATGAGATGCAGTCTGGAATTCATCAGTACTCCTTAGATAGCATCTTTAAAACAGATGACCACTGCCACCCAAAAGGATAAGGCCAGTAGGTATGTGAGAACACCCCCACCATCAAGTTCCCCTCCAAGCTACACATCATCCTGACTTGGAAATGTATCACTGATCCTTCACTATCATTGAATGAAATCCTGAAACTTCTTCTCCAATGTACCTACATATATTGACAGCAAATGGATTACAATGGTTCAAGAAGTCAATTCACCACCGCCTTCTCAAATGCAAATAGGGCTGAACAATAGATGCTGGCCAATGAAGCCCATATACCCTGAATGAGTAAAGAAACATACCTTCTCAGAGTAGGGGTTCCTTAGCGATTCCTCCACTAGCACTCAGCCATACTTCATAACTGATGAATTTGGAATTGTCCATGATAAGTATGTTCTTCACTCCCACGCTTGTACGACAACTTCAAATTCAGAATCATCCCTAGTTTCTGATGACTCTCCGTTCTTGTTGTTGTCAGATTCTCTCTTTCTCTTTGCTTTCTCCAGGGCAATGTGATCCAGATAGCCTGTTCTCACCTGGAAATGCAAATTTATTATCTTTAACTTTAAATCTGTCCTTTGGTCTGAAAGAAAAGTATACTTCAACGTATTATTTGTTTACGTTAAAACTTTTCTTTGATGTGGGAAAATTGCTTTAAAAGTTTTAGCCGTAAACATTTTCCTGACATGCATATAGACAGTCCACTTGCTCAAAAGTTGTTCAGACAGGCCACTGAAACCCCAGCCCTGAATTCTCCACACACCATCTCACCAAAATGAAAACTTGCACTTTGGTCTATAGATCCAGGTCTCCCCCAGTAGGTGTACAGACCAAGCTTGCTTTGATGTATCCCACATTTAAAACTACGGTTTCCCGGATCAAAATAGTTACTGTAGACCGAAATTTACAGTCCAGAAATGTAATACTGTTACATTTTGCATATGTAACAATTTCAAGTATGGTCATTGACACAAGAAATCTTCACACAACTGAATTCAACAAATTGTTGAGACTTGTTTTCAGTTACACTAGTGCATATCTCAGAACTGTGTTATATTATGATAACTGAGACTCCAGACACAAATAAACTTGAAGAAGAATGAAACCAGTTCTCAGATATATATATGTATATATGTGATCATGGCAAAAGTTGTGATTTTGCTATTTCACAGTTCTTGTAAGCTGTTAGATATAATTTAGCTTGAGGTTTCTATTTTGGAATAGCACTTTATTAGAATATGTCTCACACTATTTTTGTAAAAATATGTTAACATAAACAGGGAGCAATTAAATCATTATTTGGTATCCTGCAAGCACAACAGTTGTTCCATTCTATTGATACCTGAATTAAGGTGGTTTCAATGACTAGATGAAAACATTTGCAGCAATGCCTTCTGCACCATCAGGCTTAAGCTCTGGAAATCTGGCTCTTTATCTCTGGCTACCTTTAACACCCAACTATGTCACAATGATTTCATTTGCATTGCTCAACCCACAAGGAATATCTCATGAAAAGAATACTGAGCGGAGATTGTTGATAGATGAAAACTTGTGGAAGATATAGATTTGAAACTGTTTGAAACAGGATAAAAGATAGAAAACTTTCAGGAGAGAGTTTCAGAGAGTAGATCTGAGAGAGAGAATGGAAGTTATGCTGGTAAAGTTGCGGTGAATGTTGGAACAAATTAACAGAGTGGTGGTATAGCGGAACTGTTATTTGGGTGGCAATCCAAGACCCCAGGCTAATGTTCTGGGGTAGGCATTGTAATCCCATTATGACAAATGAAATTTCAATTCAATTACAATTCTGGGATAAAAAAAATAGTTTAATTGAACCTTGTTCAATTGATGTAAAAACCCATCTGGTGTACTAATGCCATTATGGAAAAGAAATGTGCCAACATTATCTGGTCTGGCCTACAGACTCACAGCAATGTGATTGACTCTTAACTGCTCTCTGGGCAATAAGTCCTGACCTTGCTAGTGACACCTATCTGACTCTGATAGGTTTCTGCAGAATGCCTTTTATTTACACTATAATATATACCATACTGTCAGGAAAGATGTCTTTCTCTGGCACTGACTATTCCTTCTCGCTTCTCAAACTGTAGTATGTAACTGCTGATGTCATGACGGCACACTGTCATTATGATATATCTGAACCTAAGTATAAGCTCAATTCTCTTTCAATCATCTTATTGAGCCATTTTGTTTAATTATTTCTTGAATCATTCATATTCTCACATTCCTCCCATTTTCTAATCCTCATGTTTCAAGCCTTTGCAGTGCATTTTCAGCTAACCCCGATATGTGTTTGTCACCATTATTTGGCGGTAATGGTCGTCACTCTGTTCGCTGACTAGATCACCCTCCTGTGAAGTGACTGATGTAGTCTTCCTATTGTTATCCCAGAATTTGTGGTAATCAAACTCTTGCAACCACTAGTAATATTAGGATGCTTGTCTGTCCTCATCTTTCCAACTTGCAATAGGGTTAGGGTCAGGGGCCTACTGGAATAGAGAAGATATGGTTGTTTCATCTATTTAAGGACTATGCATTCAGACTTTCCACCTCTGATCCATACTTTTTGACCTGGTATTAATATTGTTCAAATATTTACTTTATGCCTTGAGTTACACTCATTTTTCTCTTTACCTCATTGATCTTTTCCACATTTCTTGCTTCTTCATTATCACCTGGGGTAATATTTGGTGTTAGCTTCAACAATGGAATTTCTGTTTTAGCCTTCAGCTTATAAGAAACTCTGCTAATGAGAATTGATTGCTGAATCAGTTACAATTCAGAAAGTATAAATCCAAAGGGGCTCAGTCTGTAATTCAGCAAGGTCTAAATCCCAATCTCTCCCCTCAATTATTAACACTTTACTGGTTTTCACTGCTTTCACTGCCAAATAATATTACCGATTCCATAGTCTTCTGCATATTTCTCAAATTCAATCATGAACTGCAGATCATTGTCCAAGATAACTTCAACTGGAAAACCATGGGTCAAAAGATGTTCTTTAAAGCTTTTATCATTGTTTGAATTGTTGTAGTCTGGTAGCTTCCAATCACTAATCGACTGAGATTAAATATGCTTTTCCTTTAAAGCAGTTTCAAGCTGTGCCATTCCAAGTCCAGCACATCAGTACAGGAGTTCCTCAATGCGGTGTACTGGGCATAACAATTTTCAGTTGCTTTATCAATGACCTTCCTTCTGGCATAAGGACAGAAATAGAACTATTCGCTAATGATTGCACAACGTTTAGAACTATTCACTGTTCCTCAGATACCTTCTATCCGACTAATCATTTTGTGTCCTTTTGAATACCGCAATTGAACCTGTTGCCACCACATTTCCAGACAGTGCATTTCACACCCAAACTACTCACTGCACTTTTTTTCATATCTCTTTTCCTTCTTTTACATATCACTTTAAATCTATGCCCTCTTGTTTATTTCTTTCTTTTCAAAGCAGGAGTGGATTCTCCATGATTACGCTTTGCAGCCCGCCCTAGATTTTGAAAACTCTATCAAATCTTCTTTCAACCTTGGAGATAGTAGGAACTGCCAATGCTGGAATTTGAGATAACACAGTGTGGAGCTGAATGAACACAGCAGGCCAAGCAGCATCAGAGGAGCAGGAAAGCTGACATTTCGGGCCTAGACGCTTCTTCAGAAATGGGGGAGGGGATGGGGGCTCGGAAATAAATACAGAGAGGGGGAGGCAATGATAGAAGGTGGATAGAGGAGCAGATAGAGGGAGAGAAGACAGACAGGTCAAGAAGGCGGGGATGAAGCCAGTAAAGGTGAGTGTATGTAGGAAGTTGGGATGGGGTTTGGTCAGTGAGGAGGGAGGGGTGGGGAGGAGGGAGGGAAGGCGGACAGGTCAAGGAGGCGGGGATGAGGCTAGTAGGTAGGAAGTGGGGGTGGGGGTTGGTCAGTGAGGTGGGAAGAGCAGATAGGTGGGAGAAAAGATGGACAGGTCAAGGAGGCGGGGATGAGAGAGGCTGGTCTTGGCTCTGGTAACCACCTGGAAACTGATATCTATTTCAAGCTACCTAGAGCTACCAAGACTCCCACAGCTACCTAGAATACACCTCCTCTCACCCACCTTCCTGCAAGAATTCCATCCCCTATTCCCAATTCCTTCGCCTCCACCGCATCTGCTCCCAAAATGGGGTGTTCCATTCCCAGACATCCCAGATGTCCTCATTTTTCAAGGACTGCAATTTCCCCTCCACAGCAGTCGAAAGCGCCCTTGACCGCATTTCTTGCATTTCCCACACCTCAGCCCTCACACCCCCTCCCCACAATAACAACAAAGACAGAATTCCCCTTGTCCTCACGTATCATGCCATGAAATCTCTGAATTCAACGCATCATTCTCCGCCACTTCCGCCACCTGCAATCTGGCCCCACTACCAATGATATGTTTCCCTTCCTACCCTTATCTGCGTTCCGGAGGGTCCACTCTCTCCGTGGCTCTCTCATCCGCTCCACACTCCACACCAGCCCCACCACCCCCAGCACTTTTCCCTGCAACTGCAGGAAGTGCTACACCTGCCCCTACCTCTCCCCCCTCACCTCCATCCCAAGCTCCAAGAAAACCTTCCACAGTAAACAGATGTTCACCTGCACATCCGCTAGTGTGGTATATTGTATCCGTTGTTCCCGATATGGCCTCCTCTACATCAGGGAAACCAAGCGGAGGCTTGGAGACCACTTTGTGGAGCGCCTACGCTCGGTTCATGACAAATGACAACACCTCCCAGTCGCGAACCACTTCAACTCCCCCTCCCACTCCTTGGACGACATGTCCATCCTGGGCCTCCTCCAGTCCCACAAAGATGCCATTCGAAGGCTGGGGAACAGCACCTCATATTCTGTCTGGGAACCCTGCAGCCCAATGATCTCAATGTAGACTTTACAAGCTTTAAAATCTTCCCACCCCTAGCATCATTCCAAGACCGCCCCTCTTATCCCTGCCTCCTTGACCTGTCTGTCTTTTCTCCCACCTATCCACTCCTCCCACCTCACTGACCAACTCCCACCCCCACTTCCTAACTACTTGCCTCATACCCACCTCCTTGACCTGTCCATTTTCCCTCCCACCTACCTGCCCGCTCCTCCTCACTGACCAACTCCCATCCCAACTCCCTACCTACACTCACCTGTACTAGCTTCATCCCCGCCTCCTTGACCTGTCCGTCTTCTCTCCACCTATCTGTTCCACTATCCACCTTCTATCATTGTCTCCCCCTCTCTCTATTTATTTCAGAGCCCCCTTCCCCTCCCCCATTTCTGAAGAAGGGTCCAGACCCGAAACATCAGCTTTCCTGCTCCTCTGATGCTGCCTGGCCTGCTGTGTTCATCCAGCTCCGCACCTTGTTATCTTCTTTCAACCTTGTTCTCTCCAGGGAGAATGACCACAACATCTCCAATCTATCCTCATAACTGAAGGTTCTCATTCTTGTATAGTACTTCTGCATTCTACCCAATGTATTCACATTTTGCATATAATGTGGCACCCATGCCTTAACACAATACTCCAGCTGAGGTCTAACAAGTTCCTTGTACAAGTTCAACATCACCTTCTTGCTCTTGTACTCTATGTCCCATTGATAAAGCTGAGGATACTGTATGCTTTACAGACTGCACTCCTGCCACCTTCAATGATTCGTGCATATGTACACCCAAGCATCTCTGCTCTTGCACCCTCATTACAAAAATAGATGGAAAGGTAGATTGTGAGAGGGATACAGCAGTTTACAGAGAGATAGTGATAGGTTAAGTATTTGGGCAAAAAGTTGCAAATGGAGTATAATGTGCAAAAATGTGAAGCTGTGAAGGGAGAACAAAAGAACAGAGTATAATATCAATTAAAATCTACAGAAAGCTGCAACATGGGTGCATGGTGGCTCAGTGATTAGCACTGCTGCCTCACAGAGCCAGGGACCAGGGTTCAATTCCACCCTCGGGCAACTGCCTGTGCGGAATTTGCGCATTCTCCCCGTCTCTGCGTGGGTTTCCTCTGGGTGCACTAGTTTCCTCCCACAGTCCAAAGATGTGCAGGTTACGTGGTTACGTGGAACAATCCCTCTTCCATACCTACACTGGCCCTAAACCCCACCTCTTCCTCCATTACATTGATGACTGTATTGGCGCTGCCTCGTGCTCCCACGAGGAGCTCGAACAGTTCATCCACTTCATCAACACCTTCCACCCCAACCTTAAGTTCACCTGGACCATCTCCAATACCTCTCTCTCCTTCCTGGACCTCTCTGTCTCCATCTCTGGCAACCACTTAGAAACCGATATCCATTTCAAGCCCCGAATCCCACAGCTAACTAGAATACACCTCCTCCCACCCACCTTCCTGCAAAAATGCCACCCCCTATTCCCAATTCCTTCGCCTCCGCCGCATCTGCTCCCAGGATGAGGCATTCCACTCCCGTACATCTCAGATGTCCTCGTTTTTCAAGGACCGCAACATCCCCCCCTCAGTGGTCGAGAACGCCCTCGACCGTGTCTCCCGCATTTTCCGCAACTCATCCCTCACACTCCCTCCCCGCAATAACAACCAAAACAGAATCCCCCTCGTCCTCATGTACCACCCCACCAACCTCCGGATCCAACGCATCATCCTCCGACACTTCCGCCATCTGCAATCCGACCCCACCACCAAAGACAT